>NC_079198.1:43963858-44281983 GCF_029499605.1 Hyla sarda
CCAGCTGCTCCCTAGACTCCGCTCCCTGATACCGCCCATGTCATCTGCCACACAGGTTGGAGAATCCACATCCAGCACCGTTACAGCAAGATCCACTGATCACGCTGGGGTACCCCTGCCCGAGAATCCAGAACTCGCTACTATAGTGGCCCTCCAGTCGCAGCAGTTGGCCCAGCAGGCGCAACAGTTAGCCCAGTTGTCCATCATGATGCAATAGTTGCTTACTGCCCAGCAACAATCGTCAGCAGCCACAGCCTCCTCCTGCTCCGGTAATGCCTCCCGCTCCTTCAGTCACCACAGGATCCAAGCTCCTGCCATGGATTTGTGACACAGTGCTCCATGCACATTGAGCTTATGGTGGAACAGTTCCCTACAGAATGAGCAAAAGTGGCCTTTGTCGTCAGTTTGTTAACTGGTAGGGCTCTGGCCTGGGCAACTCCGTTATGGGATCACAGTGACCCACTCACAGCCAGTCTTCAGGCTTTCCTGACGGAATTCTGAAGTGTTTTTGAAGAACCTGCACGAGCTTCTTCCGCTGAAACGACCTTGCTGAGCCTTTCTCAGGGTAACTCTTCTGTGGGCGAGTATGCTATCCGATTTGTGACCCTGGAATCAGAGTTATCGTGGAATAATGAAGCTCTTTGCGCCACTTTTAAAAGAGAGTATGTAGGTATACACCGCTCACCTCCTCCGAATCTCGCTGCATCACCTGTGCAATGACACGCCAGTCTCGCCAGTGCACAGTTGGAAAAAAGAAGGCTGTCCAGCACTCGGGATATGCAGGTAAAAATTAATGCTTGCTTTCTTGATAATTTTCGGACAGGGATAAAAAAAAACTGAGATACGTCTGACGCATTTCGCACCTGGGTGCTTAATCGTAGACTGACCAGTCATGATTAAGCACCCAGGTGCGAAACGTGTCAGACATATCTCTGTTTTTTGATCCCTGTCCGAAAATTATCAATAAAGCAAGCATTGATTTTTACCTGCATATCCCGAGTTACATAGTTACATAGTTAGTACGGTCGAAAAAAGACATATGTCCATCAAGTTCAACCAGGGAATTAAGGGGTAGGGGTGTGGCGCGATATTGGGGAAGGGATGGGATTTTATATTTCTTCATAAGAATTAATGTTATTTTGTTCCAGGAATGTATCTAATCCTGTTTTAAAGCTGTTAATTTTTCCTGCTGTGACCAGTTCCTGAGGTAGACTGTTCCATAAGTTCACAGTTCTCATGGTAAAGAAGGCGTGTCGCCCCTTGAGACTAAACTTTTTCTTCTCCAGACGGAGGGAGTGCCCCCTCGTCCTTTGTGGGAGTTTAATCTGGAACAGTTTTTCTCCGTATTTTTTGTATGGGCCATTAATATACTTATATAAGTTTATCATATCCCTCCTTAAACGTCTCTTCTCAAGACTAAACAATTGTAACTCCTTTAATCGCTCCTCATAGCTAAGATGTTCCATGCCCCATATTAGTTTAGTCGCACGTCTCTGCACCCTTTCCAGCTCCACAGTGTCCCTTTTATGTACAGGCGACCAAAACTGAACAGCATATTCCAGGTGAGGCCGTACCAATGCTTTATAAAGGGGGAGTATTATGTCCCTGTCCCTTGAGTCCATGCCTCTTTTGATACATGACAATATCCTGCTGGCTTTGGAAGCAGCAGCCTGACATTGCCTGCTATTCTGTAGTCTGTGATCCACAAGTACACCCAGATCCTTCTCTACCAGTGACTCTGCCAGTTTAATCCCCCCTAAGACATACGGCACATGCAGGTTATTAGTACCCAGATGCATAACTTTACATTTATCCACATTGAACCTCATTTGCCAAGTGGATGCCCAGACACTTAGTCTATCCAAGTCATCTTGTAACTTATGCACATCCTCTATAGACTGTACCGTGCTACAAAGCTTGGTGTCATCTGCAAAGATAGAAACAGAGTTGTTAATACCATCCTCTATATCATTGATAAATAAATTAAACAACAGCGGGCCCAGTACTGAACCTTGGAGTACACCACTAATTACCGGGGACCAATCAGAGTACGAATCATTGACCACCACTCTCTGGGTACGATCCATGAGCCAGTGTTCAATCCAGTTACAAACTAAAATTTCCAAACCCAAAGACCTTAACCTACCTGTCAGACGTCTATGAGGGACAGTATCAAATGCTTTAGCAAAATCCAGAAACACTATATCCACAGCCATTCCTCTGTCAAGGCTTCTACTCACCTCTTCATAAAAGCAAATTAGATTGGTTTGACAACTTCTATCCTTAGTAAACCCATGGCTATCACTTATAATACTATTATCCCCTATGTATTCCTGTATGTAGTCCCTTATAAGTCCTTCAAACAATTTACCCACATTGCACGTTAAACTTACCGGTCTATAGTTTCCTGGGGAAGACCTAGAGCCCTTTTTGAAGATTGGCACCACATTAGCCTTGCGCCAGTGCTGGACAACCTTCTTTTTTCCACTTTTAAGAGGACTCTCTAGCCATATTAAGGATGTCCTTGCTGCCCAGGAATTGCCATCTACCTTAAATGATCTTATACAGCTGGCCTCCTGGATTGATATCCATTTCTCTGAGCGACGCAATAAACAACATCAAGAAAGGGAGTTTGCATGACCTTGGCACTTTCCTCACCCGGCACCAGTCTTCCACCAACCACCGCAATCTTCTTTGTTGCCTCCCACAGTGGAGGCTATGCAGGTGAATTGGTCTTGCCTGACTAAGCAGGAAAGAACACGCTGAAGAGCTGAGAATCTATGTCTCTACTGTGCCAGTGCAGATCATTTCCTTAAAGATTACCCTGTATGTCCACAATCACAGGGAAATGCTCGCAGCTGAACACCACCTCTCCACGCTTTTTTTTTGGTCCAGCTTTCTCTACCCCTCTAAGTTTGTGCCTCCTCCTACTCTTCAGCCTGCTTTGCCTACGTATCTTCAGGACTATGCTGACGTCTTTAGTGAAAAGCAACCTGAAGTTTTACCACCACATCGTCCCTACGATTGTCCTATCGACTTTTTGCCCAGGACCACACCTCCTCTGGGCAGAATTTACCCTTTGTCTGTTTCTGAAACTCAGGCCATGTCTACTTACATCCAAGAAAATCTTCAGAGAGGATTTATCCGGAAGTCGTCCTTCCTTGCCGGAGCCGGATTTATCTTCGTGGAAATAAAGGACTGATCTTTGCGGACATGAAAAGACATGAAAAGGTCTTTTCCTGAATTCTCTCCTGGAGACAGATTATGATTGTCATCCAAATATATCTGCTTTAAGGTACCCAGTTATAAACTGAGCCCTCGCTTTTTGGGTCCTTACAAGATCAAGAAACGTTTAAAGCCATTTCTCCTACTCCCATCTCAAGTACATCTGATGTTTATATTGTCAAGGAAATTCTGGACTCCAAGTTTATCAGAGGCAACCATTTTTTCTTTGTTGATTGGGATAGGATTTGGGCCAAAGGAGAGGTCTTGGGAGCCGCAGGGCAACATTTTAGACCGTGACCTCATTCAGAAGTTATTGTCCTCCGAAAAGAGGGGGAGACCAAAGGGAGGGTGGTACTGTCACGGCAAGTGCTTCGATGCGGCGCTCTGACCGTGAGTTCCCGCCGCCCATTCGTTACCTACTGCTGTGTCTGACTCTCTGGTTCCCTGCGCGTTCACCCCCCCTCGCCGGCTTCTCCAGATTTTAAGGGCCAGCGCACCACTAATTGTTGCCTGCTCCTTCCCATATGTTATTTAAGCTAGCTCCTCCCCCTCTTCCCTGCCGGATCTTCAGTGCCCCTAGCCTGATATTAAGCGTTCCCTATTGTCTTTTCGCCTTGCCCGTGTATTTGACCCTTCTGCTACGTTATTTGACTACGCACCTTTGCCGCCTGCCTTGACTTTATGCTAGTCCGACTATGCCTCTGCCACATCCATCTGTACCTCTTCTTGCCCAGCTACCTGTGTGGTCGAGTCGTATCTGGGGTATTCGCCTGCCGCAGCAAGCCCATCCTGCCTTGCCAGCTGCACCTTAGACTCCACTCCCCGATACGACCCTTGTCATCTGCCACACAGGTCAAAGGATCCACATCCAGCACTGTTACACTAGTCTTAATAAAAGACAGGATGTGATGTTGCACTACTAAGTATTTTTTATTTTATCTTAGTTCATTGGTATGTTTGTTAATTTTGTTTGGTAGTGCACTCACATCCTGTACTTTTTATATGTGGGTCCTTGCTTTTTTTCCATATTTGACTATTATTATTTTTTCTGGGATATATAAAGGTGTTTATTTATTATTATTGTTTTATTCACACTCTCTGCGTTTTTTTTCCGTCCCATTGGCATTTTTTCCATAACTTTATAGTATATGAACATGATGGACGGATGTTATTGGTTTCTTAGTGATCTGATTTTGCTATAGTGACCATAATTTGGGTCTTTTATTCAATTTATATGGTCCCACTAACCCATTTATATCTGTCTATTTTTTCATTCACGCATTTAACATCTAATCTTTTGGTACACGCCATACTGTATATGTTTGTTCAGTACTTATGGTTTTAAATCACATGTGTTTATAGTAATTCTTAAACCAAACTTTATATTGTATAAGCTGTGTTTTGCATTGTTTTTCATGTACATGGTAAAGACATAAACAATGTGAATTTGTTGGACGAAGGGTAAATCTGTAATGAGACTGGTGTGAGACCTGATTGATCCGCCCTAAGTCCACTATATAAGAGGTTCACTTATGTAATGTCTTTGTATGACTAAGGCTATGTAAGATAGCCATACCTACCTCACCTAAAATGCAGCTAGAGGTGTGCCAGTGCTGCTGTCGGGGGTACACCTTAAGAGGGAAAAAACCAACAAACCTAAAGTAGCATAGAATTCACACTTGAAGTAAACAAGGCATAAGCTGCTAAAACAAGCTCACAGACCATGCCCACACAAACAGGCCTCAGTGCCGTAGCAGTGGAACTGAAGTCACCCCTACATAACCCTCAGCTCGCCTGATGCCAAACTACCCTTAAAGGAGTACTCTGGTGCAGAGTATTCCTGCTCCGTCCTGCCCGGGCTGCAAAATAAATGAAAATGAACCATCACTCACCTCCCTGGGTTCCCGCGGAGCGCCACTACAGCTGATCGGTCCTCCGGTCCATCTCCTTCATACTTCCTGGTGTAACGAAGCGTCACATGGCTCTCAGCCTATCCCCGGCCGCCGCGATGTTCTGCCTCGGCCGGCGATAGGGTGAGCGCCATGTGACGCTTTTTTACACCCGGAAGTATGAAGGAGATGGACCGGAGGACCGATCAGCTGTAGTGGTGCTCCGGGGGAACCCAGGGAGGTGAGTGATGGTTCATTTTCATTTATTTTGCAGCCCGGGCAGGACGGAGCAGGAATACTCTGCACTAGAGTACTCCTTTAAATGACACGCACACATCCACCATGATAATCTGTCGGTAGAACTGATGAGAACAGGTACCTCTCACCACTAGACAACCTGGAAACCCACTATTAGGCTGTGTTCAGTTCACGTTTTTGCCATACTGTTTTCAATCCGTTTTTCTAAAGAAAACCGTATGGCAAAAAAATGGATGGAACAGTATGGGAAAAAGTAAACCATATGCATTTTTAAACAGTATACTGTTTTTAAAAGTGCATACAGTTCCGTCCGTTTTTATAGAAAGAAAACACCATACGTTTTTCAAAATTTTGTCCATTTTTAATGGGAGGGGACTTTAGGATGCAAATGCGCATGTGCAAAGTAAAAACCGTATACATTTTCCCGTATCGAACCGTATACATGTGCATTTCCCATTGACGTCCATGTTAAAAAAAAAACATATGTGGTTGCAGTACGGATTTTAAACCAGAGTCAAAACCGTGGTAAGATTTACTTTTTCCCATACTGTTCCATCCGTTTTTTTTGCTATTCGGTTTTCTTTAGAAAAACGGATTGAAAACAGCATGGCAAAAACATATGTGGTTGCAGTACGGATTTTAAACCAGAGTCAAAACCGTGGTAAGATTTACTTTTTCCCATACTGTTCCATCCGTTTTTTTTGCTATTCGGTTTTCTTTAGAAAAACGGATTGAAAACAGTATGGCAAAAACATGATGTGAACCAAACCAGTCATCATACGCTATTGCAAAGTTAAAGGGGCAAAAGTCGTCCGGTTGTAGGGAAAGTTTTGGAGAAAATGATAAAGAACTCAACAGAAATATCGGACGTTACAGGAGTACGCTATGACCATGTGCAGCAAGAAAGTGTAGAAGTGCTCTGGTGACCCACAAGAAAATGCCAAGGTAACCTGAACGTAGTAGCGAAGTTATGTAAACATTAGTGTTGACACAGACGCCACAGCAAGAATGCTATAGTAACATGTGCAATATCCTTAAGCCGAACACATGCGCCGTGACAAACACTATGGTAATAAATTTGTAGTGACGATGCTATGGTAATCTACTAATATGTGTAGTAGCATAAGTACAGCAGCATAAGCGCAGAAAAAGTCGTGGTAACACATGCAAAACAACATTACAATGTAGAATTGGTGGCGCAAAAAATAAGCCCTCATATGGATTTTTAGATGCAAAATTGAAAGGGTTATGCTTTTTAAAAGGTAAGGAGGAAAAAACGAAAGTGCTATAACAGAAAAACGCTTGGTCCTTAAAGGGGTACTCCGCCCCTGGCATCTTATCCCCTATCCAAAGGATAGGGGATAAGATGTTAGATTGCCGTGGTCCCGCTGCTGGGGACCCCGGGATCGCCGCAGCGGCACCCCGCCATCATTACTGCACAGAGAGAGTTCGCTCTGTGCGTAATGACGGGCGCTACAGGGACCGGAGCAGCGTGACATCATGGCTCCGCCCCTCGTGACATAACGGCCCGTCCCCTTAATGCAAGTCTATGGCAGGGGGCGTGACAACCGCCACGCCCCCTCCCATACACTTGTATTGACGGGGGTGGGCCGTGACATCACCAGGGGCGGGGCTGTGACATAACGATGCTCCGGCCCCTGTATTGCCTGTCATTACGTGTAGAGCGATCTCGCTCTGCGCAGTAATGATAGCGGGACGCTGCAGCAGCGATCTCCGGGGTCTCCAGCAGCGTGACCCTGGCGATCTGACATCTTATCCCCTATCCTTTGGATAGGGGATAAGATGTCTAGGGGCAGAGTACCCCATTAAGGGGTTAAAGTAATGCAAGCTATGATAACATATGCATGAGGAAAGTATGTAAAACTCGAGACCGTAGCCTTGCCAAAATGCTATGGTAACCCGTATAGCTACAAAACGCTATAACAACAAACAATTATCACAACACACCATAAAAACAATGCATTATGCCATAGTAAGAAAGCCATGGCAACAACGCTATAGCGCAGTAACAACTCTAAGTCACAATGCCCTAGTAACAAAACTATACTAACCAACTCTAGCAACAATTGCTATATCAACACACTAAAATAAACAACTGCTATGTTAACAGACGCTATGGTAGCAAACGCTATAATGCCATATGCGTAGTAACGCTGTTGCAGTAACACGCCATAGCAACGACGCCTTAAAAACAACCCTATTATAACAAAAAAAGCCACAGCAACCAATCCCACGGTGACCTTGCTATTGTAACCTATACGCACTGTACAGGTTTCCATAGAGTTATGGTTTCAACATACAATGGTTTCAACATACAATGGTCGTCCTGGAACAGACAGAAAGAATGGTGTGGAGGGGGAACAGAAACAACTGCGTGGAGGGGGAACAGAGAGAGAATGGCATTGAGGCAAATAAAGAGAGAATGCAGTGGCGGGGGAATAGAAAGCCTACGGAGAGGGGAGCAGTATAAATGAGAGAAGCACACCGGAGGGGAGAAGGCCGGCATGCACCCGATGCCGGAACCACCTAATCACATTCGCCAGGTGACCCGTACCACCACCCCACTTACCATACGCCGAGGTAACCAACCCAGTGGGGAACTACAAACAAAGTACCTAACTAATCTCACCCGTGCCCAGCCCCAGTGCCAATGCTGATCTGACACTGTCGCCAGGTCTGGATCTCACCGATGCCACGGGCAGGGTCGGCACCATACCTTACTCAACCTATTGAATAATACCACCACGCGTTAGGCAAGCCCACGTGTTTCCAAAGCGCCAAGCTAAGCTGAAGCTCCACCCACAGTGTGCCGTCATGATACAGCAAGACTTCCAATGTGCCCCAAAACCTGAGTGTGGTGACATATCTCCCAGGCCCCTTCCATAAATATCCAGCCTTAAAAAAAAAAAAAAAAAAAAAAAATATATATATATATATATATATATATATATATATATATATATATACACATACAGTATATAGCTAGAGATGAGCGAACTTACAGTAAATTCGATTCGTCATGAACTTCTCGGCTCGGCAGTTGATGACTTTTCCTGCATAAATTAGTTCAGCTTTCAGGTTCTCCGATGGGCTGGAAAAGGTGGATACAGTCCTGGGAGACTCTTTCCTAGGACTGTATCCACCTTTTCTAGCCCACCGGAGCACCTGAAGGCTGAACTAATTTACGCAGGATAAGTCATCAACTGCCGAGCGGAGAAGTTCGTGATGAATCGAATTTACTGTAAGTTCGCTCATCTCTATATATAGCCAAGTACAAAGAACAGATTTTGCAGCACTCCAATGTAGAAAAATCAGGGGCAATTTTATTTTCCCATATTTCATACCTCACGTCGGCTTTCTCAAGCATACAATAAAGTGCAAGTGTCTCACGTTTATATGATGCATAGTAGTCATAATTAATAAGATGTCATAAAGACAATATAATATGAAGTGCAAATATACAAAAAAAAATCTTATTCATAAAGTGCATAAAATACATACAATACCAATATACAGTGATGCAACAATTTCTTGTGCAAATACGCAATATCAATACATATTATAATCGATACTCAGGTGTAATCAAGTACATAATTAAAAATACCATGTGCATGTGACACCTTGTTAATGTCATGTAAAGGGCTTGTATTGTCAAGCCAATCACAGAAAAGCAACCCCTCTTTCCAGGCAATGCCGCCTTTCTGTGGCCAGAGAATCACCATGCTTTCTGGACTGTCGATTTTGAGTCAGCAGAAGGAGGCGACTAGTTTGTTTATGGTCTGGGAATGTTATCTGTGGCAGCAACAACTCAATTCATTCATTCAAAAAATGTATCTGTTCATTACGGTCTCCCGTACTATTTTTCACTCTTGGCCTTTTTGCTTGAATTTTCAAGCTGTACATGCTCTTGCTGGCCATTGCAATTTTATAATACAGTTGAAAACCTCTTTAACATTTAGTCATATAACAAACTAATAGTACCAATCTATTTGTGTTGACTGTATAACAGAGCTCACATGATGTCAGTAACCCTTCTGGGTCAAATGTCATTATTAGAATAGTATGGGGAGGCTCACCACCAAGGTGCTAAAATAATACCAAGCAAACCAACACTGATGCCTATACTCAACAGTGTCAGAGAAAAGTATACAGAACAAGGAAGTTAGTTGGTGCTCAGGTATAAAATGGATACAGGATGAAAGTGTTGTTGAAAGTGCTGCTGAAGAAACAAGTCCAGCATATAATCTGGATACCACACTGTTAATATCTACATTGGTGAACGGACAGTGCAATATAACTGCCTTTTGGATGTGCTTGCCTCGCTGCTACAAGAATGCCACTACGATCCTATTATCTGATTGACTGAGCGTGCTACAGCTCTGCCTCCGATCGCATTGTAACATCTGCTAGTCAGTGTGCCTATATGTGCACTTATCTAGAGTGACTCTGCATTCGCAGCCACAGAGGAATGCATGCGGCATGACATAATTTCGCCACCACCCGAAGTATTATACATCGCTGCCTCTAAGATGGACCATTGCACAGGCAGCTAAATATACCAAAGATACGGGTGAGTGGAGTCTTTATCATCTTGTTGCCAGATTTTATTGGAAATGCCAGCTATTTGAACTAGTGATTGAATGAAGACCTTACCTGGACTCACTATACCTCATAGTGGAAATTTATTGGCCATGATAAAAGAACTGTTCTAATCTGATATTTCTTGTCATTATTGTTGATTCACTGGAATTTTATTAGCCATATGGGAGGCTAGTATATATGTTGAATTATTTATCCTGTCCTTGTGCACCATATATTTTATTACAAGTGGGCAGATTTTTTATTTCATTTTAATGCTATTTTATCCTGTCATCAATACTTGAGATTTATTGGTGTAGTAGTGCGGGTCACAAGGGCCTTGTGTCTCGCCTAATTCACCATGTATATAACTATTTAGTGCTAAGCGATATACCGGTTCATACCGAATACAGTTTTTTTTTTCTTCTGCACGATATGAATTTTTCCTATACTGCAATACCGGTTGCCCCCCCCCCCCCCTTCGAATGAATGAATTATCAGCCGCAGCTGCTGTCCCCACATCGGGGAACTAATCAAAAGTGACCCGCGGGCACTGCTCTGCTTCTCTATCCACCCCCCCCCCCAATGATTTATCAGCTGCAGTGCTGCGCTGGCCCCCACATCGGGGAACTAATCATATATGACCCGCGGCGCTTTAAATGAATGAGTTGCATGTCGCGGCGCTGGGAATTATTAATAAAGGACATCTGTACTAATGATTTTGACATATTCCTGTGCCCGGGATGCAAAAATAAACAAAATAAACTTTGACTCCCCTTCCTACATTCCCCCGTTGCTCCGGTATCTGCCTCACTGTTCTCCACTGTGACCCTCATGCTGCTTCCTTGGGACAGGAACCTCGCAGAGCCTTCAGCGTATCACCGGCCACGGGGATGTCCCGCCTGGGCCAGTGATAGGCTGAGCGCACTGTCATGTAAGGAGCTCCTTACATGCACTGCGGCCGGTGATGCGCTGAAGGCTCTGGGACATTCCCGTCCCCAGGAAGCAGCATGAGGGTCGCAGTGGAGAACAGTGAGGCCGATACCAGAGCAACAGGGGAAGATAGGAAGGTGAATCAAAGTTTATTTTGTTTATTTTTGCAGTCCGGGTACAGGAATATGGAATATACAGGCACAGGAATATGGAATCTACAGGCACAGGAATATGGAATATACAGGAATGAGCGCCGTGGCATGCAACTCATTCATTTAAAGCGCCGGCGGCTCACAGGAGGACGGGGGGAGCAACGCCCACGGGTCACATATGATTCCCCAGTTTGGGGAGGGGGGGGGGATACCATTAAATACCGTGGGACCGCCATAGCTTACACAAATACCATGATATGCATTTTTGGTCACACCGCCCAGCACTATTACAATTAAATCTTTTTTTTTTTTTATATTTGTTTAGTCACTTTCATCCTATATCCATTTTGTACCTGAGCACCAACTAACTCCCTTGTTCTATATAAAAATGTCATTATTGTATGTATTTAAGTCTCAAATTGCTAAATACTTTGCTACATAGGAAGTAAAAAGAACCCCAAAATATTCTTCATCAACATAAATAAGAAATTTTAAACTAAAAATGTTGGCCCCTTAAGAAATATGAGGGTAATGGGGGAGGAGGATGAGGAAAAGGCCAATCTACTAAATGACTTCTTCTCTACAGTATTTACAAAGGATAATCCAATGTCAGATAACAGTGGAGGGAACAAAGTAAATTATCCTGCTAATCTCACATTTTTAAACCAAGAAAAAGTGTGGTGCCGCCTTAGTAACATAAAAACACACAAATCACTGGGCCCAGATGGCATCCATCCCAGGGTTTTGCAAAAATGAAGTACCTTGCTAGATAGACCCTTATTTCTTATGTTTAAAGATTCTATAATAACAGGGATTGTATCACAGGACTGACGCTTAGCAAATGTGGTACCAATATTCAAAAAAGGGTCAAAAATGGATCTGGGGAACTATAGGCCTTAAGTTTAACATCTGTTTTGGGTAAGGTTTTTGAGGGTATTCTGAAAGATGATTTTCTGGAATATCTTAATGAAAACAACCTTATGACACAGCAACAACATGGGTTTATGCGGGATCGGTCCTGTCAGACCTACTTTTCTAAAATGGGATTAGTGGTAAATCAGACTGGAACAATTTCAGTGGAGTCCAGGAGAAATGGCACTACTTAAAAGTTGCATTATTAAAGGCAACAAATAATTGTGTTAGGCTTGTCAATAAAAGCAAAAAAGGAAGGAAGACATCTGGGAGCCGGTCCCTTCATGCGCTAAAGTGCAGTGGCATAAAAACTCATACATAGTCGGTCTCAGGCCAGAAACAGAAAACTACTAGACATCCAGATATACCAGACAGAATACAAATACTAACAATGCAGAATATAACTCACAAACAGAACAGTATATAGGGAATTAACAAACAGTTCACAAAACCGGATATAAGATAGACGGCAGACATGATAAAAATGAACAAGACTAGGCATGATATGAGTACACAGCAGAATCCAGGAGATGAAGGGGATAGCAGAAGTACTGAGAGACGAAACACTAAAACTGAACAGGTATGTTACTAAGAACTATCACAAGCAGGTACAATTATAAAGGTCAAAGATCAGATCAACCAAACAGGATATAAATATAGGAGACTGTTCACACTGGGACACAGAGCATAAAAACTGGACTAGAACTGGATGAGTCTGAATAGACTCCAGAATACACGAAACAAGAATATAATGTGGTGAACCAGGAGAGTAACATAGTTCATGAGGTTGAAAAAAGACCAGAGTTCATCAAATTCAACTTAGATCCCTAATGAGTCCCTACTAAGTTGATCCAGAGGAAGGCAAAAAACCCTCATACTAGAGGTAAAAATTCCTTTCCGACTCCAAATATGGCAGTCAGAACAAATTCCTGGATCAACGTTCTGTCCCTATAAATCTAGTATACGTAACCAGCGATGCAAGAATGCATCCAGACCTGTTTTGAACTCTTTTACAGAGTTCACTATGCCCACCTCCTCAGGCATAGAATTCCAGTCTTGCTGTTATCACAGTAAAGAACCTCCGTCTGTGCTGGTGTAGAAACCTTCTTTCCTCTAGATGTAGAGGATGCCCCCTTGTAATAGATACAGTCCTGGGTATAAATAGATCACGGGAGAGATCTCTTTACTGCCCCCTGATATACTTATACATAGTTATTAGGTCTCCCCTAAGCCTTCTTTTTTCTAAACTAAATAACCCTAATTCTGATAATCTTTCTGTGTACTGTAGTCCTCACATTCCCCGTATTACTCTGGTTGCCCGTCTTTGAACCCTCTCCAGCTCCACTATACCTTTCTTGTACACTGGTGCCCAGTACTGTACACAGTATTCCATGTGTGGTCTGACTAGTGACAGCATTAGAATTATTTCCTTGTCGTGGGCATCTATGACCCTATTGATGCACCCCATGATTTTATTAGCCTTGGCAGCAGCTGCCTGACCCTGGTCTCTACATCTAAATTTGCTATTAGCGAAGACAGTGCACTGTCCTCTATAGTGTTTACAGCTTTAAAGAGTTTAGTATCATCTGCAAAGATTGCTACTTTACTATTCAACCCCTCTACAAGGTCATTAATAATTACAGTACAGACCAAAAGTTTGGACACACCTTCTCATTCAAAGAGTTTTCTTTATTTTCATGACTATAAAAATTGTAGATTCACATTGAAGGCATCAAAACTATGAATTAACACATGTGGAATTATAGACATAACAAAAAAGTGTTAAACAACTGAAAATATGTCATATTCTAGGTGGAAAGTGTCCCCAAGTGCAGTCACAAAAACCATCAAGAGCTACAAAGAAACTGGCTCACATGCGGACCGCCCCAGGGAAAGGAAGACCAAGAGTCCCCTCTGCTGCGGAGGATAAGTTCATCCAAGTCACCAGCCTTAGATATCACAGGTTAACAGCAGCTCAGATTAAAGACCAGGTCAATGCCACACAGAGTTCTAGCAGCAGACACATCTCTAGAACAACTGTTAAGAGGAGACTGTGTGAATCAGGCCTTCATTGTAGAATATCTGCTAGGAAACCCAATATCGCGCCACACCCCTACCCCTTAATTCCCTGGTTGAACTTGATGGACATATGTCTTTTTTCGACCGTACTAACTATGTAACTATGAAACCACCTCTAAGGACAGACAACAGGCAGAAGAGACTTGTTTGTGCTAAAGAACACAAGGAATGGACATTAGACCAGTGGAAATCTGTGCTTTGGTCTGATGAGTCCAAATTTGAGATCTTTGGTTCCAACCACCGTGTCTTTGTGCAACGCAGAAAAGGTTAACGGATGGACTCTACATGCCTGGTTCCCACCGTGAAGCATGGAGGAGGAGGTGTGATCGTGTGGGGGTGCTTTGCTGGTGCCACTGTTGGGGATTTATTCAAAATTGAAGGCATACTGAACCAGCATGGCTACCACAGCACATTGCAGCGGAATGCTATTCCATCCGGTTTGCGTTTAGTTGGACCATCATTTATTTTTCAACAGGACAATGACCCCAAACACACCTCCAGGCTGTGTAAGGGCTATTTGACCAAGAAGGAGAGTGATGAGGTGGTGCGCCAGATGACCTGGCCTCCACAGTCACCAGACCTGAACCCAATGAAGGCAAAAAGGCCAACAAGTGCTAAGCATCTCTGGGAATGCCTTCAAGACTGTTGGGAAGACCATTTCAGGTGACTACCTCTTGAAGCTCATCAAGAGAATGCCAAGAGTGTGCAAAGCAGTAAACAAAGCAAAAGGTGGCTACTTTGAAGAACCTAGAATATGACATATTTTCAGTTGTTTCACACTTTTTTGTTATGTCTATAATTCCACATGTGTTAATTCATAGTTTTGATGCCTTCAGTGTGAATCTACAATTTTCATAGTCATGAAAATAAAGAAAACTCTTTGAATGCGAAGGTGTGTCCAAGCTTTTGGTTTGTACTGTATGTAGGTCCTCCAGGTTAAGGTTTATCAAAGCTACGTCTGGGCCCCAGGGGATTGCAAAACCTTTTATCTTGCATAGCATAGAAACAATTTGTTCCCAAAATTCTTGGATCCGAGGGCACTCCCACCACATGTGGAAGAATGTTCCTACTTGTAAGTTGCATCGCCAACATTTATCTGAGGTGCCTGGGTACATCTTAGATATTTTGTATGGGGTTAAGTGCCACCTATATAATAACTTCCTATCTGTCTCCAAGAGGGCAGCACACTTAGAGATCCTAGAGCATAGCATAAATGAATTTGCTCACTGTGAGACAGAAAAGGTTTCTCCCAAATCCATCTCCCATTTAGCACATGATGACAGGGGTTTCTCCCCTCTAACATTGCTTGGTAAATTTGGGAGATCCCCCTGGGGATCCTCCCCAATCCAAGGAAACTCTGTTAAAGTGGAGAGGTTTTTAGTCTGTGTTGGGAGATTCATAAAATGCCTTCTTGCAAGAACTTATAAAAGTCCACATTAGGATACCTATATCTCTGTTGAAGTTGTTCAATGGTGAGGGGTGGTGAGGAGCAGTAGATATTTCACTATTGGGCGTTTCCAGATAGAGTAGGCTGCCACTATTGTTGGAAATTCCCCTCTGTGTGTTATGGTTCCCACTCTCTGAGTCCATAGTGCCTCTTTTAAGGTATTCTGTAAGACTAACTGGGTCTCTGTCACTGGTATCTCTGCAAATCTGGGAATCCCATCCCCCTTTATTTATTGGAAGATATAACAATTTGGCTTGTATTCTTGGTTTCTGATTCCTCCATACCATTTGCAATATCTGTTTCTGCAATGCTTTTACCATGTACCTGGGTATTAAGACTGGCAAGTTGTGGAAACAGTACACAATTTTTGTTAACACTGTCATTTTTATTGCTGACAGGCATCCTGCCCATCATAATGGCAATTTCGAGTAAGCTGCAGCCACCTTCGATATTGAAGTAGTCAGGATTGAAATATTAACTTTGGCTATGTTAGAAAGGGGGATGTGATTATGACACCCAGGTACTCAACCTGCCCCTAGCATCATTGATAAGAAAAATCCTCTTGTAAAGTTTGTCTTAGGGATGGTAAGATTGCAACACCCATAATTACAGACTTAGATACATTAACTTTATAATAGTTGATTTCCCCGAAGTCTTCAAGTAGGGCAGTTATACCCTCTAACGATCGTTTGGGGTTCGTTAAGCATAAAATAATGTCATCTGCATATAGGCCTATACGGTGGTTCTTATTACCTATCTACACCCCCATGATATCTGAAGAAGATCTGCCAGTGTTTCTATCATCAAAGTAAATATTATTGGTGAAAGGGCGCACCCCTGTCTGGTTCCATTTGTGATGCTGAATTCTCGTGATTTACTTCCAGAAGTGCATACCTTAGCAGTAGGTGCGGTATACATGGCCTGTATTCCTCTCCCAATTACTCCCTTCAAGCCAAATTTATCTAAAACGTGTGTTAAATAGCCCCAATGGACCCTATCGAATGCCTTCTCTGCATCTATTGTAAGAAGCAGAGAAGGCATTCCTCGCTCTTCCATCACTGAAACAATATAGAATATATGTCTGGTACCATCTGTTATTTGTCGGCCCCGGACAAACCCCACCTGATTGTTATTTTAAATCCTAAAGCCCGACGCCCGGGACAAGTAGTTTTGGGTGCCGGGCAGGTGAATTGTTTATAGATTTAGCCCTGTATCGGGCTAGCAGGGACAGACAGACTTCCCCCTTATTTTTCTTTAATGTCGGTGTGAGGCGCAGGAGCCGATGGAAGTCTCCACCTCACACCAGCTCTGAGTGTATGGAGGGGGCGGCGGCCTCCAGCTGACTGCAGAGTCCCCTTATCTCCCCTCCCGAAGGATGGAGGACGCAGCTCAGAAGACACAGCAGGGTGAGAGAAAGGATGTTGACAGCTCCGTGCACAGCTCCATCCCCTGCACACAGCTCCCCCCTCCCCCTCCCCTGATCTGTCTAGACAGGACCTAATCCACCACGGGGAGGTTGCTTGTTTGCACGGGGAAAACACAGAGCAGGGGGGGTGAGGGGGAGGACGGAAATCTCACCTCACACCGGCCGGGACTACAGCTCTGATGTCCACTCATGGCGGCTCAGGTGAGGAGACCGAGAATACAGGCGGCGGCAGGAAGGGTGGTTGTATATGTATGGTGTGAGTGTATGTGTGATGTGTGTATGTAATGTATGATGGGGGGCAGCAGCAGGTGTATGTATGATGTGTGCATATGTATGGTCGATATCAGTGTTTCCCAACCAGGGTGCCTCCAGCTGTTGTAGTTTTGCAACTCCCAGCATGCCCTGGGCATGCTGGGAGTTGTAGTTTTGCAACAGCTGGAGGCACCCTGGTTGGGAAACACTGGTGGATATGTATGGTGTGAGTGTATGTGTGTATGATGTCTATGTGTGATGTGTATGTAATGTATAATGTGTGTATAATGTCTGTGTGTGATGTGTATGTAATGTATAATGTGTGTATAATGTCTAAGTGTGATGTGTGTGTGTGTGTATGTGATGTATGATGTGGGGGGGCAGCGGCAGGTGTATGTATGATGTGTGTATATGTATGGTGTGAGTGTATGTGTGTATGTAATGTATGATGTGGGGGGGGGCAGTGGCGGGTGTGTGTGTGTGTATGTATATGGGGGCAGTGGCTGGTGCATGTATGATATGTGTATGCATAAATGTTTTGTATAGGAGCAGACGGGCATTAGGGCAGTTGTGCCATCTAATTTTATTTATTTTTAGTGGCACCCGCACTAAATTGCACCCCCAGAATCCCCCCCTTCATACTCACCCGCCAACCAAGAGCCCCACGGATGCACACAAACACGCCCGAACCAAAACTACAACTCCCAGCATGTTGGACCATAACCTAAACTGTAGAACTATAAAGTGCAACATGCTGGGAGTTGTAGTTTTGGTTCGGGTCAGCTGCAGAGCTATAGGCTGCATCAGGGCATGCTGGGTGTTGTAGTTACTAACTGTAATTCCCAGTATTCCTTGACACAGACTATGGCTCTGCAGCTGACACAAACCAAAACTACAACTCCCAGCATGTTACACAATAACCTTAACTGTACTATACAGTGCAACATGCTGCAACACCCACACAACCATAGGCTGTATCAGGGCATGCTGGGAGTTGTAGTTATCTAGTAACTAAATGCAACTTCCAGCATTTTCTGACACAAAATGCACCATATAAACTGGAGAAGCAAACCCCCCCCCCCCCCACCCCCCAGTAACACATAAGTCCCTATTGAGACTGAAAAAAAGTGATTAAAATATTTTAAAAAGTGCGTATATATGTGAATAAGCCCCTTTCCTAATAAAAGTTTCCAATTTTCTTTCAATAAAAATAATGTACAAAAATAAACATAAGTGGTATCGCTGCATGTGGAAATGTCCAGACTATTAAAATATGATGTTAATTAAACCGTACGGTGAACGGTGTAATTGTAAATAATAGTCCAGAATTGTTCATTTTTGGTCACTTCATATGAGAAATTTTTTATAAGGTGATCAAAAAGTTACATCTAGACTTTTCTGGGCTTGGCTCTGGTGTAAGAGGAGCTACAGCTCTCCAGCCGCTAATATCCTGACATGCTGCGATCGCCTATTAAACCATTAGATCACCGCTGTCAGCAATGTCTAAAGGATCTTATATCCATCCCTGGTGGTCTAGTGGGGGGGGATCAGACTATTTTGGTGGAAATTATTTTATCTGCCAGGACAAGTGGATTTTCTTGAGGGACAAGTAGATTGTGTTCCGCTTTAGTCCCTTGGACAAGTAGTTTTTTTTTAAATTTCCACACCCCTGATTTATCAGGCATGGCAATACCTTGTTTAATCTGTGAGCCAAAATAGAAGAGTATAATTTGAGATCAGTGTTTAATAATGCTATTGGCCGATAGTGTTCTGGTTCATCAAGCGGTTTCCCTTCTTTGAGTAACGTAACTATCAAGGCCTCTAGCATTTTGCGTGGAAATGTGCCATGCTTGAGTACCTCATTATACATTCTTGTTAGGTATGGGGTTATAAGTAATTTATGAGTTTTAGAATTCTCATTTGATAAACCGTCTGGTCCAGGAGATTTGCTTTAACTCAGAAATAGCTTTACATACTTCGGATTCCGTAATTGGTTTCCCCAGGTCTCATAGTTGGTCCTGCGTTACCTGCGGTAATTGTAATTCCTCCAAGAAGGAGTTAATGGCTGAAGTTGTTGGTTGTATTATTGATGGGTCTTTTTTTAAATTGTATAAACTGTTATAATATTCTGCAAAAATTTCCGCTATGCGGAATAATTTTTTCCCTACTTTGGTTATACAAATAATAAATACATGATTTGGATTGGTGTTTTTTTAATTGTTTAGCTAATAGTGCACCTGGGCGATTCCCTTGCCAATAATGCAACACCCATAGCCTTCGTACTGCTAGATCAAATTTATATAGATTAAGTTGGTGTAGTTTATCATTGAGCTCAGAGATCTTTTTAGCTCTGCTGAGGTTATGGCAATTGAAGGAGAAGCACAGGTGCACCGGCACTACAACAACCACAATGCCCTTAGATATACAGAGAACGGGCCGATGATACAGTGACTCCAAATAAGTGAGTATCTCTAGGTGGTGCAGACTATGAAACGAGGAGTAATAATCCTTTATATACAAGAGAAGAGAAGTCGCACTCACCCAGTTAGATGCAAAATTCAGATCCTTTTATTAGACACCAGTAGTGGATGACAGGATAAAAAGTCACTGACACGCGGGGAGCAAGGGCGCACGCCCTTAGATGCGGGGTATACAACAGGAGGCGACTAGTTTCGCATCACAACACGACGCTTCTTCCGGCCAATAGGTATACGCCTACCTGCCGCAAATGACATGTATTTATATTGGTAAAAAAGGGGGGACGTGGTGACAGGTGAAAACATATAGTGGTAAAACCAAAACCAATTAAAAACATGTTGACAACATATATAATGTGGTACAAAATCACGGAGGCAAAAAGATTCACAAAAAGGCAGACAGATCCTGTCTGTCATTCATACCTATGGGCCCCATAGCATTGAGGCGTATGATCCAAAAGGCCTCGCGGCGCATTAGCAAGGAATGTTTATCAACACCGCTAGGTGTCGCTACTATTCTTTCAATGCCGGCATACTTGAACGCCTCTACTTCAAAACCATGATGCTCAATAATATGTGTGATGAAGCGAGGCGCCCCCTTGCCGGTACGGAGTGAATAGAAATGCTCCCTTATACGTGTACATAATTTTCGTTTTGTCTTGCCCACATAGAAACGTCTACAAGGGAAAATCAAACAGTACACGACATGGGTAGACTTGCACGTGATCAACTGGTTAGTAAAGATGTTAACCCCTCCAAGTATAAAATTCCTTTTGGACAAATTATAATGGCAAAAATTGCAATTCTTGCAAGCGAAGTTGCCTTTGGGTAGCATCTGACTAAACCAGTGATCATTAACATCCTGAGTACTTTCTCTTTTGTTTTTCTTAATGACATCACCTATGGTGGTGGATCTTCTAAACATAACAATAGGCTTTTCCCTTGCCAATTCACCCAGCTCTACGTCATTTTCAAAATAGTACCAATTGTCAAGAATACTCTTCTTGACTATCTGATTGATGGGAGAATTCGCAAAGGAAAATACAAATCGTTTCTTGTTTTTCCTATTTTTCTTTTTGACACCAATAAGTCCTTTCTGTTCTTGTTTAAGGCTTTTCTATAGGCACCCTCAATGATGTTCAGCGGGTAGCCGCGCTCTTTTAGTCTTGCTTTTAGCTCCTCTGCTTGTTCCATAAAAGTCTCATCCTTATTATTAACCCTTCTCAGTCTCAAAAATTGACTATAGGGAATATTATCCCTCACATAACTCGGGTGAGAACTTTTATAATGTAGCAGTGTGTTTCTGGAACTGGCCTTTCTGAAGCCTGTGGTCTGTAGTTCATTATCGGTAATGCTGAGCTTAACATCTAAAAATTCAATGTTCTTGCCTCCAAATACATATGTAAATAACATATTTACACCATTGGCATTATTCAGATATTGGACGAAGCCCCGAAAGTCAACCTCAGATCCGTCCCAAACTATCAGGACGTCGTCCACATACCTGAGATAATACACAATGTTATCAATAAATGGATTCGCTCTAGAGAAAACTGTCCTCTTTTCTAACATAGTCAAGAAGACGTTGGCATATGTACAAGAGACAGGCGAGCCCATGGCAGTGCCATGGGCTTGCCTGTACCACTGTCCCTCATGAAGAAAGTCATTATTGCTTAACATAAATTCCAGGGAGTCACAGATGAAACCCCTGAAATTGGTGGACTTATTGGCATCTGCCAAAAAAGTGTCCATAGCATGTATGCCCGCACTATGCGGTATTCGGGTATATAAGCTTTCAATGTCTAACGAGACCAGCTGATAGGAATCCTGAAAAGTAAAGTTATTAAAAGCATTGAGCAATTCACCTGTATCTTTAAGTAGTGTAGGAATGTGCCTGAGTAGGGGAGCCACCAACCATTCCAGGTAGGACGATAGTGGCTGAGTAACGGAACCAATGCCAGCCACGATCGGACGACCTGTCGGGTTAGAAGTATTCTTATGTACTTTAGGAAGTGCGTACCATCTGGCTGGTTTTGGATTAATGGGTAATAACCTCTCAGCAGTTTTTTGTGAGATAATCTTTTTTTCACAAAAATGTCTAAGGAGGGAGTGGAGGTGGTCGGTCGTCCTAACAGTGGGGTTACCTTTTAGTGTAGAATAGATCGACTTATCATGCAATTGGCGCTCAGTTTCGGCTTCATAAGCAGAAGTACTCCAGACAACCACCGCTCCCCCCTTATCAGCTCTAGTTATATGTAGATCTTTTCTTTTACTGAGCATTTAGCATTTTCATTTTTTCCTAATCGCCTTCTAAAAATCATAACGCTTTCAATTTTGCACATATAATTCCATATGATAGCTTATTTCTTGCGCCACCAATTCTACTTTGCAGTGACATTAGTCATTTCACCCAAAAATTCATGGCGAAATGGAAAAAATACTCATTGTGCGACAAAATTGAAGAAAATTTGTCTTTTGGGGGCTTCTGTTTCTACGCAGTTTATTTTTTGGTAAAATTAACACCTTATCTTTGTTCTGTAGGTCAATACGGTTAAAATTATTCCCTATTTATATAGGTTGGATATTGTCGTGCTTCGTAAAAAAATCATAACTACATGCAGGGAAATTTATATGTTAAAAATTCTCATCTTCTAACCCCTATAACTTTTTTTTTTTTTTCTGCGTACGGGCCAATATGAGGGCTCATTTTTTTGCGCCGTGTTCTGAACTTTTTTTTTTCATACAAAACGGATACCACACAGTAGGCAAGGACACAAGAGAACATTGTAGAGGAGCAAATGTGGGGAAGACATGGCTACTAGTCGAAGCAATCTCTGCATCCTGGAGAAAACAGTAACTAATTGAACCAAAAAGGGGAAAAGGGAAATTAGAATATAGTACGGAAGGGCACAGCTATCCAAATAGAGAGAAAATAGGTAGTGCTTCCATTATGGATGCGGTCAGTTAGACATAAAACTGCAGGTAAATGTAAGATGTAACGAACTATAAACCCCTCTTTACTGTCAAGGTAATAAACCTTCCATACGAGTACAATTGACAGTGTCTTAGAGCTGACAAACAAGGTGCAAAAGAAAAAAGATCGTTACCCAAATATCAAACACAACCAAATTGGTTAAAACAATCAAGAATATTAATGTTAATGTAGCAGTACATCATAAAGACTGTTGACTCGGAGCAGCCGCCCCGATCAGCATCTGGAGAAGGCCAAGTTGGCGTGTGACATTATGCGAACTGGAGAATGCGGCCAGGCAAAAAGCAGGCGGGCAGAAAGCAAGAGAAAATGTGAGCACTGTGTGAACAACACGTGGTGCATCTCCCTTAGGAAAAAGATAGGGAGGAGAGCAGATGGGACGTAGCGGAGTCAGGGAAGACAGTGAAAGATCGTATGGCAGGACTTCAGCCAGTATGCATTCCCAGGGGGACATAATGTGCACTGCGCTTCCACACCTCCCACCTCTTTTGGAAGCGGGGTTCAGACAGGTTAGCCAAGGCGAACGCTCTTTCATTGTCATAGGAGAGGTTTACGTTGGGCAATATTTCAGATAAGGTAGGCACAGTAGGAGATTTCCAGTGCCTGGTAATAAGTAATTTAGCTGACATGAGGAGGTGTGCAATCACAGTGCGTGAGTCATAAGGGATCTCATCCAGACCAATCATTAGGAGGGCCATTAGAGGAGACAGTGAGAAGGCTATCCCCATCATCCTAGAGACCACTAACTCGATTCCTCTCCAAAGATTACCCAGAGCTGGACAGTCCCAAAGGACGTGCAGCAGAGTCCCCTCTCGTCCGCACCCCCTCCAACACCTCTCTGAGCAGGCAGCGTCTATTTTGTGTAATCTGTGGGGTGTAAAGTACCACCTATGAATTGTCTTAAACATTGCCTCTTGATGGTTTGCACATTTGAAGCTATCTCTAATAGTCTGGAAGGCCAGTTTCCACTGTTCTAAGGAGATCGAGACTCCAAGTTCACTCTCCCAACGGGACATGAATGGCAGAGGGATGAGTTCCGTCTTTCCATTCAGCATATCATAGAAAAGTGTAATCCCACCCCTCAGGGGGCCCGATGATCCCAGCGAGCCTAGCATTCTCGGAGGCAGTCTAAAAGAGCGTAGCCATCCCGTGTTAAGTAGGCTTCTAATCTGAAGGCTCTTGTAAAATTCTGTATGTGGGATGTTGTAACGATCTCGGATTGATGGGAAATGAACTGTGCCTGAGTCGTCTAAAATGTCTTGTATGTTATGAATGCACGCAGCTTTCCACAAAGAAAGATCCAGGTCAGGTATGTGTAGGAGTAGTTGCTCAAGGGGGATAAGGTTAGCAGGACATTGGGTTAGAGTGGGGAATTTTGTAATGCTAGTAGCCGAGATCTTGTCCGTGACATTAATTGCCGAAAGAGGGGTGGGGAGAGGTGGTTTATTTGCTAGGGGAGCCAGAATCCTTGATCTAAGGGAGCAATCTGTGCTTTGGGCTGTCTCAACAGATACCCACAACTTGTTGGAGTTCCCTGACCACCAATGTGTAATCTGATCTAGAATAGCAGCCCTATAGTAATCTTCCAGGTCTGGTCTACCTAGGCCTCCCATTCCCCTATGGTGTGTCATGACTCGCCTAGAGACTCTAGGTCTCTTATTCTGCCAGATGAAATCATCCAGCAGCCTGTTAGCAGATTTAAAGTAGGATTGGGGAATGGCTATGGGGAGAGTTCGGAAGAGGTATAGCATCTTCGGCAGGAGCATCATTTTGAATGCTGCAATACGGCCGAACCAGGATAGCATGCGTTTGTCATAGGTAGAGAGAAAAGTGGACAGAGTGGAAAGGAGCGGTAGGAAGTTGGAGGCAAACAGGGAAGAGGAGGGTGAGGTGAGTTTAATACCCAGATAGTCAACAGAGTGACGCTGCCAATCTAGAGGAAACCGGGGGCGGAGGGACTCCAACAACTCGATGGGGAGTCCCACTGGGAGTGCCTGAGTTTTGGTGACATTCAACTTATAGTACGATAATTTGCTAAAGTGGTCTAGAATCTCAAAAAGAGAGGGCAAAGAGGAGGCTGGGTTTGTCAAGGTCAAGAGCACATCGTCAGCAAAAAGTGCTAATTTATGCTCCCTGTCCCCCACTGTAATCCCCGAAATGTTCTGGTGTAAGCGAATCGCTTGGGCTAGAGGCTCTATAGCAATGAGAAAAATCAAGGGCGAAAGGGTGCATCCCTGTCTAGTTCCATTCGACAGGGTGAGCCGGCCAGAGAGTGCTCCATAGTAAAAACCTTCGCCACAGGGTTAGAGTACAAAGCCTGTATAGCGGAAACGATAGGGCCCTCAAAACCAAAGGCCCTTAAGGCAGAAAAAGCATAAGGCCAGCTCACCCTGTCGAAAGCTTTCTCCGCATCCAGGGTCAAAAAGATCGCAGGGACTCCCCCACCCTCACAATGTTGTAACAGGGAGATAACCCGCCGTGTATTGTCGGGGGCCTGGCGACCCAGTGTGAACCCTACCCGCTCCTCCCCTAGTAAAGCGGGCATAAAGGACCGAAGAGGGGCCGCAATCACCTTCGCGTATAGCTTAATGTCCCCGTTAAGGAGTGAAATAGGGCGATAATTTGAAGGCAAGTCAGGGGATTTGCCAGGCTTCGGGATAGTGGTTATGAGGGCATCTAGCATATCTGCTGGAAGAGAGCCCGTCTCTACAGATGTTGTGAACACTAGGTGTAAGTGAGGGAGTAATATGGGTAAGAATCTCTTATAGTACTCATTGGGGAGACCATCCGGTCCCGGTGCCTTGTTGTTGGGCATAGTCTTAACAGCGTTGGCTATTTCCTGAGGGGAGATAGGTCGATTTAGAATAGATAAAGCAGAAGGAGATAGTTGAGGGAGATGTAGAGAGGCAAGAAAGGCGTCAATGTCAGGTTGAAGAGGCTGAGGACACGAGGGGTCTTGATTGAGATTATAGAGTGCTTCATAGTACTCTTTAAAGGCGTTTGCTATTTGTCGGGGGGAGGTTTGAGGCTGCAGAGTAGTAGGGTGTTTAAGGGTAGAGATATGCTGCTTGAGGAACTCAGGTTTCAGTTTTTTCGCTAGAAGTGATCCTACTTTATTGTCATGGACATAGTAAGATAGTTTAGACTTCCTAAGTGATTTCTCGTAGTCATGCAACAAGAGTCTCCTCATATGCAGCCGCTCGGCCCGCAGATGTTCAGCAGTGTCTCCAACGTCACCAGCTGGGGACGATTGCTGAATGGCCTCTAAAGCCCTGATCTTATTAAGGGACTCATTTAGCTCAAGTGTCCTACGTCTTTTCAGGGTGGCCCCCAACTGAATTAATGAACCCCTCACCACCGCCTTATGGGCCATCCATACTGTTGTGGGATCGACGTCAGGGGTCATAGTCAGGGTGAAGTATTCTGTCAGGACGGTTTCTAAAAAGGAAGCATGAGTGTTGTTTGCAATGAGGTGGGAATTGGCGCGCCACACAAAATCAGAATATTTAGGGAAAGCATCCGATATGGTCACAGAGACCGGTGCGTGGTCTGACCACGTCCTAAGACCAATGTCAGACCCTGAGATTCTATCTAGTAGGGACCTACCTATCAGAATCATGTCTATTCGGGAAAAAGAATGAAATCTAGCTGAGCAGTGTGTGTACCCACGCTCTGTAGCATGCTGCAGTCTCCATATATGAAAAAGGTCATGAGCCATTAGGAAATTTGTTAGCGAAAAGCTGCGAGTGCTAGTATTGGTGGAGCAGTCTAGAGGAGGAGACGCCACTGAGTTAAAGTCTCCACACACCACCAGGGAACCCCTCCGGATCCTGTCTACCTTCTTCATCAACCTCAGTAAAAAACGTCCCTGACCTGCATTAGGAGCGTATAGGAGACCCACTATGATGATGTAGCGACTTTGAGGATCAATCACTGTTTGCTGTATGTTGACTGCAAGGTTATCGCTAAATGCTATTAGGACCCCCCGTTTCTTCTTGACATATTCAGAAGAGACAATAGTTGGAAACTTTCTATGACGCAGAGGTGGGGGATGAGTAGAGGACACATGTGTCTCCTGGATGCACAGTATGTCCACAGGATTGCGCAAAGCCTCTCGCCAGAGAAAGTTTCGTCTCTGGGGACTATTAAGTCCGTTCACATTCAGGGACAATACCTATAATCACTAAGTAGGAGTCAGCTAATAGGTGCGGAGGAGGAAAAGGAACCAGAGATGAAGAGGTGGGATGCGGAAGGGAGGGGGGAGAGTGGCAAAATAATAACAAAGAGCGAGTAAGGGGGAGAAGAAGAGGGAAAAGAAAAAGGGGATGCAGCAGTGCAGCAAGACTCACCCTTCGCTCACCGCCCTCTCCAGTCACAGGACGCCCAGTCAGTGAAGCTGGTGTGGAAAGCACTGCAAGCCAAAGAAAAGAAAAGTAAAAGCAAACTAACATGTCAAAAAGAATGGAGTAGATATCAACAGACACCTATAATTCGGGAACGTGAAAAATAATCAACTTTATTATGTACTAAGCAGCAAAAGCCATAGGGGATAATACGCTCTCAGACAGGAGACAACCAATCTTGGCGGTGAAGGTCTGAAGCTGACAGCTCACAGTCCGGCTTAGGTAGGCGCCGAGGGTCCCTGGTCAGGGGAGCGGGGCCGTGGATCGGAGCGTCCAGGAGCCTCAGGGTCCCATCCATTCAAAAGCTCATGACCCTCCGGGACCGAGGAGATGACGTGCATCTTGTTGCGGTGTTGCACAAGGAGCTTCGTGGGGAAGCCCCACCTGTAAGGGACCCTCATCTTCCTGAGTTCCTGGGTGATGGGGTTAAGATTCTTCCTCGCTCGAAGTGTGGCAGCTGACAGATCCACGAAAAGCTGGATACCCTCATAAGGCGCTGGGAGGGATTTGCTTTTCCTCGAAATTCGTAGGAGTGAGTCCTTAGTCTTAAAGAAAGTGTAGCGGGCCAACACATCCCTCGGAACTTCATCAGGCAAAGAACTTGGTTTAGCCACTCGGTGTGCCCGGTCAATGCTGTACTCAAAGGGCTCCAAATCAGGCAGAAGATGTTTCGTCAGCTCCCTTACATAGATTGACAGTTGAGAGCCTGGGATCGTCTCAGGGATGACCCTGAATTTGATATTGTTTCTCCTGTTGCGGTCTTCTGAGTCCACCAGTTTCTCCTGTACAGCTGCAATCTTGTCATCTAGTGCGTTATGCGCATCCACCAGGCTATTGTGGGCCGCAGCAAAGGCTGCCATCTTAGATTCGGTATGTACCACTTTGCGTTCTAAGGCCTTAACCGAGGAACTGACAGGCGTAAGCAGCGAAGCGAAGTCCATGTGTAGGGAGGACCGGAGTAGCTGCAGCATCTCCTTCAGAGTCGCCTCCGAGACCGCTCTGTCAGAGGCCTGATAAGAGGCAAAGACATCCTCTCCACTCACCCCTCCACTTGCATCTCCTATAGGGTCAACGGTCCATGGGTCCTCTGCGGCAGCGCGCTGTTAGCCCAGGGTCCCGGCTATGATTAGCAGCCGGGACCGACCCGGTGTGATGCAGGGTCATGGCGTGACCCCATTTTAAGGACCGGGTGTAGGGCGTACAGGTACGCCCTACGTCCTTAAGAGGTTAATTTTGAAATAAGATTTAACTGTATCTACTGTGGCCAGAAGAAATTTAGGATTATTCAGTATGAGTGCATTCAACCGCCACACTGAATCTTTATATGAGCTATAGGCTTCTCTTAGACTAAGAGAAATAGGTCAAGGTGCGAATTGCTGTTGTTTCTACCAGATCTATGAATTGTTTCTCTATAAAAAAAAAAAAAAAATCTATCCTGGTGTATGTGCTGTGTCGTGCGGAGAAAAATTTTAAGTCTCTTTCACCTGGGTGTTGTACGCGCCATGGGTCCAACATTTGATAAGTTTTTAATGTTTTGGCGTAGGGTGTGGGTTCATATTTGGGTCCAAGGGATGTGGAATCCATAGATGGCAATACTGTCATATTAAAATCCCCCACCATTATTAAGGTTCCCTCTTTAATTTTATGTACTATTTTTAATAGTTTTTTTTTTTAAATAAAATGATGCTGTTTAGTATTAGGGCTATATATAGAAATATATATATATATATATATATACGGTATGTATATATATATATATATATATATATATATATATATATATATATAGAAAGCCAAAGTATTGGTGCTATATGTCTATCAGCCAAAATATGCAAAGCCAATTATAGACTAAAACTTAACCTTTATTGGATTAAGGATAAAATAACCCCAAGCTAGGGTTAAAAATTGTCAAAAAACACACAAAAGATAAGTGCTCCTAATGTGAATAATACCACAAACCAAATAAAACCAACAAAATGATTACAGATTATCAGTATCACACCTGGCTATCTCTGATCCTATGCCCCTGGCTCAGGAGATGACAATTAGGGGACAACAGGTAGGGCAGGGTTAGGTAACATGTAACACCTTACGGTATCCCTATACTAGATACCTGCCCTAGGCGGAGTGTGATGTCCTGAAAAGGATTGCCCGCTCTGGAACTTAGCCTGATCTCGCTAGATGTCCCTAGATGAACTAGCTCACTTACTAGTGTTATATACTGCCTCTCTCAGATTGGGCCTTTCCCTATGCACCTTTCTGATACTTTATCAAAGGTACGAGTAATTAGTCTCAATATGTAGAGCATATAAACACCCTGGGGATATCCGTAAAGCGGAGTTATATGCGCAGTACAGGATATTAGTTATAGCTACTGATAAAGTGCCATAGCAATGTTCCTATTTACAATATCTTTATATTATAAAGGTCTGTCTCATAAATATCTCATATATGGGCAGTGTGATAAGCCACTGGTACTCAATATCAGTTATAGAAAAAAATATTACAGTGCCTCAGGATACACTGATCAAATGTTTCATACACAGTCAGATGATAGTATCATTCCTGTATTACAATAACCATGGTCCTACAAAAACATCCCGGGTAATAATACACATTCTCTCACTTTGTCATAATAGCTCCAGTATGTTCAAGCTATAAGGAGTCAGCATTGCATATACCTGACCAATCATATCAACATTTAAGCCAACTGATATTCAAATATGAACACAGACTGAAAATAAATAAAGATACCAGAAAATTGGGGTGATGCTTATATGTCCGATGCATAGATAAAGTCGTCTCTTAGATAAATGACGACTTTATCTAAGAGACACCACAGCGACCATAGGTCGCCACGCCATACTGCTTACAGCACAGCCCTGCTTGCCGCTATCTACTTTCCTCTTACCCCACAGCAATCCGGTCTGATGAAGGTCGTGTGACCGAAACGTAACTATTTGTTTGGATTGCAAAATAAACATTACCATTTGTTGCATCAAAATCTCGGTGTGCCTAGTCTTGATATATATTGGCGTAAGGAAATACCTCATGTGTATGTCAAGTGTTCAGCGGGTGCAGTAGAGGGCTCAGAAGGGAAGGAGCAACAATTGGATTTTGGAGAGTTAATTTTGCTGAAATGGTTTTTGAGGGGGCATGTCACATTTAGAAAGCCCCTATGGTGCAAGAACAGCAGAAAAACCCACCTGGCATGCCATTTTGGAAACAAAACCCCTCAAGGCACGTAACAAGGGGTCCAGTGAGCTTTAAAGGGGTACTCCGGTGCTTAGACATCTTATCCCCTAGCCAAAGGATAGGGGATAAGATGCCTGATCACGGGAGTCCAGGTGCTGAGGACCCCCGTGATCTTGCACGCGTCACCCCGTTTGTAATCAGTTCCGGAGCGTGTTTGCTCCGGGTCTGATTACCGGCGACCACAGGGCCGACGGCGTGTGACATCACGCCTCCGCCCCCATGTGACGTCACGCTCTGCCCCTCAAGGCAAGCCTATGGGAGGGGGAGGTATCACGCCCCTTCCCATAGACTTGCATTGAGGGGCGGAGCGTGAGGTCAAACGGGGTCGAACACACTCCGGGAACTGATTACAAACGGGGTGCCGCGTGCAAGATAACGGGTCCCCAGCGGCGGGACTCCCGCGATCAGGCATCTTATCCCCAATCCAAGGATAAGATGTCTAAGCACTGGGGAACCCCTTTAACACCTCGCAGGTGTTTGACAACTTTTCATTAAAACGGGATGTGTAAATGAAAAAAAAAATTCACTAAAGTGCAGCTTTCCCCCAAATTTACCATTTTTAACCCCTTAAGGATTCAGGGTTTTTCCGTTTTTGCACTTTCGTTTTTTCCTCCTTACCTTTTAAAAATCATAACCCTTTCAATTTTCTACCTAAAAATCCATTCTATGGCTTATTATTTGCGTCGCCAATTCTACTTTGCAGTGACATTAGTCATTTTACCCAAAAATGCACGGCGAAACGGAAAAAAAAAAATCATTGTGCGACAAAATCGAAAAAAAAACCCGCCATTTTGTAACTTTTGGGGGCTTCCGTTTCTACGCAGTGCATATTTCGGTAAAAATTACACCTTATCATTATTCTGTAGGTCCATACGGTTAAAATGATACCCTACTTATATAGGTTTGATTTTGTTGCACTTCTGGAAAAAATCATAACTACATGCAGGAAAATGTATACGTTTAAAAATGTCATCTTCTGACCCCTATAACTTTTTTATTTTTCCACGTACGGGGCGGTATGAGGACTCATTTTTTGCGCCATGATCTGAAGTTTTTATCGGTATGATTTTTGTTTTGATCGGACTTTTTGATCACTTTTTATTCATTTTTTAATGTTATAAAAAGTGACCAAAATACGCTTTTTTGGACTTTGGAATTTTTTTGCGCGTACACCATTGACCGTGCGGCTTAATTAATGATATATTTTTATAGTTCGGACATTTACGCACGCGGCGATACCACATATGTTTATTTATTAATTTTTTTACACCGTTTTATTTTTTTTATGGGAAAAGGGGGGTGATTCAAACTTTTATTAGGGAAGGGGTTAAATGACCTTTATTAACACTTTTTTTTTACTTTTTTTTTGCAGTGTTATAGGTCCCATAGGGACCTATAACACTGCACACACTGATCTCTCATCCTGATCACAGGCGTGTATTAACACGCCTGTGATCAGCATTATCGGCGCTTGACTGCTCCTGCCTGGATCTCAGGCACGAAGCAGTCATTCGTCGATCGGACACCGAGGAGGCAGGTAAGAGCCCTCCCGGTGTCCGATCAGCTGTTCGGGACGCCGCGATTTCACCGCGGCGGTCCCGAACAGCCCGACTGAGCAGCCGGGATACTTTCAGTTTCACTTTAGAAGCGGCGGTCAGCTTTGACCGCCGCTTCTAAAGGGTTAATACCGCACATCGCCGCGATCGGCGATGTGTGGTATTAGCCGCGGGTCCCGGCCGTTGATTAGCACCGGGACCGACGCGATATGATGCGGGATCGCGGCGCGATCCCGCTTCATATCGCGGGAGCCGGCGCAGGACGTAAATATACGTCCTGCGTCGTTAAGGGGTTAAAAAGGGTAATGGGAGAAAATGCCCCCCAAATTTGTAACCCCATCTCTTCTGAGTATGGAAATACCCCATGTTAGGACGTAATATGCTCTGCAGGCGAACTACAATGCTCAAAAGAGAAGGAGCGCCATTGAGTATATGGAAAGAGAATTTGTTTGGAATGGTAGTCAGGGGCCATGTGCGTTTACATTTTGGAAACTACACCACTGGCGTTTGACAGATCTTTGGAACAGTGGGCTGTGCAAATGAAAAATTACATTTTTCATTTTCACGGACCACGGTTCCAAATATCTGCCAGACACCTGTGGGGCATAAATGCTCACTGCACCCCTTAATACATTACATGAGGGGTGTAGTTTCCAAAATGGGGTCACACGTGGGGGGTCCATTGTTCTGGCACTATGGGGGCTTTGTAAACACACGTGGCCTTCAATTCCGAACAAATTTTCTCTTCAAAATCCCAATGGTTCTCCTTCTCTTCTGAGCATTGTAGTGTGCCAGCAGAGCACTTTACATCCACATATGGGGTATGTTCTTACTCAGAAGAGATGGGGTTACAAATTTTGGGGGGATTTTTTTTTCCTATTATCCCTTGTGAAAATTTAGGGTAACACCAGCATTTTAGTGAAAACTTTTTATTTTTTATTTTCCCATCCAAATATAATGAAAATTCGTCAAACACCTGTGGGGTGTTAAGGCTCACTATACCCCTTGTTACGTTCCGTGAGGGGTGTAGTTTCCAAAATGGGGTCACAGGTGGGTATTTATGTTTTTGCGTTTGTCAGAACCGCTGTAAAATCAGCAACCCCTGTGCAAATCACCAATTTAGGCCTCAAATGTACATGGTGCGCTCTCACTCCTGAGCCTTATTGTGCGCCCGCAGAGCATTTTACGCCCACTTAAGGGATATTTCCGTACTCAGGAGAAATTGCGTTACAAATTTTGGGGGTCTTTTTTTTCCTTTTACTGCTTGTGAAAATAAAAAGTATGGGGCAACACCAGCATGTTAGTGTAATTTATTTATTTTTACACTAACAGGCTGGTGTAGCCCCCAACTTTTCCTTTTCATGAGGGGTAAAAGGAGAAAAAGCCCCCCCCCCCCCCAAAATTTGTAGTGCAATTTCTCCCGAGTACGGAAATGCCCCAAATACCCCATATGTGGCCCTAAACTGTTTCCTAGAAATATGACAGGGCTCCGAAATGAGAGAGCACCATGCGCATTTGAGGAATAAATTAGGGATTGCATAGGGGTGGACATAGGGGTATTCTACGCCAGTGAGTCCCAAACAGGGTGCCTCCAGCTGTAGCCAAACTCCCAGCATGCCTGGACAGTCAGTAGCTGTCCAGAAATGCTGGGAGTTGTTGTTTTGCAACAGCTGGAGCCTCCGTTTTGGAAACACTGCTGTACAATACTTTTTTCATTTTTATTGGGGGGACAGTGTACGGTGGTATGTATGTAGTGTTTTACCCTTTATTTTGTGTTACTGAAGTGTAGTGTAGTGTTTTAAGGGTATATTCCGTGGCGTGTTACGGTGAGTTTCCCGCTAGGAGTTTGCGCTGCATCGAAAAATTTGCCCAAACTTGAAGCAGGAAACTTACTGTACAATTGCCTGTGTGAATGTACCCTGTACGTTCACATGGGGGGGGGGGGGGGCAAACCTCCAGCTGTTTCAAAACTACAACTCCCAGCATGTACTGACAGACCGTGCATGCTGGGAGTTGTACTTTTGCAACAGCTGGAGGCACACTTGTTGGAAAACCTTCAGTTAGGTTCTGTTACCTAACTCAGTATTTTCCAACCAGTGTGCCTCCAGCTGTTACAAAACTACAACTCCCAGCATGTACTGATCGCCGAAGGGCATGCTGGGAGATGTAGTTATGCAACAGCTGGAGGTACGCAACTACAACTCCCAGCATGCCGAGACAGCTGTTTGCTGTTTGGTCATGCTGGGATTTGCAATTTTGCAACATCTGGAGAGCTACAGTTTATTGACCACTGCACAGTGATCTCCAAACTGTGACCCTCCAAATGTTGCAAAACTACAAATCCCAGCATGCCCAGACAGCAAAGAGCTGTTTGGGCATGCTAGGAGTTGTAGTTTTGCAAGATCTGGAGGGATACAGTTTAGAGACCACTGTATAGTGGTCTCAAACTGTAGCCCTCCAGCTGTTGCAAAACTACTTATTCCAGCATGCCCAAACAGCTGTCTGGGCATGCTGGGAGTTGTAGTTTTGCAACATCTGGAGGGCTACAGGTTAGAGACCACTGTATAGTGGTCTCAGACTGTAGCCCTCCAGATGTTGCTAGGCAACTTACCGGCTTCCATAGGATCCAGGGAGCTGTCCTCTTCTGCCGCACGACATGCCACCCGCGCCGATCACCGTCGCCCGAAGCCTCCGGACAGGTAAGTGGACTTCCTGGTCCTCTGTCGCTTTCCCCGTCCTGCCCCACCTATTGTGGGTGGGCAGGACGGGGAAAACGAAAGTAAACCCCCCCCCCCAATAGCAGGGATAGGAGGGGTGGCACCCCTACCACCTCACTCCTATCCCTTCAGGGGGATCGTAGGTGTCTTAGGCAACCGCGATCCCCCTTATAAACCGGGTCACCATAGACCCGTATGACCCGGAATCGGCACAAATCGCAAGTGGGAATTCACTTGCGATTTGCGCCAATTGCTGACACGGGGGTGGGGGGGTTCTGATGATCCCCCTGTTCATTTGCGCGGGGTGCCTGCTCATCGATATCAGCAGTCACCCTGGTCCTGTCCCTGAAATTCCCACTGGCGTATGGATACGCCCTTCGTCCTTAAGTACCAGTACACAAGGGCGTATGCATACGCCCTTCGTCCCCAACAGGTTAATAAAGTATCAGAAAGGTGCATAGGCTAAGGCCCAATCTGAGAGAGGCAGTATATAACACTTGTAAGTGAGCTAGTTCATCCAGGGACATCTAGTGAGATCAGGCTAGGTTCCAGAGTGGGGACGTCCTTTTCAGGACGTCACACTCCGCCTAGGGCAGGTATCTAGTATAGGGATATTGTAGGGTGTTAAAGGTTCCCTAACCCTGCCCTACCTGTTGTCCCCTAATTGTCATCTCCTGAGCCAGGGGATAGGATCAGAGATAGCCAGGTGTGATACTCATAATCTGTAATCATTTTGTTGGTTTTATTTGGTTTGTGGTATTATTCACATTAGGAGCACTTATATTTTGTGTGGTTTTTGACATTTTTTAACCCTAGCTTGGGGTTATTTTATCCTTAATCCAATAAAGGTAAAATTTTAGTCTATAATTGGCTTTGCATATTAGGGCTATATAGACACACTAAGGTGTAGTGCATGTTATTCAAACTACAGACTAAAATTACGTATCAACCTTTTTCATCAATAATCTGTTTGTGGATAATAACTTCTACCATATCCTTAATAAGTATAGAGACCTCTCCCTTTTTACACACTGCTGGGGAGGATTTTATTACAGGAAAACATTTTTGATTTAACCGAAAGAGGTCTTTTTGATTAAGGTTTGTCTCCTGAATACAGTAATAATAATAATAATAATAATAATAATAATTTTATTTATATAGCGCCTACAGGTTCCGCAGCGCTTACAATTATGGGGTACAAACAAAGACAAGTATCAGACATAATATTACACAATAACTATTCAAACAAGAGGTGTGGGGATATGTTGAGGCCAATTAAAGAATGTTATGTCTGAAGAGATGTGTTTTCAGGCCACGTTTGAAACTATGGATGTTGTTGTTGAGTCTGAGGGATTGAGGTATAGCATTCCAGAGAACCGGTGCAGCACGAGTGAAGTCTTGGAGACGGAGGGGGAAGTTCGGATTATAGAAGATGTTAGTGTGAGATCGTTAGCAGATCGGAGAGAACGTGTAGGATGGTAGACAGAGATGAGAGAGGAGATGTAGGGAGGTGCAGCATTGTGGAGAGCTTTGTGTGTGAGACTGAGGATTTTGTACTGTATTCTGGACTGAATTGGTAACCAGTGTAGTGACTGGCACAGGGAGGAGGCGTCGGTGTAGCGGCTGGAGAGGAAGATGAGTCTGGCTGCGGCATTAACCTCTTCAGGACGCAGGGCATATGGATACGCCCTGCTTTCCCAGTTCTTAAGGACGCAGGGCGTATCCATACGCCCGTGGGAATTCCGGTCCCCACCGCTAGCATGTTGGGGACCGGAGCCGGATGCCTGCTGAAATCGTTCAGCAGGCATCCCGGCATATCGCCCAGGGGGGTCATTATCCCCCCCCCCCCCCCCCCCCCCATGTCGGTGATGGCCGCAGATTGCTGGACAATTCAGTCCAACGATCTGCGGCGACCTCACGATCGCCCTGATTACCGGCCAACCAATCAGGGCGCCTGCTGCGGGTGTCACTCCCGCAACCCGCTCCGCCCCTCTTCTGGAGGACGTGGGTGGGTGCGGGAAGAAGATCCCGGGAGCTGGGGACCCCGATCCCCGGCGTCCCTGTAGGGATCTGGGCCCCAGAAGCGACGGCCGCTGCGAGAGACTGACCTGATGTGGCGTGGAGCAGCAGCAGGAGGTGAGCGACAGCCTCCTACTGTTGCTTAGCAACAGCTCCCAGCATGCAAAAAGGGCATGCTGGGAACTGTAGTTATGCAACAGCAGGAGGCAGACAACCACAACTCCAAGCATTCCCTTATGGGCATGCTGGGACTTATGGTTTTGCAACAGCTGGAGGCACATTTTTTCTATGGAAAAGTGTACCTTCAGCTGTTGTATAACTACAACTCCCAGCTTGCACAAACAGCTAAAGTGCATGCTGGGAGTTGTAGTGGTGCATCTGCTGGTTGCATAACTACAACTCCCAGCATGCCCGTTGGCTGTCGGTGACTGCTGAGAGTTGTAGTTTTGCAACAGCTGAAGGCACAATGGTTGTGAAACTCAGAGTTTCTTTTTACCTAACTCAGTGTTTCAAGACCGGTGTGCCTCCAGCTGTTGCAAACTACAACTCTCAGCAGCCACCATACACCATGCACCGTACATGCTGGGAGTTGTAGTTTTGCAACAGCTGGAGGCACACTGGTTGTGAAACACTGAGTAAGGTCACAAACTCAGTGATACATAACCAGTGTGCCTACAGCTGTTGCAAAACTAAAACTCTCAGCATGTACAGTCTGTCAACGCATGCTGGGAGTTGTAGTTTTGCAACAGCTGGATGTCCCCCGTCCCCCCCTCCCCCCAATGTGAATGTACAGGGTACACTCACATGGGCGGAGGTTTACAGTAAGTATCCGGCTGCAAGTTTGAGCTGCGGCAAATTTTCTGCCGCAGCTCAAACTGCCAGCGAGAAACTACTGTGAACCCCCGCCCGTGTGACTGTACCCTAAAAACACTACACTACACTAACAAAAAATAAAATAAAAAGTATAAAAACACTACATATACACATACCCCTACACAGCCCCCCTCCCCAATAAAAATGAAAAACATCTGGTACGCCACTGTTTCCAAAACGGAGCCTACAGCTGTTGCAAAACAACTACTCCCAATATTGCCGGACAGCCGTTGACTGTCCAAGCATGCTGGGAGTTTTATAACAGCTGGAGGCCCCCTGTTTGGGAATCACTGGCGTAGAATACCCCTATGTCCACCCCTATGCAATCCCTAATTTAGGCCTCAAATGCGCATGGCGCTCTCACTTTGGAGCCCTGTCGTATTTCAAGGCAACAGTTTAGGGTCACATATGGGGTATCGCCGTACTCGGGAGGAATTGTGTTACAAATTTTGTGGGGTATTTTCTGCTTTTACCCTTTTTAAAAATGTAAAATTTTTGGGAAAACAAGCATTTTAGGTAAAAAAATTTTTTTTTTTTACATATGCAAAAGTCATGAAACACCTGTGGGGTATAAAGGTTCACTTAACCGCTTGTTCACCGTTCACCGAGGGGTCTAGTTTCCAAAATGGTATGCCATGTGTATGTTTTTTTTTTTTTTGCTGTGCTGGCACCATAGGGCCTTCCTAAATGCGACATGCCCCCCGAGCAAAATTTGGTCTCAAAAAGCCAAATATGACTCCTTCTCTTCTGAGCATTGTAGTTCGCCCGTAGTGAACTTAAGGCCAACTTATGGGGTACCTCCATACTAAGAAGAGATGGGGTTACAAATTTTGGGGGGTATTTTCTGCTATTAACCCTAGTAAAAATGTGAAATTTGGGGGGAAACACATTTTTGTGAAATTTTTATTTATTTTTTTACGTATGCAAAAGTCGTGAAACACCTGTGGGGTATTAAGGCTCACTTTATTCCTTGTTACGTTCCTCAAGGGGTCTAGTTTCCAAAATGGTATGCCATATGTTTTTTTTTTTTGCTGTTCTGGCACCATAGGGGCTACCTAAATGCAACATGCCCCCCAAAAACCATTTCAGAAAAATGTACTCTCCAAAATCCCCTTGTTGCTCCTTCGCTTCTGAGCCCTCTACTGCGCCCGCCGAACACTTAACATAGACATATGAGGTATGTGCTTACTCGAGATAAATTGGGCTACAAATATACGTATAAATCTTCTCCTTTTAGCCCTTGTAAAAATTCAAAAATTGGGTCTACAAGAACATGCGAGTGTAAAAAATGAAGATTGTGAATTCTCTCCTTCACTTTGCTGCTATTCCTGTGAAACACCTAAAGGGTTAAAACGCTTACTGAATGTCATTTTGAATACTTTGGGGGGTGTAGTTTTTATAATGGGGTCATTTGTGGGGTATTTCTAATATGAAGACCCTTCAAATCCATTTCAAACCTGAACTGGTCCCTGAAAAAAAGCAAGTTTCAACATTTTGTGAAAAATTGGAAAATTGCTGCTGAACTTTTGAAGCCCTCTGGTGTCTTCCAAAAGTAAAAACACATCAATTTTATGATGCAAACATAAAGTAGACATATTGGAAATGTGATTAAAAATAAAAAATATTTGGAATATCCATTTTCCTTACAAGCAGAGAGCTTCAAAGTTAGAAAAATTCAACATTTTCAAATTTTTCATCAAATTTTGGGATTTTTCACCAGGAAAGGATGCAAGTTACCACAAAATTTTACCACTATTTTAAAGTAGAATATGTCATGAAAATACATTCTCGGAATCAGAATGATAACTAAAAGCATTCCAGAGTTATTAATGTTTAAAGTGACAGTGGTCAGAATTGCAAAAAAAGTCCTTAAGGTGAAAAAGGGCTAAGTCCTTAAGGGCTTAAGGATGGACTGAAGAGGAGATAGTTTGGAGAAAGGAAGCTCTATTAGTAAAGAGTTACAGTAGTTGAGGCGGGAGTGAATCAAAGCAATAATATGAGTTTTAGCAGTTTCAGTAGTGAGAAATGGGCGGATTCTGGAAATGTTTTTGAAATGCAGGTGACAAGAACGTGAAAGGGACTGAATATGGGGAGTGAAAGACAGATCAGTGTCAAGTATAACTCCAAGACAGCGAGCCTGCTGCCTGGGAGTTATGGTAGTCCCACATACCGAGATGGAAATGTCAGGGTTAGGTACAGTATCAGTTGATGGAGAAAAGACAAGAAGTTCTGTTTTAGAAAGATTTAGTTTCAGATATAAAGAGGACATGATGTCTGAGACGGCAGAGAGACAGTCACTGGTATTCTGTAGGAGTGCAGGGGTGATGTTGGAGGAATAGAGTTGGGTGTCATCAGCATAGAGGTGGTACTGGAAACCAAATCTACTGATTGTTTTTCCAATGGGGGATGTGTAGAGTGAAAAGAGTAGAGGACCCAGGACCGATCCCTGGGGAACCCCGACAACAAGGGGAAAAGGAGAAGAAGTAGAGCCAGAAAACGAGACGCTAAAGGAGCGACCTGAGATATAGGAGGAAAACCAGACGAGAGCAGAGTCCTTGAGACCGATGGAGCGGAGACTACTGAGGAGGAGTTGGTGATCCACAGTGTCAAAAGCCGCAGAGAGGTCCAAGAGAATCAGTAAAGAGAAATTGCCATTTGATTTGGCCGTCAGAAGATCGTTAGTGACTTTGGTTAGGGCCGTTTCTGTGGAGTGAAGGGAGTGGAAACCAGACTGTAAGGGGTCAAGGAGAGAGTTCTCGGAGAGATAGCGGATAAGGCAGGAGTAGACCAAGCGTTCCAGGAGTTTTGAGATAAAGGGGAGATTTGACACGGGTCGATAGTTGGCTGCACAGGATGGGTCCAGAGACTACACTTCATTTAGCTGTAGTTCCCTCTCTTTATATAATATTGAGCATTTGTAAGGAGAATTTAACCCTTTAACATTGAGTGACATCATTTTAAGTACCATTCCTAAGATTTACCATAGTTCTATGTGTCAACAGAATACTGAAAAAAGGTAAGTACTCACCCATCCTATACAGTAGCTTCCTCCCACCTCTTGAAGAATACCCCATTTGAAAATAGAAAAATAAGAATAAGACCAAAGAAACAAGGGACTACAATTTTACTATGCAACATAACAATGTGAGATAATGCACTCCTCTTATAATTATGTGTTATATAATTATACCGGTCATATTGAATGACACAGTTACCATTGGAGAAATAATTTACTCGGATTAAGTAAACAAAAATACATTTATTATTAGGCTCATAGACAAATATGGCAGACAGAACAAACTAGTACATAACAGTTGCATAAATGTTACAATAAGTTCATTAGGAAGTGTAGGCATGTTCTTAGAACCATCTCACCAACAGGTTTGTGTGGGCTGGATCCATCATGGAAAGTTCATCTAAGATGGCTTCCTCCTTCATCATACTGGTTTGGCTCAGCCTCCTTCCTCTTTAGCTTGGCTTGGCTTTCTCCATCAGTCTTGCTTGCTTCGTCCTTGGTTCTTCATGACTGAGGCCTTGTTACTTCATGAATGATGCCTTGTTGGTCCTCCATGATTGAATGAAGCTTTATGAATGATGCTGCCCCCTGGTGACGCAGTCGTCTTATATAACATACTTATGGGTGTGTTCTTTACATATGTGGGCGTGGTTCTACTAAGTCTTATATCCATAAATATACTTGTCTCTATATATCTCCTCCCAGTTGGTTGGTTTGAGTGTATCTTTAACTAATGGGTGTATACATTATGTAATGCTTAACTTGTAATCCGATTGGACATTACTACCCTTTACATATATGGTAGGCCTGTAGTTTCAACCGTGACTATCCTTAGAATAGTATGTTATCCATACCTCAGCAATTCTATCTAAAGGTTCAGCTGTCTACAGCTCAACTGTTCTAAAGGTAATGCCTTCCATCTTGTATCACAAAATACCATACCCTTAGCTCAATACCTGCATGAGTTATATTGTATATTAAAAAAATATCCTAAGATCTCATATAATTTTAAAGTATGCCAGAAAAAGGACACAATCATAATACTCCAAAAAAGGAAAACAAACAAACAAACAAAATTCATCTTCTTGTGGACATGTCATCTATGCCCTCTAGTAGGGGGAAGTTGGATTACCTACCTATTTCCCCAGGCTAACCAGCATTTTTTTTATTATAGGGTCTTCTAATAGTTTAACTCAACCCTTCCGGAGGTTACAAATAATTTTAATGTCCATATGTTAAGGTGTATTACCAATACCCTTCTTTTTATTTTTACAACTGTCCATTCAGGTGAAAGTTGAGGCAGAGGGTTATTCACAATGTCCTTTCCCTCCTGGTGGGAGACATCAGGGCTTGTGGAGTCATTATTGCCTGTTGTACTCCTTTATATGTAACTAGGACTTTCACAGGAAACCCCCATTTATAGGGTATATTATGTTCTCGTAAAAGACGTGTCCTTGGGCGAATTCTCTTCTCCTTTACAAAGTGGCTGCTGAGAGGTCTGGCAATATAGAAATTTTGTCATAATTCCCTGGAAGTTGTGGGGGGTCCCTGGTGGCCATAAGAATGTTTTCCTTAATATGAAAAAAATGTATTTGCATAATGACATCCCTTGGCTGTGAGTTGGGGACAGACTTAGGTTTGGGCAGCCAGTGAATTCTATCAATTAGCAAGTCTGTTTTAGTTACTTGTGGGCGTAAGGTGGAAAAATACTCCGTCACATAGGAGCCCAATTTATCTTGTGTGACTGACTCCAGAATTCCCCTTACCCAGAGGTTATTCCTCTGGGAATGATCCTCCATATTGGTAGTTTGATTTTTAGAGTCTCCGTTTCTTTTTTCATTTCACCCATTTATTTTACTATATATTATGCGCTGCTGCTGCTTTGTCCATTTTATGCTCAATATGGGAGGTTCGGATGCCAAACTCCTGTATTTCCATATGTATACTGGTCACTGTACTCTGGATTATGTTAGTAAAAGAGGATTGTAACTCTTGCAGCATTTGCCTCATTGCCTTCTCTGTTACAGAGGCTGCTCCAGCCTCTTCCATTAGGGAGGCGTAATCATTCCCTTTGAGTTAAGGGGGAAACTTGTTTAGGAGAGGGAGATTGTAACAATGCATTAAAGTTACCCACAGTTCGTGTTGCAGGGCTGAAGGCTAAAGGTGCTGCTAGGCTTGCCAGGGATGGTATTTTTAACTGAGGGCTGGGGGTAGTTAGTATTTCTGACATTCCCCTTGTTGCATTGTCTATTTTATCAGAGCCCACCTGCAGTATTGGACCTTCTTTTATCTCCATTCCCCAGGCATATGCAGGTGTACCGTTCATATTAGCTTCCCCCACTGCATCATTAATTACACTGACCATTCTGGGTTGTACTCTCTCCCAGTTCCTTGTCGGTCTCTGCAGTGAATTCCCTTCCACCGCTCTTTCCTTAGGCTGCATGGCTCCTTCTACCTCCTCTTGCCTTTAATCCTCCGGCCGGGTCTGTAAGGCCGCTGAGACCTGGCACCCAGGCTTGATCTTCTGCGCTCCTTGAGTCTGAGCTGTAGTTTCTTTCCCACGCTGGCCACCGCTGGAAGGGCTCCTCACGTGATCGCCTGTGCCGTGCAGGGCTGCAGCGTCAGCTGGCGACTCTCTTCCAGGACCGTCTGTGCTGTTCTTTCTGCTGCCACAGCTCCTTTCTCTGTGCGAAAGCCTGCCTGTGAATTCCCCTGGATAGCTGCTGGGCGTCTCAGACCTGTACGTCCGCTCTGTTCCGTCGGTGAGTAATACAGAGTTAATTTCCCTGGACTGTTTCTCTTGGTTTTGCTATGCGTCATAATCTTTACTGCACGTTGTATTTTTCTGATGCGGGACCGGTCTCCCCCACTGTTGGTGCCAAGGTTAATACCCCAATCTACTGTTTAGTGCCATTTAGTGTTGCCGGTAACTTAGCGGCGTGTTATCCTCACTCCTCCAAACCTGCCGCCATCTTCTAATCTTAGGGATTGTGAAGCCCTATTGTCTACTCATGCTTCCGCCAGCTCGGCTATGCCATTCAGCCACTATATGGTTTACTGATGCTGCACGTCCTGTACATTACCTAAAATATATGTTATGGTAGCTCTAGCTACGAAAAATCTTCAATTTAAATTTTCAAATACATTTTTTAATCTTAGGGATTGTGATGCCCTATTGTCTACTCATGCTGCCGCCAGCTCCAATATGTGCCATTCCGCCACTATATTATTTACTGATCCTGCAGGGCCTGGTGCATTACCTAAAGTATGTTATGGTAGCACTAGCTACGAAAAATCATCAATTTATATTTTAAAATTCATCTTGAAATTTTAGGGATTGTGAAGCCCTACTTATGCTTCTGCCAGCTCCAAGCTGTGCCATTCCACCACTATATGGCCTTCTTATGCTTCAGCCAACTCCAGGCTGTGCCATTCAGCCCTTATATGGTCTCCTTATACTAATGCCAACTCCAGGCTCTGTCATTGTTCCGCCATGTGACATGTGACTCCTTGTTAAATTTGGTCCTTTGTACCCTCACTCTGGGGCCTGGGACACAAAAAATTGGGAGTGTGAGCTAAAATGTTTAATTTCAAAATCTTAAATTTCAGTGGTCTCCTCATGCTTCTGCCAACTCCAGGCTGTGGCATTCACTATATGGTCTCCTCATGCTTTCACCACTTCCAGGCTGTTCCATTCAGCCAATATATGGTTTACTGATGCTGCTGGACCTGGGACATTACCTACAAATATTTTATGGTAGCACAAGCTATTATTAGTTATATAATACATTTTTTTCTATAATTAACATTGACATTAATGTAGTAGCTTTGTTTCATGATGCAGAACAAGAACAGTTGTTAAAGTGGGTGTCAATGTCATTTTCTGCAGACGTATGCACTTTCTGTAAGCCAGATTGAACCTGGAATACATTTGCGACTTAAATGGAGATGCGACGTGAGCAGATTTCAGAAATGTGCTTTTGAATAAGCAGAAATCAAAAAGGCGCAGCATGTATAGAAAAGTCGCACGTGTGCAAGTAGGTGCGACTTTTTTACAAAAAAAAATATATAATTCGGAGCTTGAGAAATCTCCTTCTATATGGTTTAGTGATGCTGCTGGGCCTGGGTCATTACCTTAAATTCCAATTCCAGGCTGTGTCATTCTGCCAGATTATGGTCTCCTCATGCTGCTGCCACCTTTAGGCTCTGTCATTGTGCCGCCATGTGACTACTTGTTAGATTGGGTTTTGTAGTCATACAGTATTAGTTCAAAGTAAACACTGGGATGTTAAACTTTGGAATGTAATATAAATCTTAAATTGAAATGTTAAAAAAAATCAATGTAATCTTTTTCAAGACTGATGCACTATGGTCGTTGACGTCACATTACCTGTGGAATTATCACAATAATCAAATGAAACAGCCTGGAGCGATAATGAGCCATAACTGATTAAATTAAACATTCACACTTTCATAGTCAGGGGCTAAGAGGTAAGGGCAGGAACAGGTGGTATCTCTCCTGGCAGTGGACCGCCAGCTCGATGCTCACCAGAATGGTACTCAAAAAAAAAAAAAAATTATAATTAAATTAAAAAAAATGACATGAAAAAAATCTCTTTATTCTCTTAAATTTTGACATGGTCTCCCTGCTGCCACTTCAACGCACTGCAGCAGTGATTCTAATAGCAATGCCTGTAATCTGCATGTCATACTGAATAACAGTATTATTTCACTAACACAGCACACCTATGCAAACAAAGCAAACTGTTCTACACCCCTATTGAGGCTCTCTGTAGGCCAGAAATGGCCGTTTTTAATACAGATTCGGCGCGAATAAATTCGACCCGAAACTAATTTTTTCGGAAAATTTTTCGTATCAGTTGAATCAAATTTTTCTAAAGTTCAAATTTAATGACATTTTTTTAAACATCTGTGGGACATTGAGGCTTACTGCACCCATTATTACGTTCCTTGAGGGGTCTAGTTTCCCAAATGGGGTCACGTGGGTGTTTGTTTGTTTTTTTGCGTTTATGTCAGAACCTCTGCAACTATCAGCCACCCCTGTGCAAATCTGTTGCCTAAACTGCCTTGAAATTAGGGCTGCACAATTTGGGGAAAATGTGCGATTGCGATTAGGGGGTAAATAGCGATTTCGATTTTGTGATTGCGATATAATAAGCAAATGGTAAAATCCCTCCCATTTCATGTCCAATCTAAATTTTTTATCCAATCCCCCCATTTCATATATCCATTCTCGTCACACTATGCATGGCTATATGAAATGAGGGTATGGGCTACAGGAGGGAAATATGCTACTTAACCCCTTAAGGACACATGACGTACTGGAACGTCATATGTCTGCTTCCCATCTATAACGTGGCCCCGCGTCATAGCGGGTTGGGCCCGGCCTCCAACAACGGCTGGGCGCACTATTAACACTTTAGACGCGGCGTTCAAAGTTGAACGCCGTGTCTAAAGTGAAAGTATGCCGGTTAGCTCAGTGGGCTATTCGGGATAGCCGCGGCAAAATCGTGGCATCCCGAACAGCTTACAGGACAGCAGGAGGGTCCCTACCTGTCTCCTCGCTGTCCGATCGCCGAATAACTGCTCAGTGCTTGAGATCCAGGCATGAGCAGTCAAGCGGCAGAATCATCAATCACTGGTTTCCTATGAGAAACGAGTGATCACTGTAAAAGATCAGTGTGTGCAGTGTTATAGGTCCCTATGGGAGCTATAACACTGCAAAAAAAAAGTGAAAAAATAAAAGTGAATAAAGATCATTTAACCCCTTCCCTATTAAAAGTTTGAATCACCCCCCTTTTCCCATAAAAAAAAAACACAGTGTAAATAAAAATAAACATATATGGTATTGCCGCGTGCGGAAATGTACGAATTATAAAAATATATTGTTAATTAAACAGCACGGTCAATGGCATACGCGCAAAAAAATAAGCCATCATATGGATTTTTTAGGTGCAAAATTGAAAGAGTTATGATTTTTTTAAAGGCAAGGAGGAAAAAACGAAAATGCAAAAACGGAAAAACCCTCGGTCCTTAAGGGGTTAAGCCACCCCCATAGCCATTTCTCTCCTATAGCCATTTTCCTCCTATAGCCACGCCCTCTTCCCTCATAGCTATTCCCCTCCTATAGCCCCCCCCCCTCCCACAGCCTGTCTCCTCCTATAGCCATTTCTTCTTGAAGCCACCCCCATAGCCATTTTTCTTCTATAAACAGATTCACTTTAAGGGAGCCCTGCAACAAGGTGGCTAGTTTTTCATTGATCATGAACTCATTCATCACTGGATTTTAGAGGAGACAAGGGTTTGCTGATTCTCTTGTTAGGCTAGGTTCAGACAGCACTCTCCCACTCTCCAATATACTGCAATGTGTTCCGCGAGTATTTTCAAATTTTCAAGTGGATTTTCCGTTCACAAATTGCACTTCACAAATTCTGAAGTGTGAATTTGTGAATGGAAGCCCATTCACTATACAATACATTTTAGTGAGCGGAATTTCTGCCTGCAATTTCAAAGTGGAGTTGCAGGCGGAAATTCAGTAGTGTGAACCTAGCCTTACTGTCTGCTTGGCAGTAAGAAGGAAGAAATGACAATTTTTTTCCTTTGTGCAGCCCTCTCCAATATTTATTATCTAGTTTATACTGTAGCTAAGACTGTAGAGCGACTATAGTAATGTCATATCACATATGTCTCCTGGGTCCCCACCGATGTATGGCCAAGGAACAAAGTTGTCTGTCATTTTGCTAAAAATACAGTGTTGCACTATGTATTCCATGACATTAAATCACGGGGGTTTGACCACTTGGGCCTCCTGCAATCTCTAGAATGGGTCCCCTGACTCCCTGGTTTTGGATAAAGCAGTAGATAGCACATACTACCCCTCCATTCATTGTCTGTAGATTGCTATTCTTTTGACAGCTCTATAGACCAATGTTTCCCAACCAGAGTGTCTCCAGCTGTTGCAAAACTACAACTCCCAGCATGCATGTTTATGAGCTGTAGGTTTGCATTAGCTGGAGGCACACTGGTTGGGAAACACTGACACAGACAATGAATGGAGGGGCAGTACACATGTACTAGTGACTGTTCAGTCCAAAACAGGTAAAAAGACAAGAAGCGCTCCATAGTGCATTAAAAGGGTAATATAACTAAGCCGATATTATCGGATGCGCTTACCCAATAGGTTGTGCAAAGTCAGGCACAACACTGTAAAAGGTATTCCACAATGCAGCCAGTCCCACCACCGCAACGGTGTAGCAAATGTAGCAAAAACCTCCAAACTCCACAAGGACTTGAATCGGCGCAGAATGGATGAGGAACAAGAAGATCACTAGGCGATTTATTTGGAACAACGCGTTTCGACGCCAGGACAGGCATCTTTTTCAAGTTCACAACATCTTGAAACATCAAGATGTTGTGAACTTGAAAAAGACGCCTGTCCTGGCGTCGAAACGCGTTGTTCCAAATAAATCGCCTAGTGATCTTCTTGTTCCTCATCCATTCTGCGCCGATTCAAGTCCTTGTGGAGTTTGGAGGTTTTTGCTACAGTCCAAAACAGAGTAGTCAGGGTAGTCTGAAGATCGCGGGGATCCCCTTTAACATTTTTATTTATTTTTTGCATTTTTATAGAACATAATCAGGGTTTCCCAACTAGGGTGCCTCCAGCTTGTTGCAGAACTTCAAAGAATGGCAACTATGGTGAGTCACCTGAAAGGTGAGCTCCCCCTGCAGGCCGCCCAGCCTCCCGCACACACCTCCCTCACCTGCATCATAGAAGGTGTCCAGCACCTCCGTCTCCCCGAAGTTGACTCTGGTGAGTTGTGCCCCCCCCCCTTGTTACATACGCGGTGCAGGCACAGCAGGGCTCTGGACCCTGGGCTGCCTCCCATGGCCTCCTTCATGTTGTCATTAAGCACATAGACCACCCGCAGGGATTGCTGCTTACTCAGCCACTGGGCACCTTCCCCCTGAGGAGGGCGGCTCGATCAGGGCACAGCTCGCTGGTGCCTCACATAGGGGGGCTGCACTGAGGCTCCACTGACCAGGGCACCACAGCTCTCCGGGAGCCAGCACTGAGCTGAAGAGCCCGGTGGTGTCCATGCTGCTTCCAAGTGTCACCGGGTGCTCCTTGGTGTGTAGAGTCAGCTGCGATGACAGAGCCGCAGCACATACAAATTCATCTGGGACACAGAAAGCCTGACCGAGCTGCCACCACTACCCATAACATCGCCAGAGCCATTGTACCAGCTGCTGCCAGAGCCGTTGCACCCGCCGCTTCCAGAGCCAATGGACCCACCGATGCCAGAACCGTCGGACCCACCGCATCAGGGAATAATGGCATCATTTTCCCAAGGCCAAAATCAACATATCGCAATTATCGCAATTCGATTGCGTTTGCAATATATCGTTCAAGCCTACTTAAAATACAACAGGGCTCCAGAGTGAGAGAGCGCCATGTGCATTTGAGGCCTAAATTAGGGATTTGCATAGGGACGGACCCGGATGCCTCCACCACCAAAGATATCCTACGGCAGTGTTTCCCAAACAGGGTGTCTCCAGCTGTTGCAAAACTGCCAGCATGCCTGGACAGTCAATGGCTGTCCGCAATGCTGGCAGTTGTTGTTTTGCAACAGCTGAAGGCTCCATTTTGGAAACAGTGTCTTATGAGACGTTTTAAATTTTTATGGGGGAGGGGGGTAAACTGTGTAAGGGTGTGCGTATATCTAGTGTTTTACAACAATTAAAAAAAAATCTACATGTGTTAAAAATAAAACATAACTTTTATTGTAATGTATTATAGGAAAAAAGCTGTGAGAAACACACATTTAAAAACACAATTCCATATGTTTTTTGAAGAGTATCACTACTGGGTCACAACAGAAGGACTTACTAGCAAGATTTAGGGGGAGGGGTATATTCCCCAAATAGGGTAAATTAGTCCCTAAAGTGGATATGAATCCTGAGTTGTTAACGCGGTGAGTTCTCCCACCTACATAATATGAAGTCTAGGTCACAAAGGTATAATTACCCCTCAATTTGTAGGTACCGCCACCTAATATACTGTAAATGATATACTGTAAACAATCCACTTCATGGATGTGGTTACTCAAAGATGCACACATATATGTTGCATCTATATATAGGGTAATTCCGTGTATTGAAAAATAAATTAAAACCTGTCACCCTGCTGTGCATCACAGGTATGGGCTAGTCATATGGCAAGCTGACCATTCATTGCTGCCATGACCAAAACTGTGATTACTATTTTTTATGCGACACAATGGAGTTGCTATTTAAATAGTAAACTGTCACACCCCGACATGTTTCACCAACAATGTGGCTTTATCAAGGAGAATGACTGACAGCCTTGAGTGTCAGAACCCATATGAGCCTTATTTATATGCTTCCATGGTGATCTCATTAATAACCTGGAAAATGAGAGGAACTCATCCTCTCAGCCAATCCTAAACCGCTCATTGAATCATAAATAAGCCAATCATGTTCCAACATACTATTCATGTTGCGCCATAAGCCATCCCTTATAGCATATTATATGTGATGTCACACGCCATTGCCACATGTTATTGGCACCTATCAATGAAAATCCCCTGTGAAATGGCCAATCCATCTCTCTGGCTTAATATACATCCGCCGACGTCACGTTGGTCACATCGGTAAAACCAGAGCATCTGTAATCCACGTGACTCGGCATGGCCATCTGGTACTTTGTTTACTCACATGATCTCACAGCTCGTGCATAGCGGTCTCCGCTCTCCTCCAGCATTCTACACTGGATGCACATGTGCCCAAACTAACTTGGCGCAGTCACGTGGTTTATATGTTTACTCACGTGAACACGCTGTTCGCTCCCAGCGGTCTCTACTCTCCTCCGCTGGATGCGCATTTTTGCGCGAGCGTACTCACTCAATTCTTCTGTATTCTATGCTATTAGGCTGGGGCACTAATTGATTGTGTGCCATTCATGAGAAAATACTGCCATCTGCAGCACATGGAATACAAGGCTTCATTAAAATAACTAGACTAATGAGAATAACTCTTAAATATCTAAATTTATCATAACTCGAATAAGTAGGATAGCACCTACCTATCTTAGTGTGCCATTTTATAACATCACATTTAAAGAACCTTCTTATATTCTATATGTATAGATGATTAAGGGTTTGCTATAAGCCACCAAACATAATGGAAGAGCCAGAAGATCAATTATTGAGGCAAATAAACAAGGCAGCAAATCAAAATGATGTTATAATAATGGGGGACTTTAACTATCCTGTGAGACTGAGACTAAACTGGGAGACTGAGACCTGTGAATCTCATAAAGGAAACAGGTATCTGACTATAACTAAAGACAATTATCTCTCCCAAATGGTGCAGGGCCCTACCAGAGGGGATGCCCTACTAGACTTAATATTAACCAACGTACCTGACAGAGTAATTAATGTGCAAGTAGATGGACACCTAGGAAATAGCGATCATAATATAATACATTATAACTTGTTCTTCAATAAGGGAATCTCTCGAGGGGCCACAAAAACAATGAACTTTAGGAAGGCAAAGTTCGATCAACTCAGAGAAGCCCTTAAAAATATAAAATGGGATAATGTCCTCAAAAAGAACAATACTGACACTAAATGGGAGACTTTAAAAAAATATCTTACATTTTCACTGTAAGATGTATATACCTTATGGGAATTAAAGGGTCAGAAATAAAAGAAAACCAATATGGATGAATAAAAATGTTAAGGGGGAAATAAATGACAAAAATAAAGCATTTAAAATACTAAAACAGGACGGCAGTGAGGAAGCATTAAAAAGCTATAAAGAAAAATGTAAAATATGTAAAAAACAGATAAAAGCCGCAAAAATAGAGACAGAAAGACTCATTGCCAAAGAGAGTAAGAGTAAAACTAACCCCAAAATGTTCTTTAACTATATAAATAACAAAAAGGTCAAAAATGAAAGTGTTGGCCCTTTAAAAAATGATGAGGAAGAAATTATAAACGAGGATCAGGAAAAAGCAAATATATTAAACAAATTCTTCTCCACTGTATTCACTGAGAAAAATGAAATGCCATGTGAAATACAGTGTGATAAGGTAAACTCCCCAGTACAGATCACCTGTCTAACCCAGGAAGAAGTACAGTGCCGCCTACAAAAAACTAAATAGACAAATCACCAGGTCCAGATGGCATTCACCCCCGTGTTCTAAAGGAATTAAGTAATGTAATAGACAGACCGCTATTTTTAATATTCAGGGACTCTATAGTGACAGGGACTCTTCCACAGGACTGGCGCATGGCAAATGTGGTGCCAATATTTAAGAAGGGGTCAAAAGGTGACCCTGGGAATTATAGACCTGTTAGTTTAACCTCGGTTGTATGTAAATTGTTTGAGGGCTTCCTAAGAGATTCTATTTTGGAATATCTTGATAAAAATAAATGTATGACCCCGTATCAGCATGGATTTATGAGGGATCGATCAAACTAACCTGATCAGCTTCAATGAGGAGGTGAGCTCTAGACTGGACCAGGGGCAATCGCTGGATGTCGTATATCTGGATTTTTCTAAAACATTTGATACGGTTCCACATAAAAGGTTGGTGCATAAAATGAGAAGGTTTGGGCTGGGAGAAAATGTGTGCAAGTGGGTAAGTAACTGGCTCAATGATAGGAAACAGAGGGTGGTTATTAATGGTACTTATACTGATTGGGTGACTGTTACTAGTGGGGTACCACAGGGGTCCGTCTTGGGTCCTGTCCTATTTAATATATTCATTAATGACCTTGCAGAGGGGTTGAATTGTAAAGTAGCAATCTTTGCAGATGACACTAAACTTTGTAAAGCGTTGTAAACACTATAGAGGACAGTACACTGTTACAAATAGATCTGGATAGGTTGGTGGTTTGGGCTAGGAAGTGGCAGATGAGGTTCAACACTGATAAATGTAAGGTAATGCACATGGGGAAGAAAAATCCGGGCTGGGATTATGTATTAAATGGGAGAACACTTGGGACGACTGACATGGAAAAGGACTTAGGAGTCTTAGTTAACAGTAAATTTAGCTGTAGTGACCAGTGTTGGGCAGCTGCTGCCAAGGCTAATAAAATCATGGGGTGCATCAATAGGGGCATAGATGCCCACAACAAGGAAATAATTCTACCGCTGTACAAATCACTAGTTAGACCACACATAGAATACTGTGTACAGTACTGGGCACCAGTGTACAAGAAAGATAAGCTAAATATATCAGGGGACAATACAGAGATCTCTCCCATGATCTATTTATACCCAAGACTAGAGATGTCGCGAATTGTTCGCCGGCGAACTTAGCATGTTCGCATCGCCGGGCGAACATATGTGAAGTTTGATTCACCCCCTATACTTTAACATTGCAGTAAACTTTGACCCTGTGAGTCAGTCAGCAGACACATTACAGCCAATCAGCAGCAGTCCCTCCCTTCCAGACCCTCCTACCTCTTGCACGGACGCCATTTTACCCTCATTCGGCATGCTGCAGGCTTAGGAAGTGGAGGGACAGAGAAGCTGCTCCTGCTGTATAGGGAAAGTGATAGCTAGGTTGCTGCTAGGTGGTGTATTCAGGGTCCAGAGTACTCCTAAAGCACTAGTCTAACATCTGCTTTAAGGACCGCACCCAAAAAAGCCCTTTTTAGGGCTCAAATATCAGTCTGTGTGTCTTGCAACAGCTGGAGGCACCCTGGTTGGGAGGGAACCGCTGGTTAAAAGGGTTACCCCAGTGTAAAACTTAAGTTCCTTCAAGCATCCAACTACAGTATTAAAAGGGCTATAAGTTCAGTCCGTGTGTCTTGCAACTGCTGGAGGCACCCTGGTTGGGGACCTCTGCTTAAAAGGGGAACTCCGCTGGCAACCTTTTTTGCTCATTGTCACACTAGTGCAAATCACATTTGGTGTAACAGTTGTTCAAATAAATAAAAAAAATACCTTTTTTGGCTGTGAAATAAAACCAGGGCTGCCTAAAGGGGGCTCTAACTATGTGCTGCCTAATATGGGGGCATCTATGTGCTGCCTAAAGGGGGGCTCTAACTGAGTTTGGAAACTAAATCCTTCCTGAGTTCACAGATAAGCAAACAGGAGATTAAGAGTTTTATTGTCTCTTAGTAAGAATATGGGTGCAGAATTATATATCCCTTGTGAGAAAGCTTTTATAACTTCTGCCTTAACTGATGTCAGCTTTTAATTTAAGATATATGTATTCTTAAACTTCTATTTCTTTTTCTAGATCCAGTTCAGCTGCATCGTCAACGCCTGTCAGCTTGGTTTAGTTGTCTGCCTACTGAAGAAAGGCATTTTGGTCCTTCCTTTGCTATAGACTCTATTCACATTGATCCTGTTATCCATGAGAGTTCCCCTGAAGATATTCTGCGCCCACTATCTGAGCTAACTTTAAAAGCTCAACTGCAGAGTCCATTATGTCCTCAGAGTATGTCTGTTTCTCAGCTGTTCCAACCACGCTTAACTGGAAAACCCATTCGAAATGTCGTTCTTTATGGCACAGTTGGTACTGGAAAGAGCACACTTATCCGAAAATTAGTACTAGATTGGTGCCATGGACGTAAGAGTGAGTTTCAGTTGATCATTCCTCTTTCTTGTGAAGATCTGTCCCAAGTTACAAGTCCAATTTCACTTACACGGCTCATTAACAAAAAGTACCTTCATTTGCGAGAACTGTTACCTATGCTTCACAATTATTCTGGTGTGCTCTTCATACTTAACAGCTTAGAGTGGATGAATCTAGATTTCAGAATGGCCAATACCGAATTATGTAGTGATCCAAATGAACCAATGCCTCCAGCAGCTATCCTTGTAAACCTTTTGAGAGGATACTTGCTTCCAGAGGTGAGTGTCTTGTAGGGCATCATGAATATATTATATTTGTACTTTATAAGTAATTTTAATGCAAAGTAACTGATAGCTGAATTTAATGAACTTATCCTCTTTTCAGTCTTTCACAGACCAAGCTGTATGTGAGACCAGCCAATGAGCAAGTCTAGCTTCCTAGTGAATTTCCTGGCATATTTGCATTATTAGTGCAGTTAACCTACAAGGTCACATACCAAAGCCTTTAATCCTTTCACTTTATTCTCTGATCTTGGGGGAAGTGTTTCTTCTTGAGCTTTAGGACCAGCCCCTGAGTGATGCCACCACCTCTGACTACCACCTACTATCGAAGTCACAACCTTTTCCCAGTCCACATAGCTTTGCCATATACCACGGGTGGCTAAACTTACTCCACGTAAGAGCCACATTCGAAGGGCTTCATTTGTTTGGGAAGCTGCAAGACATGCACATAGTATTTATTCATATGTTGTATACAACTACATATTAATAAGTAATATTAATACCAATATACATACATTTAACTATCTGAAACTGGAAGGAAACCTAGTTTTTCTACCCAAGAAAGGGAAAGATCCCACCCTTGCTGAATCCTACTGGCCCATATCTTTACTTAATTCTGATGTAAAGTTCTTCTCTAAAATGTTAACCAATTGAAGGATCTATTGGCAAAGACCAGACAGGTAGATCAGGTAGGTAGACAGGTAGATACCAGGTAGATAAATCTTTGAAAATATCAATAGAACATTTTCCGGCCTCCAGTCAGGAGAACAGGATCACTGCTCCTTTCTTTCATTAGATTAGATTAAGGCATTTGATCAGGTGTAGTGGGGGTTCCTGTAGAGAACACTTGAGGAAATTTGGATTCCCCTCTCTTATATAAATGTGATTAAGATTTTGCATAACAAATGGATGCCGAAAATCTTATTTGAAGGGTACTCTGCTATACCTTTTGAACTAGGCAGGTTGTCCCCCTGTCACTACTGTTATTTGCTCTTTACATAGAGCCACTGGTGAGTAGACAAAGTCCTAACCTTATAGGATTTGGCCATAAGGCGGGAATGGCAAAATCGCACTATATGCATCTGGTCCTCTAATTAATTGTAAAAAAAAATCCTTATCCTACAGGATAAGACATCATTAGAGATTGTGGACCAAGATAGCACCCTTCAATACTTGGTTAAAATAACGATAGATCCCAAAAAGTATCTTGAAGTTAACTTAAGGCCTATGGTAGACAAAAAAAAAAGATAAATATATCAGTATAGCTAAAACTTCTGTTTTCCATGGCAGACACAATTTCTATTATAGAAATGATCTTACTTCCTCAAATTCTCTATATCTTAAATGCTTTTCTGGTTTGGATGTCCTCTATTTGGTGTAATAATTTTTAACGCATCTTGAACAGGTTTATCTGGGTGAAAGAGATCGAGGCTAAAATTCAATTTTTTTTTCTCTTGCTGAAAAAGATTGGGTTTACCTAATTTTAATATAGAGCTAAAAATATTAATTTATTAATTCCTTTAAAATTCCCATAGCAATCAAAAATAGAATTAGAAAAATAATACATAGACATAAATAGGTAAATTCTCCTATGATGAACACCTGTATGTCCCAACGCGTTTCCCCGTGTATCTTATAGTACACAGCGGTTCATCAGGGGATGACAACAATAGTAATATGATATACACAAAATGCACATAGAAAGGGGGGAGAGATGAAAAAATTAGATAGTGTATAGATTACAGACACTGATACAGACTCAAAAATACACTGTATGCCTGTGACAGTACAGACTGGACATAGCAAGCATATGCACAATACATTAAGCCTGCAAAAGCACATAAAGGCACACAAATGACTGGGCAGCTTGTCTGTGGTTTCAATTGCAAATCCTCCAGATAGTAGAAAATTGCAAATCCTGTAGCAACAGAGCCAAAGGCGACATATCACATATAGAACAGACAGATACAAAAACCTATTGAAAGTACCACATATGTGAGAAATAAAGAATAATAATCAGAGAAATGATAAGGAGAAGAAAGACTATTGAGTAATGACAGAAAAATTATAGTGATATTGGGGGACCAAGCAGCAAAGGAATTAAACACATTTTGGAAACAAACAAACCTACCCCTCGCTATTGCTCACCAATTTTGATCTCATTTTTAACCCCTTCACGACGAGCGACGTACATGTACGGCGCCGCGAAGTGTCACTTGGCGCGCGGCGACGTACATGTACGTCGCGGGGTTCCGGGAGCGCCGCGTCACCGGTAGCGGTGATCGGGCCGGGATGACTGCTGTTATCTAACAGCAGGCATCCCGGCACATCGCCGAGGGGGGTCCTGAGACCCCCCCATGACCGCGATGCGCGCAAATCGCAGGTCAATTCAGACCTGCGATCTGCGCGATTCCGGGTCATACGGGTCACTGGTGACCCGGTGACCCGGAAAATAAGGGGGATCGTAGGTGTCCGAGACACCCTAGATCCCCCTAAAGGGATAGGAGTTTGGTGGCAGGGGTGCCACCCCTCCTATCCCTGCTATTGGTCGGCCGAGCGACCGACCGATAGCAGACCGGGGGAGGGGGGGTTAAAGTTCGGTTCCCCCGCTTTGCCCACCTATCGGTGTCCGGGCAAAACGGGGGAACCGTCCAGGGAGGGTCAGCGCCGAAGGTCCCTACCTGGATCCCGGATCGCGATCCTCCATGCGGGGATCCCCCACGTGCGGCGGCGGCGGCTTCCGGGTCCTGCTAGGTGAGTTGTTGCCTAGCAACATCCGGAGGGCCACAGTTTACAGTGGTCTCTAAACCGTGGCCCTCCAGATGTTGCAAAACTACAACTCCCAGCATGCCCAGACAGCTGTTTGCTGTGTGGGCATGCTGGGACTTGTAGTTTTGCAATATTTAGAGGGGTTCAGGTTGTAGATCACTAAGTGGTCTCAAACTGTAGCCCTCCAGATGTTGCAAAACTACAACTCTCAGCATGCCCAGACAGCAGTTTGCTGGCTGGGCATGCTGAGAGTTGTAGTTTTGCAACATCTGGAGGGCCACAGTTTTGAGACCACTGGACAGTGATTTACAACTTGAACCCCTCTAAATCTTGCAAAACTACAACTCCCAGCATTCAGGAACAGCATAAGGCTGTCTTGGCATGCTGGGAGTTGTACTTGCGTGCCTCCAGCCATTGCATAACTACATCTCCCAGCATGCCCTTCCGCAATCAGTACATGCTGGGAGTTGCAGTTTTGCAACAGCTGGAGGCACACTGGTTGGAAAATACTGAGTTAGGTCATAGAACTTAACTCAAGGTTTTCACGCCAGTGTGCCTCCAGCTGTTGCAATACTACAACTCCCAGCATGCATGGTCTGTCAGTGCATGCTGGGAGTTGTAGTTTTGACCCCCCTCCCGTGTGAATGTACAGGCTACATTCACACTGGCGGCAGATTACAGCGAGTTCCCCGCTGCAAATTTGAGATGCGGCAAATTTACCGCCGCAGCTCAAACTCCTAGCGGGAGACTCAGTGTAATCTGCCGCCAGTGTGAATGTAACCTAAAAACACTACACTACACTAACATAAAATAAAGAGTAAAACACTACATATACACACGTACACTGCCACCCCCCCCCCCCACCCCCCTTCTCCAATAAAAATGAAAAACGTATTGTACGGCAGTGTTTCTAAGATGGAGCCTCCAGCTGTTGCAAAACAAAAACTCCCAGCATTTCTGGACAGCAATTGACTGTCCAAGCATGCTGGGAGTTTAGCAACAGCTGGAGGCACCCTGTTTGGGAATCACTGGCTTAGAATACCCCTATGTCCACCCCTATGCAAGTCCCTAATTCAGGCCTCAAATGCACATGGCGCTCTCATTTTGGAGCCCTGTCGTATTTCAAGGCAACAGAATAGGGCCACATATGGGGTATCTCTGTACTCGGGAGAAATTGCCTAACAAATTTTGGGGGGCTTTTTCTCCTTTTACCCCTTATGAAAAGGAACAGTTGGGGTCTACACCAGCATGTTAGTGTAAAAAAAAAAAAATTTTTACACTAACATGCTGGTGTTGCCCTATACTTTTCATTTTCACAAGAGGTAAAAGGGAAAAACGCCCCCCAAAATTTGTAACACAATTTCTCCCGAGTACGGAGATACCCCATATGTGGGCGCAAAGTGCTCTGGGGGCGCACAACAAGGCCCAGAAGGGAGAGTGCGCCATGTACATTTGAGGTGATTTGCACAGAGGTGGCTGATTGTTACAGCGGTTCTGACAAACGCAAAAAAAAAAAAACAACATGTGACCCCATTTTGAAAACTACACCCCTCACGGAATGTAATAAGGGGTGCAGTGAGAATTTACACCCCACAGGTGTCTGACGGATCTTTGGAACAGTGGTCCGTGAAAATGAAAAATTTTGCACAGCCCACTGTTCCAAAGATCTGTCAGACACCAGTGGGGGGTAAATGCTCACTGTACCCCTCATTACATTCTGTGAGGGGTCTAGTTTCCAAAATGGTATGCCATGTGGGGGTTATTTTGCTGTTCTGGCACCATAGGGGCTTCCTAAATGCGACATGCCCCCCGAGCAAAATTTGCTCTCAAAAAGCCAAATATGACGCCTTCCCTTCTGAGCATTGTAGTTCGCCCGTAGTGCACTTCAGGTCCACTTATGGGGTACCTCCATACTCAGAAGAGATGGGGTTACAAATTTTGGGGGGTCTTTTCTGCTATTAACCCTTGCAAAAATTTGAAATTTGGGGGGAAACCCACATTTTAGTGCAATTTTTTTTTTTTTTTTTTACATATGCAAAAGTCGTGAAACACCTGTGGGGTATTAAGGCTCACTTTATCCCTTGTTACATTCCTCAAGGGGTCTAGTTTCCAAAATGGTATGCCATGTGTTTTTTTTTGCTGTTCTGGCACCATAGGGGCTTCCTGAAGGTGACATGCCCCCCAAAAACCATTTCAGAAAAACGTACTCTCTAAAATCCCCTTGTCGCTCCTTCGCTTCTGAGCCCTCTACTGCGCCCGCCGAACACTTTACATAGACATATGAGGTATGTGCTTACTCGAGAGAAATTGGGCTACAAATATAAGTATACATTTTCTCCTTTTACCCCTTGTAAAAATTCAAAAATTGGGTCTACAAGAACATGCGAGTGTAAAAAATGAAGATTTTGAATTTTCTCCTTCACTTTGCTGCTTTTCCTGTGAAACACCTAAAGGGTTAAAACGCTGACTGAATGTCATTTTGAATACTTTGGGGGGTGCAGTTTTTATAATGGGGTCTTTTATGGGGTATTTCTAATATGAAGACCCTTCAAATCCACTTCAAACCTGAACTGGTCCCTGAAAAATTGCGAGTTTGAAAATTTTGTGAAAAATTGGAAAATTGCTGCTGAACTTTGAAGCCCTCTGGTGTCTTCCAAAAGTAAAAACTTGTCAATTTTATGATGCAAACATAAAGTAGACATATTGTATATGTGAATCCCAAAAAAAATTATTTGGAATATCCATTTTCCTTACAAGCAGAGAGCTTCAAAGTTAGAAAAATGAAAAATTTTTAATTTTTTCATCAAATTTTGGAATTTTTCACCAAGAAAGGATGCAAGTTACCACAAAATTTTACCACTAAGTTAAAGTAGAATATGTCACGAAAAAACAATCTCAGAATCAGATTGATAACTAAAAGCATTCCAGAGTTATTAATGTTTAAAGTGACAGTGGTCAGATTTGCAAAAAAGGGCTTCGTCCTAGAGGTGAAAATGGGCTCCGTCCTTAAGGGGTTAAATAACGTAACATCAAAAGGATTACGGCAAATTTACGATGTAATGGACAATAGCTCTAAGTTCCAACACTTATGCCCATATCTAGCATAGGAAAGAGATCTTGTACAAACATATACAGAACAGGAATGGACCTATGCGTTTAAGTTAGCCCACTTATCACTGACAGCAGTCCCACATATAGAGGCTATAGTTAAAACTAACCTAAGATGGTATTACTCCCCTGATAGGCTCCATAAGATATGCTCGGTGAATTCCGAAAAATGTTGGAGAAACTGCGGGGGGACGGGATCCCTTATACATATTTTATGGCTATGCCCGATGACACAAGTCTTCTGGCATAGTGTAGAACAATTACTAGTAAACATCACCCGCATCCCAAGTAAATTGACACCACAAAAAGCATTGTTACTATTACAAATGCAAATATATCCGGTAAAAATGCGATTTTTGGTATGCAAGATTTTAGTGGTCGCAAAGCTAGTTCTCTGCAGATACTGGAGGCAAGCACAGATTCCTGAAGTGAATGAAATAATAAACACTGTTATAAATTAGAGGAAATTATAGCGATTGGAAACAATCAGAGTATACCCTTTTATAAAAAATGGGAATTGTGGAAGATATTTAGGGGAGGAATAGAAAGTCAACAATAAATAGAAAATATCAAAAGAAGGTTTTGAAAAGAGAAAGTTAATGTACTAAGAAACACATTAAGGAAACAGAAGAGAGAAGGATACAGAGGGGGGCATCATGGAGTGGCAGCTAGATATAATTGATGGGTGGAAGGGTATAGTATAAATGTATATAAGTATGTGATGAATTTATGTACATGGAATATGCTTGCTTAATTGTATATGATGAAAAAATCAATAAAAAGATAAATAAAAAATAAATAAAAAAGCAGCAAAGGCAGATTGAAATTATTAGAACCACTAGATGCACCAGGTGGGATAAATGAAGTATATGCCAACAGCTAGATAAAGAGTATGATACCTCCAGGTAGCTAAATGTTGAGACAAAATATCATATCAAAAAACGGTATAGACCCTAATATTAGGACTCCTCCAAAGATATGGCAATATCCCCTTGAAGATAAAAAAGGATAAACCATATAATTCATAGCCGCAGCAAAAGCAATTAGATATAGATTATAAACAAGCAAAGATAAACAGAGACCGGCAACTCGCCAAGTTCATGTCGTTCGACTTCTTTATTGTGTGTAATGCTCACATAAAATCATAGAGAGGGGACATGTCCCCTCCCTATGATTTTATGTGAGTATTACATGGAATAAAGAAGTCGAACGACGTGAACTTGCTGAGTTGCCTGTTTCTGTTTATCTTTGCTTGGCTATGAAGATTGCACCACTGTATATACCAGAGCACCACCACACTCCCGCATTGCAGTATACATCCACCCCCATTCCCCGTCGCCTCCTCACCTCATAGTGCCGGTCTACTCTGTATATAACTATAGATTATAAACTAATATAGCTACCTGTGCAAGATGAATTTAGCACTAATAACTCCCTCAGTCTAGACAGTTGGTGCCGAACCATATAAATCCAGCTACCAGGATTCTTAAGAGAAAGGACCTGTAAGTCCCACGTAGATATGAAACCTCAATATTATAAATCCCGTACTCTGTTCATAGTGTAACCTACATATAGGTACAAATTAATCAATAATGTGCAAGAAGTGAAAGATAGAGTAACCACCACAACCTAGTAGTTCTTACCTAGATATTGAAAGCCTTTCAGATACCAAAATAACTGCAGCCCGTCCATAATGTACTGTCACTACCCAAATATTGACTCTATAAGCAATAAGAAATACAATATAGTATACACATATAAGTACCAGAGCTCCCATAACACATACTACCAAATAAAAAACGATGCTTACCCCCAATCTGGCATTAGATAGCAATGTACATTTTAAACCAAGGGAGTTGTGATTAAGACCTTCAACAAATTCTTTAAATAGACCAGATACTGCGAGAATATATGTCTTCTTTACCATCTTATATAAGGGACACTAGTGTCCTTCTACAAAAGATAGACAGTATCCAACTTGATTCTGATATGCTTCTTGCATCCATAGATGTAGCGGTCCTTTACAGTTCGATCCGGCATGTAGACGGATTGAGGGCTATCTCTTATTTTTTACAGACTAGGGGCATTCTCTTCTGGACCCACAGCGAATACGTCGTCCAACTGTTGGAATTCCTTTTGACCCATAATTATTTTATTTTTGATTCTCAGTACTAACACCAGCTCAGGGGTACTGCTATGGGGAGCCCAATGGCTCCCTCATATGCAAATTTAACCCTGGGCAGGTAGGAGAGTACCATTGTTTTTGAGGAGGAGGACAGTAGGTGAAACCCACATATTGTTTTTTGGGGCAGTTATATCGACGACGTATTCGTTGTTTGGTCCGGAAGTGAAGGTCTATTTAAAGAATTTTTGAAGGTCCGAATCACAACACCCTTGGTTTGAAATTTACGTTTGAGATTAATAGGGACGAACTGCCATTTTTGGACATACTTATTAGAAGAGGAGAGGGTGGTTTTCTTAGTCATGTATGTATAGGAATCCTACATCGACGAACAGTTTACTTAGATGGGACAGTTTCCATCCTGAGAAGAGGTATCCCTACTGGACAATTTTTGCGGATACATAGGAACTGTTCATTGATGGAAGGGTTCAACAGGCAGGCAAGGGATCTAAGGGATAGGTTTACGGAGCGAGGTTACCCCCTGGAGACCCAAACAACATCATTTAAGAGGGCTTTAGTGTCAGAACGCCGAAATTTGTTGACCCCAAAAAATAGGACTGCAGAGGACAACATAGTTAGACTAATTGGCAGTTATGATAACCAATCAGAGAGGGTGAAAAATATTTAGAAACGATATTGGCCTATACTGCGTAGTGACTGGGATCTTTAAGATTGTATTTCATCATACCCAGCAATAACTTTTCGAAGGGGTAGGTCAATTAAGGTTAGGCTGGTACATAGCCATTTTCAAGGACCGAGTAGAAAAGTGACCTGGCTAGATAGGAAACCACTGGGCACTTTCCGATGCGGGAGATGTAGGGCGTGCAACAATGTTCTACAATGCAAGACCTTTTCAAGTGTAGTGACTGGCAGGGAGTACACAATTAGGCATTTTGCTAATTGTGAGACAGTAGTGGTAATTTATGTAGGTACATGCACATGCCCCCTCCAGTATATAGGAAAAACCAAGAGGCCCTTTAAGAAAAGAATTCAGGAACACATCTGTGACATCCAAAATAGAAGGGACACCGCGGTGTCACTTCATATGTGGGAAAAGCACAATGGTGACATTAATTGTATCTCCTTTTGTGTTATGGAGGTAGTTCGAAAATCCCCTAGAGGTGGAGAATGGGATAGACGCATCCTACAGAAGGAATCATAGTGGATCTTTAGGATGCGCACTGTCTATCCACTCAGCTTAAACGGACGTTTAACATATAGTTGTTTTATTTAGCATTGTCACTTCTGTTATCTCTCTTTATTATTTACCTCTTCCTCTTGGGGGGACCCCTTATTTAGGGCTCCTTCCCTGAGGGGGAGTTTTTCTCTTTGTCTCTTTAATATTTGGATAAACATCACCGTTTGTGAAATTCTTTGCTACCATCTGGTTGATCCTGCCAGTAGCATATGCTTGTCTCAAAGATTAAGCTATGCACGTGTAAGTACACACGGCCGGTACAGTGAAACTGCGAATGGCTCATTAAATCAGTTTTGCTACTACCACCAATATTTGCTACTACCACCAAGATCTGCACGGGGGTTCTTTACTGTAAGAGCAGTGAGACTGTGGAATTCTCTCCCGGAGGAGGTGGTCATGGTGAACTCTGTAATAGAGTTCAAAAAGGGGCTGTATGCATTTTTGGGGAGTAATAACATTGCTGGTTATGTATACTAGATTTATAGGGACAGAAGGTTGATCCAGGGATTTATTCTGACTGCTATATTTGGAGTCGGGAAGGAATTTTTACCTCTAGTATGAGGGTTTTTTGCCTTCCTCTGGATCATCTCAACTCAATAGGGACTTATTAGGGTTATAGGTTGATGGACTATTGTTTTTCCTGTATTTTTTATTTTCCTTATATGTTTGATATGATTTATCTGTATATGTTCATTATGTTTATATATTAACTAGCTGAGTACCCGCCGTTTCCCAGTTTTTCCTTCCTAATCCTTGTTGGGGAGGAAAATAAACAAAGGAGGAAGCTTTTGACTTCATATCCCGTCCTCATATATTGTTGTCATATCCCGTCCTCCTATCCCGTCCTCCTATCCCGTCCTCCTATCCCGTCCTCCTATCCCGTCCTCCTATCCCGTCCTCCTATCCCGTCCTCCTATCTCGACCTCCTTTCCCGTCCTCCTATCTCGACCTCCTTTCCCGTCCTCCTATCCCATCCTCCTTTCCCGTCCTCCTATAGTTACATAGTTCTCCCGTCCTCCTATCCCGACCCGTAATATGTGTACCAGTTATTGAAATATCTCCAGCCGTACGGAAGTTATGTGGGAACATAAATTTCCCATTGATTTGCATGGGACTTTAAACAAAAACCCGACCCTCACAAATGGGGGTAGTTAAGGGTTAAATTAACTATCCTATATTTTAAGTGGATATATAAGTAACATGTGACCAAGTATTATCGAAATATCTCAAGCCGTTAGGAAGTTATGCAGTAACATTTATTTCCCATTGACTTGTATGGGACTTTAACCCCTTAACGGAGCACTCTGATTTAAAGATTTATACCCCCCCCCCCCCCCCCCCAAATGTTCCCCTTGGCTGTACCTCTCTGCACATGTACTTATTTCTGAAATCGGTCCAGCCATTCTCCCACTGCGGGGCCACGTATTTTCTGCTACTTCCTGGTTATGGTGGTGTGGAGGATGACGTAAAAATCGTCATCCCCATGCTGCCTTGCTACAATTTCCTGTCCCTCCGTGCCTCCCTCCTCCTCAACCCCTCCCCTCTCTCTTACCTAATAATTTTAATAAAAACGCCCCCTGCTGCCGCACATACCCCTAAACACACCCCTTTCATCTTTGTCTCCCTCCACTCCCCTGCATCAATGAAAGGGAGCTCCACTGCTGCACTTGGCTCCCAGCGTAGATATAGCTATATGCAAAAAAAAAAGTTACTAAGTCGTTTGTAGAATATCCCTGTTAGTTACTCCAGCGTAACTATCGGGGATATCATTGGCCTACAATTATCACGTCCGGTCCCAGCGAGATTGTATGTGCGCACACGCGCCTGGATCGCGCTGATAGTATCCTACAGCTATCCCATGTCCGGTCCAAAGGAGATGGTATGTGCGCACGCACGGCCGGATCACGCTGATTGGCGGAGGATATTCTGACGCGTTTGCACAACCCAGCCAATGACGGCTGTGCAAACGAAGACTATATGAATATGCAAAGGATTGGAGTGACTGGATCGCAGTGAGGGGGGCAGGCTTAGAGAGAAGAAGACTGAGAGCGGTGACGTTTCGTTACAAAGATGGCCGCGGTCGGGGAACGAAATTCATAATTCTGGCAGACAAGCTGTACTTCCGGATATCGTAAAAGTCAAGGATGCGTGCAAGCGAGACTACTGAGATAATTGACTTTATTATATAACTTCGTGCTAGCTGTGCAATGCCATAAAATAACTTTGCTCCAGAGTACTCCTTTAAGGACCGGGGCTTTTTCCGTTTCTCATTTTCAATTTTTCCTCATTAACTTAAAAAATCATAACTCTTTAAAATTTTCACCTAAAATTCTATATGATGGCTTATTTTTTGCATCACTAATTCTACTTTGTAGTGACAGTAGTCATTTTACCCAAAAATCTACGGCGAAACGGGAAAAAAAATCAATGTGTGACAAAATTGATGAAAAAACACTATTTTGTAAGTTTTGGGGGCTTCCATTTTTAAGCAGTACATTTTTTGGCAAAAATGATACCTTATCTTTATTCTGTAGGTCCATACAGTTAAAATGGTAGCCTATTTGTATAGGTTTGATTTTGTATCACTTCAGAAAAAAATCATGAATACATGCAGGAAAATTTATACGTTTAAAATGGGCATCTTCTGACCCCCTATAACTTTTTTATTTTTCTGTGTTCAGGGCGCTATGAGGGCTCATTTTTTGCGCCGTGATCTGAATTTTTTATCGGTACCATTTTTGTTCTGATTAGACTTTTTAATCACTTTTTATTCATTTTTGGTGGTATAAAAAGTGATAAAAAATGCTCTATTTTGGACTTTGGAATTTTTTTACGCCATTGAACGTGCAGTTTAAAATGCAGCATATTTTTATAATTCGGACATTTTCGCATGCGGCGATACCACATATGTTTATTTTTATTTACACTGTGTTTTTTTTATTCTTGGAAATGCTGGGCGATTCAAACTTTTATTAGGGGAAGGGATAATTGAAAGGGTTAATGATTTTTTTTACACTTATGCAATATTATAGCTCCTATAGGGGGCTATAACATTGCATTAACTGATCTTTTACACTGATTGATCCATCTCCATAGGAATGGATCAATCAGTGTTTTCGGCGATTGAATGCTCAAGCCTGGATCTCAGGCTTGAAGCATTCAATCGGTGATCGGACTGCAGGAAGGAAGGTAAGAGATCTTCCTCCTGTGCTACAGCTGTTCGGGATGCCGCGATTATACCGCGGCGATCCCGAACAGCTCCCTGAGCTAACCGGCAACTTTTACTTTCGTTTTTAGCCGTGCTGCTCAGCTTTGAGCGTGCGGCTAAAGGGTTAATAGCGCGTGGCACCGCGATCAGTGCCGCGCGCTATTAGAGGCGGGTCCCGGCTTCACTATGACGCCGGGCCCGCCAAGATATGATGCGGTCTGACCCCATATGTCCTAGGTCCTTAAGAGGTTAAACATAAACCCTGCCCCTGGCAAATGGGGGTGAGTAAGGGTTAAATCGCCTATCCTATGTTTGTTGTTGACATATAAGTAACATGTGTGCCAAGTTTCATGTTAATATCTTTAGCCGTTTGGACGGGATGCTGGAACATACACACATACATACATATATACACACGTTGAGTTTTTTATATATATATATATATATATATATATATAATATATAGATATATTTTGCTATCTTTCTGTAATTCTTTCTTTGTATTTTTCTCAGTATTCCTCATTTATCTCCTTGGTCATCATTTATTTACTACTTCTAGTTCTTCTATGTTGTCCTTACTTAAATCATCAGTCTTTCCGTAGTCTCTAATATTCTCCTCCCACTTCATTCTAATCAGCTAGTTTGAGTTTTGAAGTGGGACAGTGAACGGAACTTTTTACCACTATATAGACACATGACATGTCATGTGTTCTATCTCAGTTACGGCGTCTAGGAGATTTTAGTCATGTGAAGCGCGATACCTGGAAGTGACGCTAATGGCATCCGGGATGCGTGCGTGCAGATATATAAGAGAGAGACAGGGAGATGTGAGCTATCTGCGGCGTGGATCGCCAGCCGTGGAAGGAACTATCATATTTATCTAATGCCCGATTGGGGGTAAGCATCGTTTTTTTATTTGGTAGTATGTGTTATGGGAGCTCTGGTACTTATGTGTATACTATGTTGTATTTCTTATTGCTTATAGAGTCAATATTCGGGTAGTGACAGTACATTGTGGACGGGCTGCAGTTATTTTGGTATCTTAAAGGCTTTCAATATCTAGGTAAGAACTACTAGGTTGTGGTGGTTACTCTATCTTTCACTTCTTGCACATTATTGATTAATTTGTACCTATATGTAGGTTACACTATGAACAGAGTACAGGATCTACAATATTGAGGTTTCATATCTACGTGAAAGTTACAGGTTCTTTCTCTGAAAGGGGTACTCCGGTGAAAACCTTCTTTATTTTTATTTTTTTTTATTTTTTTACCCCTTAAGGACTCAGGGTTTCTCCGTTTTTGCACTTTCGTTTTTTCCTCCTTACCTTTTAAAAATCATAACCCTTTCAATTTTCCACCTAAAAATCCATATTATGGCTTACTTTTTGCGTCACCAATTCTACTTTGCAGTGACATCAGTCATTTTACCCAAAATTTCACGACGAAACGGAAAAAAAAAATCATTGTGCGACAAAATCAAAGAAAAAAACGCCATTTTGTAAATTTTGGGGGCTTCCGTTTCTACGCAGTGCATATTTCTGTAAAAATGACACCTTATCATTATTCTGTAGGTCCATACGGTTAAAATGATATCCTACTTATATAGGTTTGATTTTGTCATACTTCTGGAAAAAATCATAACTACATGCAGGAAAATGTATACGTTTAAAAATGTCCACTTCTGATCCCTATAATTTTTTTTTTTTTCACGTACAGGGCTGTATGAGGGCTCATTGTTTGCGCCGTGATCTGAAGTTTTTATCGGTATGATTTTTGTTTTGATGGGACTTTTGATCACTTTTTATTCATTTTTTAATGGTATAAAAAGTGACCAAAATACGCTTTTTTGGACTTTGGAATTTTTTTGCGCGTACGCCATTGACCGTGCGGTTTAATTAATGATATATTTTTATAGTTCTGACATTTACTCACGCGGCGATACCACATATGTTTATTTTTCTTTTTATTTTTATTTACACTGTTTTATTTTTTTTTATGGGAAAAGGGGGGTGATTCAAACTTTTATTAGGGAAGGGGTTAAATGATCTTTATTAACACTTTTTTTTGCAGTGTTATAGGTCCCATAGGGACCTATAACACTGCACACACTGATCTCTCATCCTGATCACAGGCGTGTATTAACACGCCTGTGATCTGCGTTATCGGCGCTTGACTGCTCCTGCCTGGATCTCAGGCACGGAGCAGTCATTCATCGATCGGACACCGAGGAGGCAGGTAGGGCCCTCCCCACGATTTCACTGCGGCGGTCCAGAACAGCCCGACTGACTAGCCGGGATACTTTCACTTTCGCTTTAGAAGCGGCGGTCAGCTTTGACCGCCGCTTCTAAAGGGTTAATACCACACATCGCCGCGATCGGCGATGTGTGGTATTAGCCGCGGGTCCCGGCCGTTGATGAGCGCCGGGACCGACGCGATGTGATGCGGGGTCGCAGCGGAGCCGGCGCAGGACGTAAATATACGTCCTGCGTCGTTAAAGGGTTAATCAACTGGTGCCAGAAAGTTAAACAGATTTGTAAATTACTTCTATTAAAAAATCTTAATCCTTCCTGTACTTATTAGCTGCTGAACACTACAGAGGAAATTATTTTCTTTTTGAAACACAGCGCTGTCTGCTGACATCATGAGCACAGTGCTCTCTGCTGACATCTCTGTCCATTTTAGGAACTACCCAGAACAGCATATGTTTGCTATGGGGATTTCCTTTTACTCTGGCAGTTCCTAAAATGGACAGAGATGTCAGCAGAGAGCACTGTGCTCGTGATGTCAGCAGACAGCTCTGTGTTTCAAACGGAAAAGAATTTCCACTGTAGTATTCAGCAGCTAATAAGTACAGGAATGATTAAGATTTTTTAATAGAAGTAATTTACAAATCTGTTTAACTTTCTGGCACCAGATGATGAAAAAAAAAAGTTTTTCACTGGAGTACCCCTTTAAGAATCCTGGTAGCTGGATTTATATGGTTCGGCACCAACTGTCTATACTGAGGGAGTTATTAGTGCTAAATTCATCTTGTACAGGTAGCTATATTAGTTTATTATCTATATCTGATTGCTTTTGCTGCGGCTATGAATTATATGGTTTATCCTTTTTTATCTTCAAGGGGATATTGCCATATCTTTCGAGGAGTCCTTATATTAAGGTCTATACTGTTTTTTGATATGCTAGTTTGTCTCAACATTTAGCTACCTGGAGGTAACATACTCTTTATCTAGCTGTGGGCATATACTTAATTTATCACACCTGGTGTATCTAGTGGTTCTAATAATTTCAATCTGCCCTTGCTGCTTAGTCCCCTAATATCACTATAATTTTTCTGTCATTACTCAATAGTCTTCCTTCTCCTTATTATGATTTATCTGATTATTCTTTCGTATATGTGGTATTTTCAATATGTTTTGTATCTGTCTGTCTGTACGCAATGAGTATTATCTTACTAATTAATTTTATGTTTGTTCTACAGGGTGGGCCATTTATATGGACACCCCTTAATAAAATGGGAATGGTTAGTGATATTAACTTCCTTTTTGTGGCACATTAGTATATGTGAGGGGGGAAACTTTTCAAGATGGGTGGTGACCATGGCGGACATTTTGAAGTCGGCTATTTTGAATCCAACTTTTGTTTTTTCAATAGGAAGAGGGTCATGTGACACATCAAACTTATTGGGAAAAACAATGATGTATTTGGTTTTAACATAACTTTGTTCTTTTATGAGTTATTTACAAGTTTCTGACCACTTAAAAAAATCTAAGTGGTTCAGATCGGGAGACCTTGGGGGCCATTTAACTGGCCCACGACTAATCCACTTTCCAGGAAACTGTTCATCTAGGAAGGCTCGGACCTGACACTCATAATGTGGTGGTGCACCATCTTGCTGGAAAAACTCAGGGAACGTGCCAGCTTCAGTGCATAAAGACATCATCATGTAGCAATTACGCATATCCAGTGGCCTTGAGGTTTCCATTAATGAAGAATGGCCCCACTATCTTTGTACCCCATATACCACACCATACCATAAATGTTTGCGCTCCAACAGTCTTGGAGGGATCTATACAATGTGGGTTAGTGTCAGACCAATAGCGGTAGTTTTGTTTGTTAACTTCACCATTCACATAAAAGTTTGCCTCATCACTGAACAAAATCTTCTGCGTAAACTGAGGGTCCTGTTCCAATTTTTGTTTTGCCCATTCTGCAGCACCTGAAACTATGGATACTGGAAGCCTGTGCTAGCATTTCTCCTGCGGTGTTGCTATCAGTGTGTGAAGAGTGGGAGAAGAGGGTTGCATTGACAATCCAACACAATGTGCAGCACATTGAACACATTTTATAAGTGGTCAGAAACTTGAAAATAACTCATGAAAGAATAAAGTTATGTTTAAACCAAGCACATCATTGTTTTTCTTGTGAAACTCCCAATAAATTTGATGTGTCACATGACCCTCTTCCTATTGAAAAAACAAAAGTTGGATTCAAAATGGCTGACTTCAAAATGGCCACCATGGTCACCACCCATCTTGAAAAGTTTCCCCCCTCACATATACTAATGTGCCACAAACAGGAAGTTAATATCACCAACCATTCCCATTTTATTAAGGTGTATCCATTTATATGGCCCACCCTGTATATGTGGTATGTCGCCTTTTGCTCTGTTGCTACAGGATTTGTATCTGGAGGATTTGCAATGGAAACCACAAAAAAGCTGCCCAGTCATTTGTATGCCGTTATGTGTTTTTGCAGGCTTAATGTATTGTGCATATGCTTGCTATATCTAGTCTGTACTGTCATATGCATACACTGTATTTTTGAGTCCGTACCAGTGTCTGTAATCTATATACTATCTATTTAATGAATATTTTCATCTCTCCCCCCTTTCTAAGTGCATTTTGTGTACATCATTTTACTGTTGTTGTAATCCGCTGATGAACCGCTGTATACTATAAGATACACGGGGAAACGCGTTGGGATTATATAGGTGTTCATCATAGGAGAATTTATGTCTATGTATTATTTTTCTAATTCTGTTCTTGATTGCTATGGGAATTTTAAAGGAATTAATAAATGAATATTTTTAGCTCTATGGTAAAGTTTAGATTTTTCTGATAAAATTAACTAAGGGACACTAGTGTGTCTAATTGTCAGTGATAGTGTTACCTAATTTTAAGCTCTATTTTCTGTACATATTACTTGACTCACTAAATCAGGGGAAACATTCATCAATTATCACTTACTGTTTAAACAATATAAAAGTTAGGTTTGGTAATGTTTGGATTGCCTTAGGCTAAGTTTCCACTTGTTTTTTTTTCCATGCCAAAAAAAAAAACAAAAAAAAAACAGAAAAAAGGCCAACACATTTTCCTGCATTTTTGCGCTTTTTTCTGGCAAGAAAACAACCAAGTGGAAACTTGTTGGGTACCAAAAAAAAAAAAAGGATGCACTAGGGATAGAAAAAAATTGTAGTTAACGAAATGTATATCTTTTAGAACAAAATTTTTATTATTTTTGAAATAGGGACCAATTTATGTGAGCGGGAAGGGACTTAAGAATGTAGCCAATAATTAGAGATGAGCAAATTTTTTGAAAATTCTATTCAGCTGATTCGCTTAATTTTCCGAAAAAAATTGGTTCGATAGAAATTTATTTGTGGCAAATTTCTATTTAAAACTGCTATTTCTGGGCTACAGAGAGCCTCAATAGGGGTGTAGAACACTTTGCCTTGCTGTACCACGCATAGGTAGTGTGCTGGGGTAGTGAAATAATACTGTTATTCAGTATGACGTGCAGATTACAGGTGTTGCTGTTAGAATCACTGCTGCAGAGCAGCACAATGACAGAGTCTGGATGTGACAGCAGGGTCGGGAGACCATATGGCATCACAATTGAGGAGATTAGAGATTTTTTAAATGTCAATTAAAGATTTTGAAGAGATTAACAAGTTTTATGTGCCAGCAGCATGAATGAGCAAACTTGAAATCCTCTTTTGAAGACCCATTGGAGGGTAAGCCTGGTGCCAGCAGCCGCGGTAATTCCAGCTCCAATTGTGTGTAATTACTGCAGTGTAAACCATGGTAGAGCTCATGCTTGTTTCTTAAAACCGAGCTGGCGAGCTACCACACCTGTTCCAGCCCTTGCTTCTCAGCGACCTCCCCCCCCCCCCCATTGCTCATGACTGAGTATCCCGGGGGCCCGAAGTGTTTACTTTGAAAAAATACTGGATAACCACAAAATCAATAACAGCGTTAGAAACTGCAAATTGCAGAGGATGACAATTTGGACCCTCTTGGTGCTCACCCGATGAAAGACAGTGGAGGACAGTGGATAAAATATTAAACATTACTTTAATCAGCGCTAGAGACTACGCATTTCAAGAGGTGGGACCCCCTCTTCGTCAGGTCATCTGATAGGATAGATGTCATACACGTCATATATATACGGGAAAAAAGCCCGCGAAACAATATATTAATAAATTCAAATATACAAATAACATATGCAAAATAGCAGAATAACAGTAATCATGATATACACCCTTTGTGAATGAAAGGTGTTTTCAAATACAGATAAAATATAATTATAGGAAAGACAAAACATGTAGACCCATTCGTCTTAGAGTCTCTTAATCCAACATAGTTAACTAATAGGTATTCGATGGCTAAAGAGCAAAAACACAGGGCTGCTTACCAGAGACGGCACGGCACACAACGTGGCCCAGACAGGGATGGGAGACGGCCCGCAGCCAAAAAAGCGGCCCAAACTGCAGCAAGAGGGCCATCGCCAAACCGAGGAAAAACAAACACCGGCTGCTCCAGCCGACACACACATCCACGGTAGGCAACATAAAATATTGTGTTAAGTCGGTCGCTCTCATCCAGCTAGCTTAATCAACATACATACATATAAAAAAAAACAATGATGCTACTAAAAAAAGTCAGTTCAATAATTCCCGCAAAATATCCAATTTTAACATAAAAACAAAATAATGATAACTGATGATCATTAAATTCTAGACGCTCAAGGGGGTGAATAATAGTTTTAACAAACAAGTTCAGTAATCTCATTCAAGCCGAACGGTTGCAGGGAATGTAATGTATAGATCCAATACATTTCCTTACGGCATAGAACCTCAAATCTATTCGGTACTGATACTGGAATATGTTCAATTGGCATAATTGTAATTAAATTTGATTCTCCTAATTTGTATGTTACTGCAATGTGACGTGAAAGACCATGTTGTAAAAACCCTTTTTTAATATTGTTGCGATGCTGATTCAAACGTAGATGTAGTTGTTGACTTGTACGTCCAACGTATTGTCTGCCGCATTTGCAGGTTATTAAATAGATGGTAAAGGAAGTTTGGCAATCCATATGGGTTTTTATGGGATATTTCTCTCCAGTATGGGTACTTGAAAAACTGGTACTCCCATGGTTGATCGACCGGCAGCACAGGCATCTAGATTTGCCGCATTTGAACACTCCTTTCGTGGCTAAAAAGCCGGAGGTCCTAATCGGATTTATAGTCGATGTAATTTTATTTCTGCGACTCGGGGCAATAATGTTGCGCAGGGAAGGAGCCCTGCTGAAAGTGATGCCAGGTTTATTAGGTAGTGTTTTTCCCAAGTAGGGATCTGATCTTAAAATTCCCCAATGTTTCTGAAGGATCTTCTTAATCAAAAAGTGTCCTCCTGAATAGGTGGTAATGAAATTATTCCTGTATTTTTGTCCTCCTGATATCGATGGTGGATTATTGGAGCTTGATTCAGACACTGAGTCAGATGTGATTTCGGACGAGGGAAGGCAATCATCTTGGGTGAGATTTAGTGCTCGGAAATATGCATTTTTAATAAGTTCATTCGTGTAACCTTTTTCCAGGAACCGGTGTCTTAGGCTTTTTGCTTGTTTCTTAAAAGTTGAAAGATTGGTACAGTTCTTCCTTATACGTCGGAACTGTCCATAAGGTATGTTAACTTTCCATTTATGATAATGTCCACTGGAAAAAGGCACGTAACTATTTGAATCTACCGGCTTAAAATAGGTTTCTGTAGTTATCTCTCTACCGGTATGTGAGATGGAAAGATCTAAAAACTCGATGGAAATAGTGGAATAGTTTGGAGTCAGAGTTATACCCCAGTTGTTGCTATTAATGTATTTCACAAAATCTTCTATTTGTGTCGGGGTGCCTCTCCATAGGACAAACAAATCGTCAATATATCTTTTATACATCACTACATGCTTTTGGAAAAGGGGGTTGGATTTAATCCAGGTATCCTCAAAAACCCCCATAAAAAGGTTTGCGTATGAGGGGGCCATTCGGGTCCCCATCGCCGTGCATTTCTTTTGGTGGTAGGTTCCACCATTAAAAATAAAAAAATTATATTTCAAAATTAATTCCAAACACTGTAACAAAAAGGGAATCTGCTCCCGTGCCATGTCAGAATCGTTCTCTAAAAATGATCGGGTACTAGATATACCTAGATCATGATCTATATTGCTATAGAGAGCAGTTACGTCCATCGTTAGGATAAAAACGTGATTAAATTTTCACCTCTGGGTGAACCCCCGGCAGGGGATCATCCGTAATAAACTTATCAGGTTTTCTAATAGGGAGCAGAAAATGCCGTTGCAATGTGAGCCGGCGTGTAAATTGATGAAGATCTAAAAAAAGTATGATGAGATAAATAAAATACATTTATAGTAGATTGATTCGGACAAGTGGAAAAAGCCCCTTCGGTAGTCTCCAGATGGGGGGATTCTAATCTCTTCTTGTTGTTTTTCCTTGTTTTTTTATTGGCTCTTCCTCTTAGTGCATATTTCCGAGCACTAAATCTCACCCAAGATGATTGCTTTCCCTCGTCCGAAATCACATCTGACTCAGTGTCTGAATCAAGCTCCAATAATCCACCGTCGATATCAGGAGGCCAAAAATACAGGAATAATTTCATTACCACCTATTCAGGAGGACACTTTTTGATTAAGAAGGTCCTTCAGAAACATTGGGGAATTTTAAGATCAGATCCCTACTTGGGAAAAACACTACCTAATAAACCTGGCATCACTTTCCGCAGGGCTCCTTCCCTGCGCAACATTATTGCCCCGAGTCGCAGAAATAAAATTACATCGACTATAAATCCGATTAGGACCTCCGGCTTTTTAGCCAAGAAAGAAGTGTTCAAATGCGGCATATCTAGATGCCTGTGCTGCCAGTCGATCAACCATGGGAGTACTAGTTTTTCAAGTACCCATACTGGAGAGAAATATCCCATACAAACCCATATGGATTGCCAAACTTCCTTTACCATCTATTTAATAACCTGCAAATGCGGCAGACAATACGTTGGACGTACAAGTCAACAACTACATCTATGTTTGAATCAGCATCGCAACAATATTAAAAAAGGGTTTTTACAACATGGTCTTTCACGTCACATTGCAGTAACACACAAATTAGAAGAATCTAATTTAATTACAATTATGCCAATTGAACATATTCCAGTATCAGTACCGAATAGATTTGAGGTTCTATGCCGTAAGGAAATTGTTGCGGTTCTAAAGGTGATAATCCTGTCCGCAGCTCCACTTATTGTGGAAAATCCTGCATGCTACACCAATTGTGATTTTAGAATTAGAGTAAAACAAACATGCCCCTCCCCCGACCATGTGCTCTCTTTGTTGGAGTCAAAATGGCACCAACTATATGAAAACGAAAGCAGGAAGTTCAGGCTAAATTTATAGGTCCTAAATATGTTTGTAAAACACCCAGAAACACTGATTAAGTTTTGTACAACTATGAAATAATTGTACAAGGTATTTTGGCAGAAATGTCGTGTACCGGCAGTGTATACCACCAAATTAACTATCACTCGGTAACCAGCAAAGTTAATAACATTTAATAAAAACATTAATTAGCTAAACCAAATAAGACATACATACAAGCATTAATACAATAGTACATACTCTATGTTTAGCAAACTAGCAGGAATCTACGCAAGTGATACATGAATATTTAGTGTAGAAATGATACAATCAATATACTTATCTATCCCAGGCTAAAGAGCAGGATGCTCCTCTCTCAACGAAAGTCCCAAGCAAAAGAGACCGGAGGCTATGTGGTTTCCTGTGATATCCAGTAATGCCCCACCCCTTTGGCCTACTCTCCTCACATAACCTGGAAAAACAGGTTCTTTAGCCCTGCTCACTGTGGCTGTGGATAAACCAAGCTAAACCGTGGGGGCAGGGAAATGTATACTGCATGGAAACAATGGATGTAAAAACACATAATTTCAGTGTCCATAACATTCCACCTCTTGCTTTTACATCATAATTGAAGAATGTTAGGTGATTCCCTAAATTCCATGTCTGCTAGTTTACCAAACATACAACATGTATATCTCCATAAAACAAAGAAATACAAAGTAATTATATTCTCCCAGTTTCCCCATCCACCCAAATAATCCGGTGTTTGGTGTTCCATGGAGTTTTGATCGCTGTCAGTCTACATTGATGATGGTTAATGTCGCCCTCATTGTTCACTATGTAGCTGCAGCAAGGATCTAGGGCTAGGAGATTGTTAGAGCTACAGCCCTTATTTGTAGCTTCTCTTCAGACAGTTTCTTTAAAGCGTCCTCTGTGGTGTCCAAAAGCCTTTTCCAAAATGCTGGAAGGAATTCTTTAGTTCTGGGTTCTCCTGTCTCGCGATGTCATCCAAACCCAGTCTTGACGACTTGATCCTTGTCATCTTCCAACCACGGGATGCTGGTGAATAGGTAGCCTTCTTCACTCCATTAGAAGCGTTGGTCATCTGGTCATCTCTTTGTGTTGAGCTTGGATTCTTCTGATAGGAGGTCGATGGGTTGAGCGGGGTTACACTGCCACTAATCTGCTGAATGGAAAATAAACAGGTTTAGAGTCACTTTCCAACAATACAATTTTAGTATTTCCAGGCCCATCAGAGATTATCTTCGGCCTGTGCTGATCAGTGAACCTTGGAACAACCCAACACTAGACACAGTTAAACTCCACTCTGCATATCCATACTCATTTTCCCAGCATTATTCCGACCATTGTTAACTAATATTTGAGTGTGAGTGTTACCTCAGTCCCTCTAGGCATATTGCCTTCTAGTGGAAGGACTAGCTCTTGCTAAACCTCCCCCACCTCTTGAAAAAAATAAATCAAAGTGGTTAGTTAGTTTCTTCCTAATTAGTTTTCCCCACAAATTTGGGGAGGCTCCTGTAAATGTCAACCCTAAACTAACAAATGAATTGTCATTTTTACAAGTAAGCCTATGGTATGGCCCTAGTGGGCAGAAAGAAAGTTTAGTCAGTATCTTATGTACCTCCATTTTCCCCAAAAGACAAAACAAGTGAACACTATTTACATGCAAAAGGAAGGTGGCCCTTGTTTACTCTTTAGTCTCCCTTCCCCCGTTTGACCAACAGGGGGCATGGGATACTCGACATGTATATACGGTTTCTGTAAGAATATTGCTACCTGTGCACACAACTCCTTGAACATGTATTTTCTAATGTCATCTTTCATAGGATTAAACAGATGAGGTTTATATTGGAAGCTGAGAGATTTCTCTGGAAACTGTTGTTTGGAGGAAGAATGTATATTTCCCTTCCCAGTCAGTCGAGATTTACCTGGTTCCCTCTGCATCATGTTTCCAGTAGAATAACAACTTGTGGAGATATGGCCACTATGACCACATGTAGTACATTTAGCTGAACAGTGTTTTGTTTTGTTACCATGTGCCTTACAATATCTAGCTATATGGCCTGAACCACCACATGCAAAACAAGACTTTACCCTTTTAGCCGTATTTACTATCTGGGTCTCATTTTTCATAGCTGATCTATACCGCTTTACTGCCAGAGACACACTTCTAACAACACTTAAACTTCTCCAATTTGCTTTGTATTTGCCCTTATTGTTATTCAATTTCTGTTTATTACACAATTGAGAACCAACACTGGGAACTTCTACAATCTCACTCTCTAGCGCCCCCTTATTTGCACTTGAAACACAGACCTTTTCAGAGGGCAAATCTGCTGTGAAATGTGGCTGTGAATTATGGGAAGAGGCCACACCAGACACCATTTTGGGGAACTCGCTTTTAGCAATCTCATTCCTCAGACAATTTTTCATCAGTATCTATACATTGGCTCTCCCATTCCAGTAATTCTGATTCCAACATGCAAATCTGCTTATCTTTATCACAAATCACCTGTGTTTTTGTCTGCAACTCTTTCTCAAGTTCCTCATTTCTCTGCACCTCACATTTTAGGGCATGTAACAGAGTCCAGCCCACTTCAGCCGCAGCTCGGCTCTCATTTTTGGGATAAACCCCTAAATCAAGCTTCAGAGCCATACCTCCTATCTCACTCCCCATCTCTGGGTAAACCGGTGCACCATAGCGTACAAGCTCTTCTGCTACAACACTCCATTTTCCCACAGTGGTAGCCCAATGTGGTACAGCCCCAAATTTGGGCCTTCTATCCTGCCGCAATGCACAAAACTTCTTCCTAAGGAAACTCATTCTGAACAACAGCAGATGGCAGGACAATCACACGTGTTTGCAGTAAGCCTTATTGTACCACTAACACATACAGGCTACACTGGGGGTATCTCGCACAAGTGTGTATGCCCTCTCACTAGTGAAGCACTGAAAATATTTATTGTAGAGTTACAGCTCACACAACTAAGGGTACACTCACAATCTAACAACACATGTACAACAGGAGACTTTCAATATGCTTTACAGTCTGTGTCTAATAACTATTATGTATGCAATACAACCATCCATTACCTAGAAAAGCAATGCTATTAATTACCAGTGACAAATCACTAAATAACTATCATGTATGCAATACAAGTTACCCTTAAATAAGGAACACAAAGCAACAGTCTATGAGAATCCTGTATAACTAGTACAGTGCTACACGTGATAACCACATCTAAACAGATTAACCTATTGTATCATACAACAAAATCTGTAAGAGCTTCCTCCTGTCTAAGGCAATAATCCTTAGGTCACAGTTTAAGAATAAGTCTCTTGTAGACACACTCAATTACACTGGGAACATATACTAATGTAATCAAAAAGATACACCAAATTAGAAAAGTAATTAAACTATTATTGTCAACTTGGTTATTAACTGCCAATACTCAATTTCCGGCAAAATCCTGCCGACTAAAGGTGATAATCCTGTCCGCAGCTCCACTTATTGTGGAAAATCCTGCATGCTACACCAATTGTGATTTTAGAATTAGAGTAAAACAAACATGCCCCTCCCCCGACCATGTGCTCTCTTTGTTGGAGTCAAAATGGCACCAACTATTTGAAAACGGAAGCAGGAAGTTCAGGCTAAATTTATAGGTCCTAAATATGTTTGTAAAACACCCAGAAACACTGATTAAGTTTTGTACAACTATGAAATAATTGTACAAGGTATTTTGGCAGAAATGTCTTGTATCGGCAGTGTATACCATCAAATTAACTATCACTCGGTAACCAGCAAAGTTAATAACATTTAATAAAAACATTAATTAGCTAAACCAAATAAGACATACATACAAGCATTAATACAATAGTACATACTCTATGTTTAGCAAACTAGCAGGAATCTATGCAAGTGATACATGAATATTTAGTGTAGAAATGATACAATCAATATACTTATCCATCCCAGGCTAAAGAGCAGGATGCTCCTCTCTCAACGAAAGTCCCAAACAAAAGAGACCGGAGGCTATTTGGTTTCCTGTGATATCCCCTAATGACCCACCCCTTTGGCCTACTCTCCTCATATAACCTGGAAAAACAGGTTCTTTAGCCCCGCCCACTGTGGCTGTGGATAAACCAAGCTAAAACCGTGGGGGCAGGGAAATGTATACTGCATGGAAACAATGGATGTAAAAACACATAATTTCAGTGTCCATAACAGAAATGTATTGGATCTATACATTACATTCCCTGCAACCGTTCGGCTTGAATGAGATTACTGAACTTGTTTGTTAAAACTATTATTCACCCCTTTGAGCGTCTAGAATTTAATGATCATCAGTTATCATTATTTTGTTTTTATGTTAAAATTGGATATTTTGCGGGAATTATTGAACTGACTTTTTTTTAATAGCATCATTGTTTTTTTTATATGTATGTATGTTGATTAAGCTCGCTGGATGAGAGTGACCGACAATATTTTATGTCGCCTACCATGGATGTGTGTGTCGGCTGGAGCAGCCGGTGTTTGTTTTTCCTCGGTTTGGCGATGGCCCTCTTGCTGCAGTTTGGGCCGCTTTTTTGGCTGCGGGCCGTCTCCCATCCCTGTCTGGGCCACGATGTGTGCCGTGCCGACTCTGGTAAGCAGCCCTGTGTTTTTGCTCTTTAGCCATCGAATACCTATTAGTTAACTATGTTGGATTAAGAGACTCTAAGACGAATGGGTCTACATGTTTTGTCTTTCCTATAATGATATTTTATCTGTATTTGAAAACACCTTTCATTCACAAAGGGTGTATATCATGATTACTGTTATTCTGCTATTTTGCATATGTTATTTGTATATTTGAATTTATTAATATATTGTTTCGCGGGCTTTTTTCCCGTATATATATGACGTGTATGACATCTATCCTATCAGATGACCTGACGAAGAGGGGGTCCCACCCCTTGAAACGCATAGTCACTAGCGCTGATTAAAGTAATGTTTAATATTTTATCCACTGTCCTCCACGGCTTATTCTTTCATCGGGTGAGCGCCAAGAGGGTCCAAATTTTCATTCTCTGCAATTTGCAGTTTCTAACGCTGATTTCCCCGACTGCTACTGTGGAACACAGAGACGGGCAGGATCCAGGCTGCTTCCCGACTTCTTACCCTATCATTGGGTTACAAGCATCAATAGGTGTTGTGCTCTAAGCATAACGCCCTCAGGTGAGCGGTTATCCTTACTGCTGCTATCATTTACCTCTGTACCATCGGAGTAACGGCACATGTCCTTTGCACTTTTGTCTGTTTTATTTCTTTTTCATATTGTACAAGTCCAAAATCAATAACAGGGAGACAAGTGTTTACTTTAAACAAATAGTATGACAACAAAATAAATATAACAAGGAGATTACATGGCGGCACAATGACAGCTTGGTAATTGGAATGAGCAAACTTAAAATCCTTTTTTGAGGACCCATAGGAGGGCAAGTCTGGAGCCAGTAGCTGCCGTAATTCCAGCTCCAATAGTGTATAATTGCTGCAGTGTATAAGTTGCTGCATTAAAAAACTTGTACTTGTATCTTAAAATCGAGCTGGCGGTCTGCCCCAAGGCAAGCTACCACCTGTCCCAACCCCTGCCTCTCAGCCCCCCGATGCTCCTGATTGAGTGTCACAGGTGCCCAAAGCATTTACTTTGAAAAACTACTGAATTACCACAAAATCAATATAACAAGGAGATCACATAACGGCACAATGAGAGAGCCTGGAGGTGGCAGCAGCATGACGAGACCATAGAGTGGCACAATGACAGAGGCTGAAAGTGGCAGCAGCATGATGAGAACTTATGGCGGCAGAATGACAGGCTGGAGGTGGCAGCAGCTTATCTAGGCCACAGAGCGGCACAATGACAGAGCCTGGAGGTGACAGCATCAGCATGAGAAGACCATATGGTGGCACAATGACAGAGCTTGGAGGTGGCAGCATCAGCATGAGGAGACTATATGGTGGCACAATGACAGAGCCTGAATGTGGCAGCATCAGCATGAGGAGACCATATGGTGGCACAATGAGAGAGCCTGGAGGTGGCAGCATCAGCATGAGGAGATCATATGGCGACACAATGAAAGAGTCTGGAGGTAGCAGCATCAGCATGAGGAGACCATATGGTGGCACAATGAGAGAGCCTGGAAGTGGCGGCAGCAGCTTGAGGGCCATGCCAACTGAAGGTTGAGTCTGAGGAACCCATCGACTGTTGACTGGGGGTGTCGGATGTCCCTTGGGATGAAGTGGATGACCGAGTGAAACAATCAATCATAGCTGGTGGGTTGCTGGTCGAGACACTACCACTAGCTGACACCGGGAGCTCAGACCTCTTGACTCTATGACTTTCTCTCCTTTTATCCCCATAGCAGCCATTGATGCAGACGTATTCTTTGCAGCGTGAGATGGTGCATTGTCATGCATGAAGATGATTTTATTACAGAAAGCATAGTTCTTCCTTCTGTACCAGGGAAGAAAGTGGTCAGTCAGAAACTCCACATACTTTGCAGAGGTCATCTTTACACCATTGGGGAACCTAATGGGGCTGACCAGCTCTCTTACCATGATTCCGGCCCAAAACATGACTTCACCACCACCTTGCTGACGTCGCAGCCTTGTTGGAACAGGGTGGCCCTCTACCAACCATCCACTACTGCAATTTATTTGCGTTGAATTGCTATTAAAAATGGCTATTTCTGGCCTACAGAGAGCCTCAACAGGGGTGTAGAACACTTTGCCTTGCTGTAACACTCATAGGGTGTGTGCTGGGTTAGTGATATGATACTGTTATTCAGTATGACATGCAGATTAGAGGCATTGCTAGAATTAGAATCACTGTTGCAGAGCGGCACAATGACAGAGCCTGGAGGTGGCATCAGTATGAGGAGACGATATAGTGGCTGAATGATACAGCCTGGAGGTGGCGGCAGCATGAGGAGACCATTTAGTGGCTGAATGACAGCGTGGAGTTGGCAGCAGGATGAGGAGACCATTTAGTGGCTGAATGACACAGCGTGGAGTTGGCAGCAGCATGAGGAGACCATATAGTGGCTGAATGACAACCTGGAGTTGGCGGCCACATGAGGAGACCATAAAGTGGCTGAATAACACAGCCTGGAGTTGGCAGCAGCATGAGGAGACCATATAGTGGCGGAATGACACAGCCTGGAGGTGACAACATGAGGAGACCATAAAGTGGCTGAATGACATAGCCTGGAGTTGTCGGCAGCATGAGGAGACCATATAGTGCCTGAATGACACAGTGTGGAGGTGGCGGCAGCATGAGGAGACCATATAGTGGCTGAATGACAGCCTGGACGTGGCAGAAGAATTAGGAGACCATATAGTTGCAATAATGAGACAGCCTGGAGGAGGCAGCAGCATGAGATGAACATATGGTGGCAGAATGAGACAGCCTGGAGCTGGCATCAGCATGAGGAGAACTAAACCCAACTCGGTAGAGACTTATTAGGGGTATAGGTTGAACTTGATGGACTCTGGTCTTTTTTCAACCTTATGAACTATGTTACTATATTAAACCTACAAAAAATTAGCCCAGAAAAATAATTTCAACCAACATCACTTTATTGATCACAAATCAACCAGGTAGAAAAACCCCATTAAAAATACCCACCCTTAAAATACCCCCCCACATACACAAAATAGCAGGATATCACGAGGAACCTAGTTAATAAATTTATCCGCTGTATGTAACAATCCTATCAGCATGCTATTATATTATATCCACATCAAGTACTGTACCTGTCTGCGACATGCTGAATACATCCCCGGGAGCTCCTGCCACCTCGACAGGTGTTTCGGGCAAATTCCTTTCTCAAGAGGCTTATGGGAGTAAGGGACTGCTAGCCCTTTATACTACATACCCTCCAATTGCGCATGAGCGTGATCCGAGCACCGTGAGGCTTCCGGGCGGCGTCACTGGCAGAAGTACGTCACGAATGACAACATCCGCCCGTATAGACTGCCGAGCGAAAGACCGCGCCGCATCGGAATCCCGAGCATGCACACCGGGCAAGTACACAATTGTTGTGGAGAATTACCGCAAGGGGGAGTCATTCAGCATCTCGCAAGCCAATTTACCAAACCAAAAACACATATATACTATAGAGAACGTGTATATATACTATAAATCAAACAGTAATACCCATGATAAGTGATAATAATAAATTAATAGTGTAAGCATACGAAAAATATAGATAATATATAATACCAAATTACTATACCCAACCCATAATATACATATGTGATGTATACTGTAAAAAATATATATAATATATATGTATAACTACCATCACCCCCATAACTATTATGTTATATTTATCAATTATATCCCCAATCTTTAAATCACACCCCATAATCAACTAAATCCTTCCATACATGATCCCTACTCTACTAACTCTTCAGCAGACTATCTAAACATGATTTATACTATCCATGTCTCATGGGTATTAGATAATGAAACTACATATGGAGAACACCTAACCACCCATCCCCAAAAAATAAGTGTAACTATAAAACCCAGTGTAGTGCCAAAATAAATCCATGTGCTCATTACTATCAATACTCTTTTAGGAAGGCCACTGGCCCATATGATCTTAGTGAATTATATGTGTATTATAATGAAAAAAACTTTACTGGAGCGAAGACTCATGTACCCTAAATGTATATGTGTTGCTAGAATAATAAACTAAATAATGGTGTCCCATGAAACCCCACACCCCCAAGAACCCCCCACTGCACAAGATGTGATCACACCCTCGACCCCAAACCAACCCAATCCCAAGACCCCCTCCCCCACACAAGCGACAAATGTCATATGAAAAAGTATATAGCTATCTTAATTAACTAGTAGTGCCAATATTGAACCAAAGGTTGTCCCTGTCCCAACTCGTTTCTGTATGGGGAATGGATCAGACATAGGATCCCTCACACTTCATCAGGAAACATACAATATCCAGGTGTGCCAATCCTTACACCATTACAAACAATGGCTAGTTGTATAAAAGAGCTTATAATAAAGCCTGTTACATATGACTTAAGCAATTCATGATGGTTGTTTTCAACAAATTCATGTCAGTAAGATCATGACAAGAAAACGGTCATCCCCAGGTAAGCATGTAATAGCGTTGTGTAGTCAGATGCTGATACCTGCAAGAGAAGACAGACAGAGAATACACCGACATTAAAGTCAGGTACACCAACACTTACCCCTCCTGCAGGGTCTCACAGCAATTAGATAGAAAGACTGGCAAATACTCACGGTCCTGACTACAGCCTAAGACCAATGAAGGGGATCTGTACAAATAGGATAAAACATAGTCCACTCAATAACCTTATAGTAGAGAAAATGGGGGAGATTTATCAAAACCTGTGTAGAGGAAGAGTTGCCCATAGCAACCAATCAGATTGCTTCTTTCATTTTTCACAGGCCTCTTTAAAAATGAAAGAAGCGAGCTTATTTGTTGCTATGGGCAACTGCACCACTCTTCCTCTACACAAGTTTTGATAAATCTCCCCCATTGTGTCCATATTCAGTACACCCGCTGCCCACCATGTGTAAAACTAACAGCCATATGTACTTACAGACATCCAAAATTGTGAGTCTATACTTTTGGCGTTTAGCATTGATGGTGGTTACTGGGGCTGCAGATTGTTCATTGGGTGGTTTGGCAGGTAGAGAGTGGAGACCTTAGTCGGTCTTTTTGCCTAGGACCACCCCTAAGCAAGGCCTTATAGGATACAATAGGAGGTTCCAGTGATACGGTACCATCCTTTTACGGACGTCCATGCCGTCTAGGATCAGGGCCCTCTAGCCTAGGTGTTTGATAGGGCGAATTAGCTCTCCCTAGGTCCCTGCCAGCCACATTCCCTCCCTGATCAAGCTTCCGTCCCCAATCTGCTGCCCAGTGTCCGCTATCTATATGCAACGCACTATTCTGCTGGAGTTAAGAATTTGCTTACTCATCCTATGATTGAATACGTTTTATATTTGTACGCTAATGGAGGTAATCTTAGTTTTTTAGTTGCTAGGGACAACTATTGATTTTTGTGAGGTCCCCTATATGATTCCAATAACTATCTATTTCTAATCCATTTGTACGTTAACAGATGTAATCCTAGTTTATTGGTTGCTAGGGACAACTACTGATCTCTGTGAGGTCCCTACATGATACCCTTAACTATCCTCTCCCTGGTTATTTATGAATTTTACATACGTTGGCAGCTACCCCTTTGGCTAGCTTAGCTTTCAACCTGGTTGCTAGGGGTGATGACTCCCCACTGGTCGCCATCTGGTTGCCTATTCTAAATATTACTAGGCATTTACTTGTTTTTTATGTGTCTTGACCTCTTTGTACTGGTTGCTAGGGACGACAGCAATGCCCCTCGATTATGGAGTGCAACCTACCAAATACTGACTCTTCCATTATACTATAGAAAGTGTCAACAAACCACCCTAACCAACTAGGGGGCTATTCTATCACAGTTCTTTTGGTTGCTACGGACGATGACCACAGTCCCTGGCCCCTTAAGAATATTCTTAATCATTACCAATGCCCAGGGTCTAGTATGACAAACTAAACCCCTCTACTTAACAATGTTGGGGATCAGACTTAACAGACCTTATACTACATAATGCGGTGGATTAGAGCCTTTTATTTCAGATTAGCTTTGTTCTTTTACTTTACCTATAGATCCCTATTAGCCAGAATCGGTTTATCCTTCCTGTATCTGTAAGCACTAGCGACGTCGCTGCTGTCAGTTACTCTAATTACCCGACTTGTGGAAGGAATGAGAGGCCCCGCCCCTTGCTTGCGTCAGAGAGACAGCACGTCTATCCGGACACCGTGCCGGTTTACTCTGCCACAGCAGAGTTTTGTCTGACTAATTTTGGATGTTTGTAAGTACATATGGCTGTTAGTTTTACACATGGTGGGCAGCGGGTGTACTGAATATAGACACATTTTCTCTACTATAAGGTTGTTGAGTGGACTACGTTTTATCCTAACGGCTGTCCGGATGACCACTGTAGGAATAAATGTCTAGATTATTGATTTAAGAAATGTAGCTGCTATTCCAGCACCTCAGCTGCTAGTCCGGCACTCAGATGTAATTCTTAAAGGGGTACTCCGGTGAAAAACTGTTCTTTTTTTTTTTTTTGTTTTAAATCAACTGGTGCCAGAAAGTTAAACAGATCTGTAAATTACTTCTATTAAAAAATCTTAATCCTTCCTGTACTTATTAGCTGCTGAATACTACATCAGAAATTCTTTTCTTTTTGAAACATAGAGCTGTCTGCTGACATCATGAGCACAGTGCTCTCTGCTGACATCTCTGTCCATTTTAGGAACTGTCCAGAACAGCATATGTTTGCTATGGGGATTTCCTTTTACCCTGGACAGTTCATAAAATGGACAGAGATGTCAGCAGAGAGCACTGTGCTCATGATGTCAGCAGACAGCTCTGCGTTTCAAACAGAAAAGAATTTCCACTGTAATATTCAGCAGCTAATAAGTACAGGAAGGATTAAGATTTTTTTAATAGAAGTAATATACAAATCTGTTTAACTTTCTGGCACCAGTTGATTTAAAAAAAAAAAAAAAAAAAGTTTTTCACCGGAGTACTCCTTTAACCTCTTAACCCCTTAAGGACCCAGCCATTTTACACCTTAGGACCCGGCCATTTTTTGCACATCTGACGACTGTCACTTTAAACATTGATGACTCTGGAATGCTTTTAGTTATCATTCTGATTTCGAGATTGTTTTTTTCGTGACATATTCTACTTTAACATAGTGGTAAAATTTTTTGGTAATTTGCATCCTTTCTTGGTGAAAAATCCCAAAATGTTATCAAAAATTTGAAAATTTTGCATTTTTCTAACTTTGAAGCTCTCTGCTTGTAAGGAAAATGGATATTCCAAATAAAAAATTTTGGGATTCACATATACAATATGTCTACTTTATGTTTGCATCATAAAATTGACGAGTTTTTACTTTTGGAAGACACCAGAGGGCTTCAAAGCTCATCAGCAATTTTCCAATTTTTCACAAAATTTCCAGGTTTGAAGTGGATTTGAAGGGTCTTCATCTTAGAAATACCCCACAAATGACCCCATTATAAAAACTGCACCCCCCAAAGTATTCAAAATGACATTCAGTCAGCATTTTAAACCTTTTGGTGTTTCACAGGAATAGCAGCAAAGTGAAGGAGAAAATTCACAATTCACTCTCATGTTCTTGTAGACCCAATTTTTGAATTTTTACAAGGGGTAAAAGAAGAAAATGTATACTTATATTTTTAGCCCAATTTCTCTCGAGTAAGCACATACCTCATATGTCTATGTAAAGTGTTTGACGGGCGCAGTAGAGGGCTCAGAAGCGAAGGAGCGACAAGGGGATTTTGGAGAGCACGTTTTTCTGAAATGGTTTTTGGGGGGGCATGTTGCATTTAGCAAAAAAACACATGCCATACCATTCTGGAAACTAGACCCCTTGAGGAACGTAACAAGGAATTAAGTGAGCCTTAATACCCCACAGGTGTTTCACGACTTTTGCCTATGTAAAAAAAAAATTTTTAAATTCACTAAAATGTGTTTCCCCCCAAATTTCACATTTTTGCAAGGGTTAATAGCAGATAATACCCCCCAAAATGTGTAACCCCATCTCTTCGGAGTATGGAGGTACCCCATAAGTTGACCTGAAGTGCACTACGGGAGAACTACAATGCTCAGAAGAGGAGTCATATTTGGCTTTTTGAGAGCAAATTTTGCTCGCATTTAGGAAGCCCCTATGGTGCCAGGACAGCAAAAAAAAAACACACATGGCATACCATTTTGGAAACTAGACCCCTTGAGGAACGTAACAAGGAATTAAGTGAGCCTTAATACCCCACAGGGGTTTCACGACTTTTGCATACGTAAAAAAATATTTTTTTTTCACTAAAATGTGGGTTCCCCCCACAAATTTCACATTTTTGCAAGGGTTAATAGCAGAAAATACCCCCCAAAGCCCCTATGGTGCCATGACAGCAAAAAAAAAAAAAAAACACATGGTATACCCTTTTGGAAACTAGACCCCTTGAGGAACGTAACAAGGGGTACAGTGAGCATATACCCCCCACTGGTGTCTGACAGATCTTTGGAACAGTGGGCTGTACAAAATTTTTAATTTGCACAGCCCACTGTTCCATAGATCTGTCAGACACCAGTGGGGTGTAAATTCTCACTGCACCACTCGTTACATTCCATGAGGGGTGTAGTTTCCGAAATGGGGTCACATGTGGGATTTTCTTTTTTTTTTGCGTTTGTCAAAACTGCTGTAACAATCAGCCACTCCTGTGCAAATCACCTCAAATGTACATGGTGCACTCTCCCTTCTGGGCCTTGTTGTGCGCCCCCAGAGCACTTTGCACCCACACATGGGGTATCTCCGTAGTCGGGAGAAATTGCATTGCAAATTTTGGGGGGCTTTTTTCCCTTTTACCTCTTGTCAAAATAAAAAGTATAGGGCAACACCAGCATGTTAGTGTAAAATATATATATTTTTTACACTAACATGCTGGTGTAGACCCCAACTTCACTTTTTCATAAGGGGTGAAAGGAGAAAAAGCCCCCCAAAATTTGTAGTGCAATTTCTCCCGAGTACGGCGATACCCCATATGTGGCCCTAAACTGTTGCCTTGAAATACGACAGGGCTCCAAAGTGAGAGAGTGCCATGTGCATTTCAGGCCTCAATTAGGGACTTGCATAGAGGTGGTCATAGGGGTATTCTACGCCAGTGATTCCCAAACAAGGTGCCTCCAGCTGTTGCAAAACTCCCAGCGTGCTTTGACAGTCAACGTCTGTCTGTCTGTCGCAATACTGGGAGTTGTTGTTTTGCAACAGCTGGAGGCTCCATTTTGGAAACAGTGGCGTACTAGACGTTTTTCATTTTTATTGGGGAGGGGAGGGGGGCTATGTAGGGGTATGTGTAAATGTAGTGTTTTTTCCTTTTTTTTTTGTGTTAGTGTAGTGTTTTTAGGGTACAGTCACACGGGCGGGGGATTACAGCGAGTTTCCTGCTGCGAGTTTAAGCTGCTGCGCAAAATTTGCTGCATCGCAAACTTGCAGCCTGATACTCACTGTAAGCCCCCTGCCCATGTGAATGTACCCTGTACATTCACAGGGGGGGGGGGGGGGAACCTCCAGCTGTTGCAAAACTACAACTCCCAACATGCACGGTCTATCAGTGCATGCTGGTAGTTATAGTTTTGCAACAGCTGGAGGCACACAGGTTGGGAAACACTGAGTTTGGAAACAGACAGAGATGTTTCCCAACCAGTGTGCCTCCAGTTGTTGCAAAACCACAACTCCCAGCATGCCCAGAAAGCCGAAGGGCATATTGGGAGTAGTAGTTATGCAACAGCTGGAGGAGAACAGTTTGGGGACCACTGTGTAGTGGTGTCCAAGCTGTTGCCCTCCAGATGTTGCAAAACTACAACTCCCAGTATGCCAAAACTGTCCAGGCATGCTGAGAGTTGTAGTTCTGCAACATCTGAAGGGCCATATGTTACAGAACTACAACTCCCAGCATGCCTGGACAGTAAGGGCATGCTGAGGATGTGTAGTTTTGCAACATCTGGAAGGGCACAGTGGTCTCCAAACTGTGGACCTCCAGATGTTGCAAAACTGCAACTCCCAGCATGCCCAGACGTCCAGGGCTGTCTGGGCATGCTGGGAGTTGTAGTATAAGGGGACCAGATGGAGCAGTCCAGATTGCTTTACGGCGGTCTGGACTGCTGCAAAGGTCCCGCAACACCGCCGAAGATCGCCGGGATCTGGGTCTTACGGGACGAGGTAAGTACCGAGGCCGGGCCCCAGCACTCCCCCGTCCCCCGCTGCGTCCTCCGGTCTTCCTCCTGTTCTTTCCGGACGTCCAGGGGCCGGGCAGGGCGGGAAGAAGTAACCGCCCCTGCGATTGGTCGGTTAGCTAACCCAGGAATCGCAGGGGATAGGAGGAGGTGGCAGGCTTGCCACCTTGCTCCTATACTTCAGCATGGTCCTGGCTGTCTGTGACAACCGGAATCATGCAAAATTACCGGGTGGTCGGGTCCCAGAGACCCAATCAGCACGTTATCGCCGCAGATCGCAGGGACGATTTCCCTCGCGATTTGCGACGATCGCCGACATGGGGGGCCTACATGGCCTCCCTCGGCGTTTGCCTTGGATGCCTGCTGAAGCATTTCAGCAGGCATCCGCTTCCGATCTCTGCCCGGTGTGCAGCAGGGACCGGAAAGTGCCAGGACTTCCCCTGACGTCTTGGGTCCTTAAGGGGTTAAGGACCCATCACGTACACGTATGTCATGAGTCCGCTCCCGAATCATCGATCAGTGGTTTCTTATGAGAAATAAGTGATCAGTGTAAAAGATCAGTGTGTGCAGTGTTATAGGTAGCTATGGGAGCTATAAGACTTCAAAATAAAAAGTGAATAAAGTTCATTTAACACCTCCCCTAATAAAGGTTTAAATCACCCCCCTTTTCCCATAAAAAAATGTGTAAAGAAAAATAAACATATGTGGTATTGCCACGTGCGGAAATGTCTAAATTATAAAAATATGTTGTTAATTAAACCGCACGGTCAATGGTGTACGCACAAAAAAATTCCAAAGTCCAAAATAGTGCATTTTTGGTCACTTTTTATATCATGAAAAAATGAATAAAAAGCGATCAATAAGTCCTATCAATGCAAAAATGGTACCGCTAAAAACTTCAGATCACGGCGCAAAAAAATTAGCCCTCATACTGCCCCATACGTGGAAAAATAAAAAAGTTATAGGGGTCAGAATATGACAATTTAAAACGTATACGTTTTCCTGCATGTAGTTTTTCAAGAAGTACGACAAAATCAAACCTATATAAGTAGGGTATCATTTTAATCGTATGGACGTACAGAATAAAGATAAGGTATCATTTTTAACAAAAAATGTACTGTGTAGAAACGGAAGCCCCCAAAAGTTACAAAATGGCGTTTTTTTTTTATATTTGTCTCATAATTATTTCTTTTTTCCGTTTCGCTGTTGATTTTTGGGTAAAATGACTGACATTACAAAGTAGAGTTGGTGGCACAAAAATTAAGCCAGCATATGGATTTTAGGTGCAAAATTGAAAGAGTAATGTAAGGAGGAAAAAACTAAAATGCAAAAATGGAAAACCCCCGGGTCCTTAAGGGGTTAAGCTTCTAATTTTCACTTTAGTTACAATTCAGCTATTATTACTTTTTGACTTTGGATTGGTACAAACTGCAATGTGATGTTGATAATAAACATTCGCAGTGAGCTGAAAAGAAAAATATTTACATAAGCCTGCAGATATGTGAGAATCAAGTTCTCCCACTTGCCTTCTAGATTGTAAAGGTTTTAGGAAAAAAAAAATATATATATATATAAAAAAATGTACCTACATTTTTGCCTTACACTCTCATTTTCATTGTTCACGGGACAGCACAGTTTTGTACAGTTAGACAAAGATATACTTATATTGGCCCACCTTAGGCAGTCAGATGAAGTCTACCCATATTCTCTAAGACAGGCAAGATGTTCTGGAGTGTATTGGTAGGGTACCTTTATTTTTACCTAAGTCATAACAGATGCAAATAATGAAGTCTGTATAAACTCTCTTTTTGCCTTGTTGAATCCTGAGGCCAACTAATATACGGACATTACTACACACATTCCTTCTGTTTAGCGTATGAGGTCACATGTTTTATCATGGGGTACAATACTGCTGGCACACACAGTTTCTTACCAACTTTTCAGATGCTGTCTCTGTCCTTTACCACCTCTCTTCTTCTTCCATTGGTCTCTCTCGGTTCCTGCAATAGACCTAACCAGAAAAATCCACACTCCCCATCCATCTGTACACTTTGTACCATAGTTGTGGGGGGATAGAAGCAGCCTTGGCAGCCTCCTTAACCTTTCAGTCCTCCTTCTGGGGCTGCTTCCTTCATGCTGGGTTTATCTTTACGATGGCCACTTTCTCAGGCCGCTCTCGGATTTGAACAGATAAATTGCCAACTACAGATTGGTTCGCACCAGGATAAAAAAAAAAGCTTTCTAACTTCAATAGGCCCGTACCCATGGGCGGTAATGAAAAGTGTACCCATACTCATTGTCATACCTTCAAATATCTTACATATATGAGTGAATATCTTCAACTCCACTTCCTGAACCACCACTCAGATTGAGTTGTTTATTGTAGTATTACATCTTTACATTACTTGGAACAAACTTGCATTTATAACTCAGCATTAACCATGGATTCCCTGATTTTTATCATAGCTCTTGAATTCTTAACCTCATAAATTAAAAAACTATTTTAATCATAATCTGAGAGTAGCAAAGCTGGCAAAAAGAGGAAGGAGAAAGAGAGAGAAAAAAAATATTATATATTATCATTATAAGGTTATCCATTCAAATTTGGTATTATTCAAATAAATGCAATGTAGAAAGTATAAGTATATCACATTGTGTATGCAGGTCCTATAAACATATTCAGTTTATATATATTTTCTTTAAGTGTGATTTTTGTTTTTCAGAAGAGGAGGCTGTCATCCTCCCTGTAAACCCCACCTTACTCCTCCCAAACCTCTATGTCTCCAGTCACCGCCCCTTTGAGTCTGGCTCTCTGCTTTCCCTCAAACTTGCTCATTTTTCAACAACTTTTTGAGTGTCCAGTATCTCACTGGATTTCTGCTCTACTTTACAACAAGAGATATACAAGACACAAGTAACATGTAGCAATACCGACATACAAAACACACAGGGCCCACATAACACACATGGCCTACATTCTCACCCAAAAATGTAAAAGAAAAAATTATGTAGAGCTCTTTTGGGGGAAGAAGAAAAAAAATTTGCTCATTTTAAACATTTATCAATTGAATAGTGATCACTTTTTCCCTTTTTGTGTCATTTTATTTTTCTTGCCCAAACTTCTTCCCTTGTTACTCCTGTAATATAATCAGACAATTAATCGCATTTTCTGATACATTTCATTTTTTGGCATGGCATCCATCCGTGTAACTGTGAAGACAAGGAAATTAATGAAATATCATCAAACGGTTCAATCAATACCACACGGATATCCTCCTCTTCCATCACAAAAATTCACTACAACACAAACAACTTCATAGAGGAAACTTTCACTGGTCATTTCCCATACATTCCTGATTCATCCATACACATTACACATCTACAACATACATTCTATCACAAGAACCCCTTATGAACATCATCGCATGACTACATACACCCAACTTTCCCAGAGACCTAACACATTATCGGCATTCCATTCAGTCATCTCCCTCATTGATCCAGGGGACCCCCAAGTTTCCCCCTAACACCTTCAGTACATTCCTGTTAAGGATTAACACTGTTTTACAGCTTCAACAACGTATTGGACTTTTCTACATTCCTGTACCATAATATCACTTACACGAACACTTTCAGCTCTGCTCATCCGGCTCCTTGAGTCTGCGTCTTCTGCAGCATCATCCTCCTAAACAGCACCAGTCACCTTTTTCATTTCCCTTTGCCTTTCAGCTTATAACTGTATACAAATATTGTGTATAACACTGCTGTATATCAATATCTCTATCCATTAACCATCAGTATATTCCAAACTTTCAACTAACTTAATTTTCACATGCTTTTCCCTTCTTAAATCACCTGCTTTTCCACCAAAATGTTGAATCTCTATTTCTGACAACAATCTCTCTAATCCTATCAAGCAATTTACAAAAATCTACTCTTACCACTTGCACACACCGGACCAAAAACACCAATTTCCTCAACACAATGCACACAGCCATTTGTCCACTCAAACCACCATATAACGAAACCACCAAGGAACATTCTTTAGGGGACACTAAGGCAATTAATCCTACTCAACAACTTAATTTACAACACAGACACACTTCTCACACAGCCATACATCCTTCCCTTGACACAGTTCAGTCACCCAAAAAAACTCTCAGTGGATTGGCCAAACAAAAATAAGGGTGTCAACGTGACAACCACCGTTTGTATGAAGCCACTATAATCTGCTACTCTTATGCATTACTAATATCATTTAAAAGCTACGGGAGCAGCTAAGCCTTGCTCCAATACTATCTGAAGCTACTAGTAATGCTGTCCTCTAATCCAGAGAAAGTTACTGGCCGATACAGATCTGAAGATATCAGCTTGTCTGACATCCAGAAAAGTAATCGTGCCCACGTACCCCAAAAGATGTGATTAGAGAACCTAGAGCTCAAAAATCTACGTCACTTCGCTGCCTTGACCCAAATCCACAAAATAGAAAAAAATTAAAAATTAAACCAGAACTATTAGGAAGGAGAGACACAAAAATCCCAATGAGTCTTTCTCACAGTTAATTCCTCCTGTTTGCATTATGAAACGGATCTGACTTTGCTACAGCACACCGTATCTGCTTCTCACATAAGGAATTTACAGCTCAAAAAATTGTTTTTATAAGCCTGCAAGTTTGTGGCAAAAGAAAATATCTCTACTTCTGCCTTCCGAACCTATTTAAAGCGGCAGTCAATCACAAGCGACTAAAAAAACCAGGGAACAAGAGAACAACACAGCGGGAACATCTCTGTCGCTAAGAGTTAAATCTAGAGGGTCAACCTGGGCTGTCCAGACTCCAACAATACTACCCAAAAAACACAAGCAAGAAAGTCATAATATCAGCAGAATTACCGTGTTTTCCATGGGGTTGATCGCTCCCCTTGTTTGGGTAATAATGTGTTGCCTCGGGCGGCTCAAAGTGTCGCTCCACTGGATTTGTATCTCCCCTCGAGTTTGGTTCCGGACGTCCCACACTGCCACCAACTGTTAAGGATGCCTTATTGCGTGGCCTTATTCTGTGAGTGACTACCGCTGTACTCATTTCCGAGCGTCGACATAAGAAAATTCACACCAGGCCAGGTTGGTATGAGTTCCCTCCTCGTTATCCCAAGGAGTTCTGTTTATTACAGAAAGTAAATTTGGTTTTTACATTGTACAAAGAAGGAGAGGGATATTATGACATCACAATTAGCATATTACAGTCTAATTGGTTGTTTAAATAGATTGTGTCCGTATATATTAGCATATCTAGTGTCCATTAATTTCTTGGCCAAAGTTCATTTATGCAGCTCTCTCACTCTAATACTGGAAAATTCCAGTTCTTTGTCCTCCTTATACGATCTGCATCTTCCTCAAATGTTTTGACTTCCATCTCATCTTGGGTCTTCTAGCGTTGTTCCAAGGTTATTTAGTCATGAGTAGATTGCAAACTCAGGAAAGTGGTGCATAGTTCAACAAATATATTTTTCCTTCAGCATTAGAAATGACATAAATATATCAGTATTGATAAATATATATATATATATATATATATATATATATATATATATATATATATTGATCGTCAGTCAGAATCATTTTGGTCAACTTGATCTTCATTTAAAATTTCAAAAATTCTTATATTTTTTTTTTTTTTGGGGGGGGGGGAGGCCTGGGGTTTCCTCATGCTTCAGCCAACTCCAGGCTGTGTCATTCAGGCAATATATGGTTTACTGATACTGCTGCTGTTCCTGGGTCTGGGAATAAAATTTTTGTTATGGTAGGTAGCACTAGCTACCCAAAATCTTCGGTTTAAATTTCTGAATTCATCTTTTAATCTTAGGGATTTTGAAGGTCTGGTGTCTACTCATGCTGCTTTCAACTACTGGCTGTGCCATTCAGCCACAATATGGTCTCCTCATGCTGCCAACACCTCCACACTGTGTCATTCAGCAACGGTCATTCAGCCACAATATGGTCTCCTCATGCTTCTCCACCTTCAGGCTGGACCATTCAGACACTATATGGGCTCCTTATGCTTTCCCTTCCTCCAGGCTTTGTCATTCAGCCAATATATCTTTTTCTGATGCTGCTGGGACTGGGATATTAACTCAATATATGTTATGGTAGCACTAGCTAACATAAATGCTTAATTGAGATTTCAACATTGATCTTTCAATGTAAGGGGTCATGAAACCATCTTGGGTACTACTGATACTTGCTCTTGACTGTGTGTTTTAGGAACTACTTGGCTTACTGATTCTTCTGGCCTTGGGCCTCAAATTTTTGGATGTTTAGCACTAGCTAAATACATGCTTAATAGAAATTTCAACATTGATCTTTCAATGTAAGGGGTTATGAAACCCTCGGGTGTACTGCTAATGCCTGTACCTGACTGCTCCTGTGTCTTTCAGGAACTACTTGGCTTACTGATGCTTCTGGGCTTGGGCCTTAAATTTTTGCATGGTAACACTAGCTAACATGCATCTTCAATAGAGATTTCAACATTCACCTTTTAATGTTAGGGGTTGTGAACCCCTCTTGTGTACTCATGCTGCTTCCTGCTCCACTCTGTGTGTTTCAGGAACTACTTGGCTTACTGTTGCTGCTTGCCTGGGCCAAAAATGTTTTGATGGTAGCACTAGCTAACATACATCTTCAATAGAGATTTCAACATTCATGTTTTAATCTTAGGCCGTTGACGTCATATTACCTATGGAATTATCACAAGAATCCAATGAAACATGTTGGAGCAATAGCAATGAACCATAACTGATTAAATGAAACATTCATACTTCATAATCGGGGGGAACTGAGAGGCAGGGGTTGGAACAGGTGGTATCTCGCCTGGCGGAGGACCGCCAGCTCGATGCTCGCCAGAATGGGTAATGTAAAAAATTAATTTTCACATCAAATTACATTAAATATGACATAAAAGATCTCTTTATCCTCTTCAATTTTGACACCTTATGGTCTCCTTGTTACCACATAGACGCTCTGCAGCAGTGATTCTAATGGCAATGACTGTAATCTGCATGTCAAAATGAATAACAGTATGATTTCAGTAACCCAGCAAACTCCTTATGCATGTTACAGCAAGACAAAGTGTTCTACACCCCTATTGTTTTTAATGCAGTTTCAGCGCAAATCTATTCAACCCGAAACAAATTTTTTGAAAAAATTTGAAAAACATATTGTAAAAGAAACAATCTGTAGCAGCTGTGCCTTGGGCACTAAAGCCACAGCTTTAGAAGGGGAACTGACAGCAGTGCTGTGGGGGGAAAGTAGGTAGGCTGGGAGGACTGTGATGAACAGGGAAAGCAGTGAATTGTCCAACCTGGAAGTAGTGAATAGTGATATCTGCTGACAGGAGGTATGTATCCACAAAACATATGAAGTTTTGGTGGTTTCAGAAGTGGGACAGCCAAGTAGACAATGCTTTTGCAGCATTTTTTTTTTAACCTGATGTCAAAATACTCCTTTCAATAATGCATGCAGCACAGTTCATGTGTCATATGTAGGCTATGCTTATAAAGTAAAAGCATGCTTGGTAATATTTTTTGCTAAATAAATGTTTACAAACAAATGCAGTTGATGTATATTCTTCTTTCTTTTTCAGGCAAATGTGTTGGTGACCACTCGTCCATCTGCTTTAACACGAATCCCGGGGAAGTATGTAGGTCGGTATGCTGAGATCTGTGGCTTTTCGGACATGGAACTACAAAAGATGTACTTCCAATTACGTTTGGGCCATAAAGATGCAGATCCACGTGAAACTGAGAACTTGGCAGAAATGTTAAGCCGCAATCTAGAACACCACAGCCAATTGTCTGCTGCTTGTTTCCTGCCTTCTTATTGTTGGCTGACTTGCGCTACATTACACTTACTATACTATACAAAGCCTGATGACCCTCCCATGACACTAACTGGCATTTACACCACCTTTTTACGTTTAAATTTTGCTGGTGAACTATTAGATATAACACATCCTTCTAAAATTTCTTTGATGCTGTATGTAGCGCGCACCGTAGGCAAACTGGCATATGAAGGCTGTAATTCTCGACGTACCAAATTTACTGAAGATGATATCATAAAGTGCTTTCATGTGCAAATGAACAGTGAAGAGGAACTTAACCTTCTTACTGTCTTCCGATCTGACGCCTTTCGTTTTTTTCTCACTCCCTGTGTTCATCCAGGTCAGGAGAAACTCTTTGTCTTCACTATACCTGCTATGCAGGAATATTTAGCTGCATTATATGTAGTGTTGGGAGAAAATAAGACTGTTTTGCAACGGTTGGGAAAAGAGCTTTCAGAGGTCATCAGCAAAGCTGGAGAAGATGTGGTTGCTGTAGTCAATGTGTTGTCTAAATTCCTTCCTTTGCGCATCTTTACACTTTTTAATCTCTTACGTGTTGTCCCACGTCTTTATGGGAGAGTGAGTGGACAGAGTCGTGAAAACATAGCACAAACAATGACTGCAGAAATGTTTAGAGAGGAGGATTCTTATAATGATGATGTTTTAGACCAAATAAACTCCAGCATCCTGGGTGTGGAGGGTCCTTTACAGCTAGCAGAAGAGGACAATTATGGCAGACAAGAAGCATTTGAATTATTTCCCATTTTTATGGCAGGGCTCCTCTCTCGTCAAAATCGAGCTTTGCTTGACCAGTTAGGGTGCACTATTATGAACATGGATGCTCTAAAAATCACCCGTGCTCTAAAGAAACATCTACTGCGGTGTAGTCTTCGCAGATTGCCACCATCTGAGCTAATGGACTTTCTCTTCTTCCTGTATGAGTTTCAGAATCAAGCTTTCACAGCAGGACTTGTAAATTCACTTCGAGATCTGGATCTTTCTACTGTTCGCATGACACCACTTAAATGTAACATTGTCGCTGCTGTAATTGGAGATGCAGGAAAATTACTGACAGAAGCTAACCTAAGCTCCTGTCACCTAGATCCTGATGCCCTTCATACATTGTCACCAGTACTCAGAAGATGCCAGAATGTGAAGTGAGGCTTATTGGGTTGTAATATTTCATGTGGATGGAGTGAGATAGAACATGTTTTACTGAAGAGGGTTTATGTCAGACCATAATTTCCAAATCCACTAGTGCATATCCACTAGTCTAGGGCTTGCATGTTGTCATATTAACTCACTAACCTCACTAGTAACCCCAAAGTTGTTATTGAGGCACAGTTGAGGGGAGTAATTTTGGCAGAAGTGACTATGGAGGAGATTTATCATTGCCTTCTTAACATTTCTTTGGCTAAATTTGGCACATAGTTTTTGTGAAAAAATTGTGCGCAATTTCAAAATAGACAGTTTTGGCAAAAGTAACTGTAAAATGCATCATACTTCATTCTTGACTAGGCGAGACTGTACGAGATTTATTAACTGCCTCTTTTTAAAAAGACTCAAAAAAAATGTGCAAACGTTAAAAAAACGCAAATTCATACGACTCCTGCCTTGCCTCAGAAAAGTGACATCCTACAGCAAGTTCTGAGGTGATTTATTTAAGGGGTTCTCTGGCCCTACGATATATTTTCCCCTATCTAAAGGATAGGGGATAAGATGTCTGATCGTGGGGGTCCCACCGCTGGGGGGCCGTCAAGCCCCCTCCCATAGGCTTGCATTGAGGGGGCGGGGCATGACGTCACAAGAGGGCAAGGTCATGATCTCACGATACTCCGCCCCCGAGGATAAGATGTCTTAGGGCCGGAGTACCCCTTTAACCCCTTCCCGACCTATGACATACATGTACGTCATGGAAGGGAAGGTTTTCCCGACCCATGACGTACATGTACGTCATGTATTATATTGGCCGCCACTATCACTGATAGCCAGCCATCTTGCCTCTTGACCTAGGGGGGTTTAGTCCCCCCCCCCCCCCTCACAGCGATCGCTGCTATCAGCTAGTCAAATCTGACTAGCTGATGGCAGCATTTCGCCCATAAAAATCCTAAGCACCGTGGTGTGTGTGTGTCCCGATCACGGGGATTGGGACACACACTGCTCTGCTAGGAGACCCAAATGTCCCCCTTCCCTCCGGTGTCCCTTCCCCCGGTGTCCCTTACCTGTCTGGAGCTGCCGGCGCTGTGGCATACGGCATGCTTTACTTTCACTTTCGTTTTTTTTTTTTAAAGTTGTACAACAGCTCCCCCTAGTGTCCAAAACTTGGTACCTCGTGTTTTGAGCACTAGACACTATGGGGAGCTATTGTAGAGAAGTAAAAAAAACATGTTTTAAATAAAATAAATAATAATAAAATATATATATATATATATATATATATATATATATATATGTGTGTGTGTGTGTGTGTATATATATATATATATATATATATATACACATATATATATACGTTGAAAAAGATTAAGGAAGTGTGAGATGTACTCAATCTGGTGTGGTGACCGAGAACTTCAGTCTGGGTATAATCTCCTGTATACCCTGATTAAGCAGAAAATTCGTAAAGATAAATGGGGGTGAATGGTTCTCAAGGTCTTGAGTGTGATGGAAATGTGTTATATGGTTTTGTCTGTGAATATGTAATGATGATAGTGGTGTTTATGAATAATTCAAGAGGGTGATGATGGGTGTTTGTATAAACTTGAGGATATGTATATATATAATGAAAGAGGCTGATAGGTGTTCCTGTATAAACTGGAGAATCTGTATAAAATCATCCGTGTATATGGGAGAGAGGGAAAAGTATGGGGGAGAAAAAGTATCTTGATAGGTGTTTGTGAATGATTGGAGAGGGGGATGGTAAGTGTTACTGTATAAATTGGAGAATATGCATGTATATAATGAATATTTGTGATGATAGGTGTTTCTGTATAAACTGCAGGATGTGTGTGTATATATTGATCGGTGTATATGGGAGAGAGAAGTATAGGGGAGAAGGAAATGATTGAAGGAGAAGGGGGATGATGAAAGAGAGATAGAGGATGGTGAAAATAAAAGAAAAGGCTCTTACTTGGATAGATAAAGCGTAATTTATTTGTAATTTAATAATATAAAACAGGAAAAAACGCTGGGCCCTAGCGCTAATACTTTCCAATGCATATGAAACAGTTAAAATAATTCCTAAATGTAATTCATAACAAGGTCAGAAGATGAAAAGCACTAAATAGTTATACAATGTGCAATAGTAGGTAAATGAACCCGGTGCTGCGACCGCTAGGTATAACAGACCAAGTCAATTGCTCTCGGTACGGCGACCGTGGAGATGTGTGAAATAGTCAAGTAGTCCACGGTGCTGCGACCGTATGCCAGAAAGAAGAAACAAAGTCACAATGTAGCGGTACTGCAACCGTATGCCAGAAAGAAGAAACAAAGTCACAATGTAGCGGTGCTGCGACCGTAGTTGGTAGTACAATTCAATGGGACACAGTGTGTCAATGTTGCGAGGGTGCATGCTGTCTCTAACAGAGTGAGGGAGCCATGGATTGGCAGTGGGCCAAAAGGAGGAAGCTCCAGCGGTTGCAAGGCTGGGTAGTGGAAAGGGGGAAGAAATATCTTGTGGTACTATGTACCTCTCACCCGGTCACTCCTATGGACTTTGTGATGTCGGTCCTCACTCTGGAAACGAAGCCGCTTGTTTGTGGCTGTCTGCGGTCACTGGTGCTCGGCTTCTCCTCATGGCGGTGAGCGTGTTGGGCGCGCAATAGAATCCTGGCGTGCTGTGATGATCCTGTGGTTCTGTGATTGAGCTGGTGATGATAGTGCTTGCAATGGTGTCTACTGCCTTAAGACTAGACGCATTTCGGACCCTCTAGGTCCGTCCTCAGTAGTCTCAGGACTAAAAGTGAAAGTTGCCGGCTAGCTCAGTCGGGCTGTTCGGGATAGCCGCGGCTAATCGCGGCATCCCGAACAGCTGACAGCACAGCGGGAGGGCCCCTACCTGCCTCCTCGCTGTCCGATCGCCGAATGACTGCTCAGTGCCTGAGATCCAGGCATGAGCAGTCATGCGGCAGAATCGTTGACCACTGGTTTCTTACGAGAAACCAGTGATCAGCATAGGAGATCAGTGTGTGCAGTGTTATAGGTCCCTATGGGACCTATAACACTGCAAAAAAAAAAGTGGAAAAAAAAGTGAATAAAGATCATTTAACTCCTCCCCTATTAAAAGTTTGAATCACCCCCCTTTTCCAATAAAAAAAAAAACACAGTGTAAATAAAAATAAAAATAAACATATATGGTATCACCGCGTGCGGAAATGTCCGAATTATAAAAATATATCATTAATTAAACTGCTCGGTCAATGGCGTGCGCGCAAAATAATTCCAAAGTCCAAAATAGTGCATTTTTGGTCACTTTTTATTTTGGATAGGGGATAAGATGTATTAGGGCCGGAGTACCCCTTTAAACCCTTCAATATTAAAAGTTTAAATCACCCCCCTTTTCCCAAATTCCATATAAAATATATGTAAACATAATAAAAATTAACATATGTGGTATCGCCACATGTGTAAATTTCCGAACTATAAAAATATAACGTTTACATAAAAAAAATATCAAAGCGCAAACTTTGGTCACTTTGTATAATAGTCCGATGAATACAAAAATGGTATCGATAAAAACTATGTGAGCCCTTACACATCCCTGTATATGGAAAAATAAAAAAGTTACAGGGGGTGAGAAGAAAACATTATTAAACCTACTAATTTTTATGCATAAAGTTATAACTTTTTAGCAGGAATAAAACAAAATCAAACCTATATAAGGCAACCTTCAAAGAGATAAAGTGGCACTATTGTTGCTTTGCCGGCATACACTACAGGGCACCACCTCTTCTATTTGTCACTGCGGGAGACCGGGGTCCTTGGCATGCAAGTCCAGCGGTGCAGGGATCCAGAGAACTCGGCCTCTGTACTACAGTATAATCCACTCAAAAAGAAAAGCTATTACCCACACTCACCGCTAGGCTTCAGCTAGTTGACTCTGCATCAGCTTCTAAGGACGTCTCCGGTATCAGACGTGCTGCAAACAAGGGCAAAACTAAAATGACTGCTGGAGACCAAGACCTCAATATAGCAAGTACGTGGGATTCCACTGGAACAAATAAAGACCTGCATAACTTACTGGGAGAAACTGAATAAATTCCCTGAATTTGGAGAAGTGATGACATTTCTATCCTGTCATTGAGACCTATAGATCCAAGCGCATCTGTGTGCATGATCCAATAGGGCTCAGCACGTAACAACAATGTATTCTTGTCACATCCTGATCCTGCTTGTGTAATTACTTCTAGACCTCCAAATTAGAGACCTCTCGTATCACCACTGTGCACTTCTTTAACGTGCTTGATTAGCCATGGTGCTCCGGAACCTGTTTGAAAGGAATGGAGGTGTCCTCGCATTCTGATGCGAAGTTGGCGTATAGTCTTTCCTATGTAGGACCTTTGGCAATCACATAGAATGAAGTATACAACATATGTGGTCCGGCACGTGATCAATTTTCTGACTGCAAAATAATACCCTCCTAGTCTTCCTTTACTCATACAGCTGTTATGTTTACACTGTGGGCAGCTTCCACGTTTTTTTTTTACCTATAGGTAAAATGGGTTTCTCTTGTTTCCCTCCACTTTTCCTCTTAAGCTTCTCTTTTTTGAGGTTCAGCAACTCTCCTATGGTGCGATTTTTCTTGTAGGTGACAATGGGGCCCCTAGACGTGATCTCTTTCAAATTTGGTTGTTGTTCCAACAAATGCCAGTTTTGCCCAATTGCCAATTTAATTCTTGCATTCATCGCACTATTCTTAAATGCGAACACAAATCTATTATCTCTGTTCCTCCTCCTTTTTTCTACTAATAGGTCCTCCCTATCTCTGTTCTTTACATTGTACAAGGCTTCATCCACCACCTGTTGTGGGTAACAAAAAATGTGGAAGCTGCCCACATTGTAAACATAACCGCTGCATGAGCAAAGGAAGACTAGGAGGAAATTATTTTGCAGTCAGAGAATTGATCACGTGCCGGACCACGTATGTTGTATACTTCATTCTATGTGATTGCCAAAGGTTCTAACATAGGAAAGACTATACACCAACTTTGCAACAGAATGCGAGAACACCTCCATTCCTTTCAAACAGGCTCCGGAGTGCCACGGCTAATCAGGCACGTTAGAGAAGTGCACAGTGGCGATACGAGAGGTCTCAAATTTGGAGGTCTAGAAGTAATTAGATAAGCAGGTTCAGGATTTGACAAGAATACTTTGTTGTTACATGCTGAGGCCTATTGGATCATGCGCACAGATGCGCTCAGTGACAGGATAGAAACGTCTTCGCTCCTCTAAATTCAGGGAATTTATTCAGTTTCTCCCAGTAAGTTATGCAGGTCTTTATTTGTTCAAGTGGAATCCCACGTACTTGCATTATTGAGGTTTTTGTCTCCAGCAGTCTTTTTAGTTTTGCCCTTGTTTGCTTTTTGTCCGTCTTCCCGTTCCGTAGAGGAACTAATCACATGATCGGTACTTCTCTTTATTTACTATGTGCACAGCGTGATGCTTGATACGAGGCCAGAAAAAGCGTAAAACCAGTCGTCAGCCGCCTCAGAGCATCCTGCAGCGCGTCTGACACCCGAGACATTCGTGGAAGCCGTTGTAGCTGAGTCGTCTAGCTGAAGCCTAGTGGTGAGTGTGGGTAACCGCTTTTCTCTTTGAGTGGATAAACCTATATAAGGTGGGTATCATTTTAATTGTATGGACCTACATAATAAAGATAAAGTGTAATTTTTACCAAAAAGTGCTCTGCTTAGATTTGGAAGCTCCCAAAGGTTGCAAAATGCTGTTTTTTTTATTTTATTTTTTATGTAGCCCCACAAATTTTTTCTAGTTTTGCCATACATTTTGCAGTGAAATTATTGATGTCATTCTAAAGTAAAATTGGTGGTGCAAAAAACAAGCCCTCATATGGGTCTGTAGGCGAAAAATTTTAAGTGTTATGATTTTTAGAAGGTGAGGAGGAAAGAAGGAAAGTTTAAAAATAAAAAAAAACTGTGGTCCTTAAGGGGTTCAAGTCACCTTATGTTTGATAACCTCTTTAATTTTTAAATCTTTGGACTACAATCAGTAGTTAAGACCAGGCTTAAAGCCTTCAGGTGTTTTCTTGAATAAATATTCAAATTTTTTAAACAACCATATTATAAAAGGTCTTAATTTTCATCAGTAACAACATATAAAAAGTTTTTGGATCTGACAGTGCCCATTTAATGCATCCTCATGTTCATTCTTAAGAGGGCTCTCTAGAAAAAGTCCTGGTGTACAGGACAATTGTATAAACTATTGCTAAATAGATTGTGAACAACTGTATTCTTTGTTGTGCAGAAAGAGATGTAAATAATTTTTACTCACCTTGTGACCTTATTTTACAGTTTACATATGAACTCACTAGGTCCTGACTCCTGCAGAGAAGTAAAAAACATCCTATTACATCCAGACTGTGCAATCAGCAGCTTGAGGTAAGCATATCTAAAGAATCCTTAAAGGGGTACTCCCGTGGAATTTGTTTATTTTTTTTTACATTAACTGGTGCCAAGAAATTAAACAGATTAGTAAATTACTATTGAAAAATCTTAATCCTTAGCACTTAGGAGTCAAAATCAGAGTGCAAAAGGAATAACCAGAAGACACGCCAAAGGGCTAGGACCAGAGACATAATAAAAAGTAGGCACAGGTCAAACCAGGAGAGTAACGTCATATCCAAATCGGGCAAACTGTCAAGATACAGGGTTGGCTGAGTAGATAGGAAAAATGCTACTGAAGGCTGTATTAGACAAATCGCAGGCATTTGTGGCCAGCATATAACCTGACAGGTGGCGTTGGATGCCAACTGATTGGCCTGCTAGCCCTGTTCATTATGGGACAGGCAGCTACACACCACCTGTCCTTTATTCCCTTTGCAACTTGAGAACGCCATGTGGCAGAAGATGGAGCCTGTGTCTGAAGCACAGAAGCCTTTTTAAGAGAGCTCCTGACAGTCATCTCCCTTTCACACAGACTGCTATCCATGCCCCTGTCTCTCTCACAGACTGTTATCCATGCCACATCTCTCTCACAGATGCTTCTTATGCCCCCCCCCCCCCAACTCTCTCTCTCTTATATACGGCTACCATAGTTCCCTAGCTTTTTTTTAACATTTTTTTACAAACTGCTCTCATGGTTTTCCATTACTCTTACATACTGCTCCCATGGTCCAACCATCTCTCCCACAGCTATGCCCCCCCCCCTCATTTCTCATCCGAATTCTCCCATTGTCTCCGATCATTCTCAGACTGCTCTTTTCCTGCAAACAGACTGCACACAAACCTCTTTGAACGATCTCTCACACTACTTCCTTCTAGCTGCAGTCCAAGCAGGAAGATGGTGATGATATGTATTTTATCAGTTACCTAGTAACTATCTTACTCCCGGCCAAATCCGTATACAGAATGTATATACCGTATATCCCGGCGTATAAGACAACTTTTTAACCCCGAATTTTCTTCTGAAAAGTTAGGGGTCGTCTTATATGCCGGGTATTGGGGTCCGGCATAGGAATACTTATGATTATCTTCCCAGCTCCTGTGTGCGGCTGCAGGCGGGGGCCAGCCAGAGCATGTACAAACTAATAGCTGTCCGGGCATGCTGGTAGTTGTAGTTTTGCAACAGCTGGAGGCACCCTGGTTTTTAGTATACATGAATTCGTTTTTGCATGCTCTGGCCGGCCCCCGCCTGCAGCCGCACACAGGAGCCGGGAAGATAATCATAAGTATTCCTAGGTCGGACATCCCTGTGTCCCGAAAAATCTTTTCGGAACATAAGGATGTCCGCGGGTCACTAACCATTCCCCGACCACCACGCGTCCTCCTGCGGTCTTCCTCCGGTCCTTCTGCGCTTCTCCACCTCTCTATGGTTGTACGCACGTGACGTCCCGTGCGTACAACCATAGAGGCGCAGGAGGACGAGAGCTGGCCGGGGCCTGGTGAGTGACCAGCGGCGCGTCATCTACAGTGTTCCGATCACCGCTCCTCCGGTCCCGGGACTGCTACTATGGTCCATAGGCCATAGCAGTAGATTGTGACCCCGGGCCGGGGGAGCGGTGACCGGAACACTGTGGGGGGCAGTACACAGACATACAGCCCCCAGCCATACACTCTATATGGCTGGAAGTTGTATGTCTGTGGGGGGAGCTGCCTACTATTGTGTGGGGGGGAGCTTTCTACCATCGTGGGGGGGAGCTGTCTACTATTGTGGGGGGGAGCTGTCTACTATTGTGCGGGGGAGCTGTCTACTATTGTGCGGGGGAGCTGTCTACTATTGTGGGGGGGAGCTGCCTACTATTGTGGGGGGGAGCTGTCTACTATTGGGGGGGGGGGAGCTGCCGACTATTGTGGGGGGGAGCTGCCGACCTAATGTGGGGGAGCTGCCTACTATTGTGTGGGAGCTGCTGGCCTAATGTGGGGGAACTGCTGACCTAATGTGCGGGAACTGCTGACCTAATGTGGGAGAGCTGCCTACTATTGTGGGGGAACATGCTGCCTACTTAATATGGGGGGAACTACAAGGTACTGTACATCGCGGTAGGAGGGGTAGTCTTATATGACAAGTATATCCCAAACTCTCTATTTTAACTGTAAAAGTTGGGGGTCGTCTTATACGCCAGCATATACCAAAGTAGAAGTAAATCAAACAGAGCCATGTCAGTTTAAGTACTTCAAAATTCTGCTTCTGCCCTTTATTGCAAACCGTCCAACCTTATATCACCATTGCAATTAACATAAGTTCTCACCCTCACTAGGGGGGTGTTCTTAGTCCTAGCATACCATATAAGGTATAGTCCTTTGTTAAACTTCAGCGGGGCTTCAAGTCCTCTTGGGTGTTGGCCAGCAACTTCCTCTACTCGATGGTGGGGGTGAAACAGGATGGAGCAGAGTAGCACGAGGAGAATGGAAACTTTTTGTCCCAAAATGGCCATTTTATGTTGCATACATATATTCACACATATATACGTCCATTACAATCCCCCCTTAAAATGACCATTTTACCTTGCCCTAACTTCCATCATCCTAACTCATCTGCCCCAATGTTTTCTCAAACATTTCACTGTACTTTAGATGACCCATGGCTTGTCCATGGACCCCCTTAGCCTCAGTCAGATGCTGTCCCTATAGTTCACTGGTGTTATCGATGGCATTGAAGCTCTGTAATAGTGTATAGGCTTCATCTGTAATCTCAAGGTCCACATTCGTCCTCACTGGCGTGGCATTCTCAAGGGTCATCTCACACTTCTTCTTTAGGCAAGGCAAAGCACAACACACAGCAAAAGCAAGATTATCAGAATTCTAAGTATGGTTATTTTACCATTTGTGTCCTGTATTGGCTGAGATATATGTGCAACAGGTCTCCCCAAACATTTTACGTACCCCCCCCCTCCTTTTTCCGCTTACACCATACACCATATCTAATGCCATACCATTTTGGAACCTCATAGGGGATGTGGCTCTTAGTTGTTTGGCCTGACCTTTCAGAGCATTTACTGAGAAATGTATGAATCTTTGCTGGCTATAATGGATATAAATAATCCAGTCTACATTCTTGTTTATGGAAATCTGGGGTATTATAGACTCAAATCCGGCATTTTCTTGACCTATAGCTTTAAACTCATCTGGGACTTCCTTTGGGACTCCTATAACATCAATATACACATGTTCAAGGCTCCCAGCAGGGGCTGCACTTTTACTTCTAGAGTGTGGTTTGGGTTCCTTTGTAGGTTCGGTAGTGAAAATGTGTATGGGCAGAAGAGTCTTAGTTAATGTGAATTCTCCAGTTCAATTCCCTTCTAATTGGATTCTAAGCTTCATATGCCCAAGTATCCCATACTTTACTATAGTTACCATTTACTCATCCCACTAGCTAGGCCTATCCTTTCTATAATCTTACACCAAGTATTCCTTTTCTTTATAACATTATCACCCACTTCAATGCTTACTTCACCTTGCTATTTGCACATGTTCATCCACTGATTCTCCTCATACAATGTCACATCCTAACAATCCGTTGTGATAATCTTTTCCTTCGGAGCAACCATGGTTATGTACAGACATAGATTTAACAGTTCTCAGAGAATATATCTTAAATACGTCTCTATATATATATATATATATATATATATATGACATGTGCAATTCGTTTCGGACGCAATTAGTTTTTGTCGGAATTGTTCATATTTCGTACATTCGGATTGATCCGAATGTACGAAATATTTACATCCGAATGAATCCAAAATCCGAACAAAATGAATTGTGCTTGCCTACGAAATTGTGAAAAACGAATTTAATTTTTGGTAAAACAAAATTCGTTTTCATCTAGAAGCAAGGAACCATTATCGGCAGCGGGTGCACGGAAAAGAAGAGACCCGCGGAGATCAGAACAGACAGGTAAGATAACGTATTATTCTATGTGATTCATTAATACATGATGTAATGTTGAATGAATGAATAAATGTATGTATGAATGAATGAATGAATGCTGTATGAATGATTGATGTGTTTGATCGATGTGTTTGATTGTCGGGTGATTTATGTATAACATGTCATGTCACTTGCGCTAACCGTGTTTCTGTTACCAGGGTGCCTCCAGCTGTTGCGAAACTACAACACCCACCCAGCATGCCCTGACAGCCAAAGACTCTGCTCCATGCTGGGAGCTGTAGTACCTACATTAATAGACAGATCGCAGCAGGTGTAAGAAGTTACACTCGCTGCAATATGTCTATTAATGCAGATACTACAGCTCCCAGCATGGAGAAGAGTGTGCTCTGACACCCAATGTGATTGTCCTGTTTATTGCAGAGATGGAGCGGCTGTATACAGCGCTCCCATCTCTGCTCTATACTCGGCCACTCACTCATTCATATTTTCCTCAGAGCGGTGATTGGCTGCAACCATCCGGCCAATCACCACTCTTGGCGGAAAATATGAATGAGTCAGGTGAATTTGTTGCATGGGGAGGGATGCTTCTTTTGCAGCGCTGGAGTCTTCCTTCTGGAGCCCACTCTGCGCTAACAGATCGTTTATTTAGTTAAAATCAGATTGAAAGAAGTGCTGTAGTTTTGTTTCATTGTAACATGCCATTCCTAATTGTGCACAAATGTATCTGAAAAGTGCAAACAGCTTGTTACAATGAAACAAAACTAGAGCACTTCTCTCAATTTGATTTGAACTAAATATACGATCTGTTAGAGCAGAGTGGACTCCAGAAGGAAGGACTCCAAGCAAAAGACTGAAGCATCCCCAATGGGGATGCATTGCTGGAGTCCTTCCATCTGGAGCCCACTCTGCTCTAACAGATCGTATATAATTGCCGTTTAGAACATTTAGGGTCCAAACGTTCTAAATGGCAATTATCCAATTAAGTCTGCAGTTTTATGAATAAAAAATGTTCCCACGGCAATTACTATGAGACATATCGCCCCGGGTGTTAGTCGTGACATCCGATGCGATCACAGCTCTGAGGAAAATATGAATTAGTGAGTGGCCGGAGTATAGAGCAGAGATGGGAGCGATGTGTACAGCCGTTCCATCTCTGCAATACACAGGACAATCACATTGGGTGTCAGTAGTGATACCCACTGTTATCTGTTCTTACCTGCAAGTACTACTACTCCCAACATGGAGCACACTCTGCTCCATGCTGGGAGCTGTAGTATCTGCATTAATAGACAGATCGCAGCGAGTATAACTTCTGACACCCAATGCGATCTGTCTATTAATGCAGGTACTACAGCACCCAGCATGGAGCAGAGTGTGCTCCATGTTGGGAGATGTAGTACCTGCAGTTACAGAAAGATCACAGTGGATGTCACTCCTGACACCCCCTGCGATCCTCCTGTATAATGTATAGATGAGGCCTGCGCTCTTCTATGGTCCCTGCACTGCCGTATATATGCACATATTCATATTTCCCGCAGAGAGCTGTGATTGGCCAGATGGTTCCAGCCAATCACAGCTCTCTGTGGGAAATCGGAATGTGTATATATATGGCAGTGCAGGGGACCATAGGAGAGCGGCCGCTGCATCTACATAGTAACATAGTAACATCTATACATTATACTGGAGGATCACAGCGGGTGTCAGGAGTGACATCCACTGTGATCTTTCTGTAACAGCAGGTACTACAACTCCTAACATGGAGTACACTCTGCACACTCTGCTCCATGCTGGGAGCTGTAGTACCTGCATTAATAGACAGATCACATTGGGTGTCAGAATTTACACTCGCTGCGATCTGTCTATTAATGCAGATACTAGAGCTCCCAGCATGGAGCAGAGTGTGCTCCATGATGGGAGTAGTAGTACTTGCAGGTAAGAACAGATAACAGCGGGTATCACTACTGACACCCAATGTGATCGTCCTGTGTATTCCAGAGATGGAGTGGCTGTATACATTGCTCCCATCTCTGCTCTATACTCCTGCCACTCACTCATTCATATTTTCCTCAGAGCTGTAATTGGCTGCAACCCTCCGGCCAATCACAGCTCTGGGTGGAAAATATGAATGAGTGATGTTCTATTCACTGGCAGGAGCAGAGATGTGAACGCTGTATAAAGCCGCTCCACATCTCTACTATATTATGAACGATTAACACCCGGGGCGATATGTCTCATAGTAATTGCAGTGGGATCATTTTTTATTCATAAAACCGCAGGCTTAATTGGATAATTGCCGTTTAGAACCTTGGGATCCTAAACATTCTAAACGGCAATTATCCAATTAAGTCTGCGGATTTATGAATAAAACATGTTCCCACGGCAATTACTATGCATCTCATTGACCTAGTAACCCAGTTCAGAAAAAAATGAAGGGATTTTAAAAATGAAAGAACTGAAATATGGGTTATGGCTAGAGATGATCGAACTTACAGTAAATTCGATTTGTCACGAACTTCTCGGCTCGGCAGTTGATGACTTATCCTGTGTAAATTAGTTCAGCCTTCAGGTGCTCCGGTGGGCTGGAAAAGGTGGATACATTCCTAGGAAAGAGTATCCACATTTTCCAGCCCACAGGAGCACCTGAAAGCTGAACTAATTTATGCAGGAAAAGCCATCAACTGCCGAGCCGAGAAGTTTGTGATGAATCGAATTTACTGTAAGTTCGCTCATCTCTAGTTATGGCATGTTTGCCAATGAAGCAGGGGGCCTCCAGCTGTTGCAAAACTGCAACTCCCAGCATGCCCAGACAGCCTTTGGCTGTCAGGGCATGCTGGGTGGGTGTTGTAGTTTTGCAACAGCTGGAGGCACCATGGTAACAGAAACACTGTTAGCGCAAGTGACATGACATGTTATACATAAATCATCCGATAATCAAACACATCGATCAAACACATCAATCATTCATACAACATTCATTCATTCATACATTTATTCATTCATTCAACATTACATTATGTATTAATGAATCACATAAAATTATATTATCTTACCTGTCTTCCAATGTTCCGATCTCCGCGGCTGCCCTCTTTTCCTGCGCACGCTCCCGATAATAGTCTCCTGCTTAAAAAAGATTTACCCCAATGTACCCGAATACCGAATGTATCCGAAAACAATCAAAACCGAACCCCCGAATACAGAATGTATTCGAAAAATCAAGCCCGAAAAATTTACCGAACTGAAAATTTTACCGAATTTTTTTTTCTTGTGCACAAGTCTAAAATATATATATATATATATATATTTTTTTTTATCTATATCTATATATATATATGTATATTTGTATATATATATATATATATATATATATATATAGATATATATATATATATGTATATATATATATATGTATATATATATATATATATATATATATATATATATATATATATATATATATATATATATATATATAGGATCATCATATGTAAGCGTCTCTTTCCTCAATTATTTCCTGGCACACACTCATAGGTTTTAAGGAACTGGGTGACAATTACAGAATCTTAACTAGGCACATCTTTACAAAAGGTTCTTAGTTGTATTCTTTACTGTATATATGGTTAGGGGATCAGTACAGTCGGACAAGGACATGCTTATATTGGCCCACCTTAAGCAGTTAGATGAAGTCTACGCATAGTCTCTGAAACAGTTAAGATGATTGAGTCAGTTGGTCAGGTACCTTTATTGGTTTACCTAGGTCATAACAGGTACAAACCTTTGTTCTGCATTGTTGAATCCTGAGGCCACCCAATGTACGGACATTACTACACACATAGCTCCCTTCTGCTTAGTGTATGGGATCATATATGTTACAAAAATGAAAAAAATAGGGAACCTTTAAAATGTTAATATTTATTGTATCCATTAAAATATGAAAAAAACTTTTTGGAAAAAATCACACCACGTGAAAAAACTAAGAATGTATTGCCACCGCCATATGTTGGTATCTTTCTTGGTGCTCACCTCTCCACATTAATTCATACAGATGAGAGCCCCAACATTGTATTCTTATATTCTTATATTAACGCCACAGTCTTTTGATCACTGTTCACACTTCTAGTAATGACACAGTCTTTTGATCACTATTCACACTTGGTTTGTAGAGCCAAGAGAAAATATTCATGCAAATTCCGCACTTTGAATCCAAAAAACTGTTAGTAATTTACTGCATCCAGTGCTATATATTTTAGATCACTGATCACACTTCTAGTAACGACACAGTCTTTTAGTAACGACACAGTCTTTTGATCACTATTCACACTTGGTTTTTAGAGCCAAAAGAAAATAATCATGCAAATTTTGCAATTGGAATCCATAAAACTGTTAGTAATTTACTGCATCCAGTGCCAGGTGCGACCGCCATCAGAGTTATGCACAAGCTCACTCCACAAACAAACAACAAAAAGAAAGGAGATGCTGGAATAACAAAGCCTAAGTACGGTTCCTGATGAATTAAAGGCTGAAGGAAACGCGTTGAACCGAAATCTTACAGAGGAGCAGTGTGAACGAACACAAGGAGAAGACATCAGGTTTTTTTCTCACGTCCTCTATCAATTTGCCACCATGTGTGTGAATATATGAAATGAAATCATCTTAGTATTCTAAAGGGATAGTGCAATAATATATGAAGCTTAAACATGTCTATTAACAAAAATAACTAAACTAGTAACACGTTTGCAAATGTGTAAAATACTGGTTTAAATATATCTGGGATTAAGTGAAGTTCATTTAAGAGGAACTGTGCAATATCCAATAAGGCGCTGATACACATGCAGATAGTGGACCTATTGGACTTTGTACAAACACCCATGGGACAAGGAAGCTTTTTGCACAAAAAGTTATATAAAACGCCTTCACCTTGTTCACATTGATGCGATTTTTATGGATGAATAGTCTGGTGCAACATCTATATTAGACATTCCAGTCTGTACCAATTTGTTGTGTGTGGATGATTGAGCTTGGTGCTAAATATCTGTAAAAACGCAGACATTCATATATAATAAATATTACGGACAATCACTGAAGCGTGTTCCCATAACATCAAAAGGAACAGTGCATGTAGTAAATCATCCATTTCAAACATATGGCACTGGATGCAGTAAATCACTAACAGCTTTACGGATTCAAATTGCGGAATTTGCATGATTATTTTCTCTTGGCTCTAACCAAGTGTGAATAGTGATCAAAAGACTGTGTCGTTACTAAAAGACTGTAGCGTTACTAGAAGTGTGATCAGTGATCTAAAATATATAGCACTGGATGCAGTAAATTACTAACAGTTTTTTGGATTCAAAGTGCGGAATTTACACAAATATTTTCTCTTGGCTCTACAAACCAAGTGTGAACAGTGATCAAAAGACTGTGGCGTTACTAGAAGTGTGAACAGTGATCTAATATATATGGCACTGGATGCAGTAAATTACTAACAGTTTTATGGATTCCAATTGCAAAATTTGCATGATTATTTTCTTTTGGCTCTAAAAACCAAGTGTGAATAGTGATCAAAAGACTGTGTCGTTACTAAAAGACTGTGTCGTTACTAGAAGTGTGATCAGTGATCTAAAATATATAGCACTGGATGCAGTAAATTACTAACAGTTTTTTGGATTCAAAGTGCGGAATTTGCATGAATATTTTCTCTTGGCTCTACAAACCAAGTGTGAACAGTGATCAAAAGACTGTGGCGTTACTAGAAGTGTGAACAGTGATCTAAAATATATGGCACTGGATGCAGTAAATTACTAACAGTTTTATGGATTCCAATTGCAAAATTTGCATGATTATTTTCGCTTGGCTCTAAAAACCAAGTGTGAATAGTGATCAAAAGACTGTGTCATTACTAGAAGTGTGAACAGTGATCAAAAGACTGTGGCGTTAATATAAGAATATAAGAATACAATGTTGGGGCTCTCATCTGTATGAATTAATGTGGAGAGGTGAGCACCAAGAAAGATACCAACATATGGCGGTGGCAATACATTCTTAGTTTTTTCACGTGGTGTGATTTTTTCCAAAAAGTTTTTTTCATATTTTAATGGATACAATAAATATTAACATTTTAAAGGTTCCCTATTTTTTTCATTTTTGATATATTTATACGAGTTGGGAGACCTACATCCTTTGGATCATTATAGTTTTTTCTTATCATATATGTTACCATGGTGTACAAGAATGTTTGCAGACACAGCTTAGTACCAACTCTCCAGATGCCGTCTTTGCCCTGTACCATCTTTTTCTTCTTCCATTGGTCTCTCTCTGCATGCATTGCTTGTTCCTGCAAGAGACCTAACCAGACAGATCCACACTCCCTATCCATCTGTACACTCTGTACCATAACTGTGTTAGGACAGGAGCACTGTAGCCTTGGCAGCCTTCTCCGCCATCCAGTCCCCTTGGCTTCTGAGGTTTGTTTCCTTCATATGGGTCTTATCTTTATGATGGCCACCTTCTCTGGCAGCTCTCAGACTTTGAACACTTGAATTGCAAACTACAGACTCCACATTTTGATTGGTTTACCCAAGAATTCAAGAAAACCTTTACTCCAATAGGTCCATACTTGTGGGCAGTAATAAAAGTGTACCCGGACTCATTATGTCATACCTTCAGATATCTTACACATCTCAGTGAATATCTTCAACTCTAGTTTTCTGAACCACCAGCTCAGATTGAGTGGTTTATTGCAGTAGAACTTCATTCTGCATGTGGTCACTATATATCCTGCCTTATGTATTACATCTTTGCATTACTTGGAGTAAGCTTACATTTACAACTCAGCATTAACCATGGATTCTCTGATATCCTATCATGGCTCTTTAATATTTACCCTTATAAGTTCAAGACAATCAGCATCCTCATGTTACACTAAATTATCATTATAAAGTTGTGTTCACCAAGTATATGTATCCAGCACCACCGCAGTTAATCAAAACCAGCACAATTCACAAACTTGACAAGTTATGATTAACTTTGGACAGGTAAAGGTGATAGGGTTGCGCTATACGCCGAATTGATTTGCCTCTAATCTGAAACAGTGAGCGCTCCGCTATCTATCTCCTTGTGTGAAATTATCATTATAAAGTTATCCACTCATAAGTGATGTTATTCAAATAAATGCAATGTAAAACATTGTATATGCAGGTACTTTAAACATACTCAAGTTCAAACAATAGATATATATATATTTCCTTCAAGGCTAATGTGACTTTGTGTCCCAGGAGAGGAGGCTGTTCTGTCAATCTCCCTATAAGCCCCACCTTTCTCCTCCCTCTCCTTTACGTCACTGGTCACCACTCCTTTGAGTCTGGCTTTTTGTTCTCCCTCAGGTCTGGTCAGTCCTCAATCACACTTGAAAATCTAGATGACTGGATTCCTGTGTTACTTTACAAGGAGACATACAATACACACGTAACTTGTAACAATACCATTATTTACAAATACTCAACGTACAACAAACAGGGCCCACATTCTCACCAAAAATGTAAAAGAATAAAAATATACAGAGCTCTTTCAAAAATTGGGAAAAATCGCCTTCAATGTGCATTATTTATTATCAATAAACAATTAGCTGATTTTAACCCCTTCAGGACCAAGCCCATTTTGGCCTTAAGGACCAGAGCGTTTTTTGCACATCTGACCACTGTCACTTTAAACATTAATAACTCTGGAATGCTTTTAGTTATCATTCTGATTCCGAGATTGTTTTTTCGTGACATATTCTACTTTAACATGGTGGTAAATTTTTGTCGTAACTTGCATCCTTTCCTTGTGAAAAATCCTAAAATTTGATGAAAAATTTGAAAATTTTGCATTTTTCTAACTTTGAAGCTCTCTGCTTGTAAGGAAAATGTATATTACAAATAAAAAAAAATTTATTCACATATACAATATGTCTACTTTATGTCTGCATCATAAAAGTGGCGAGTTTTTACTTTTGGAAGACACCAGAGGGCTTCAAAGTTAAGCAGCAATTTTCTAATTTTTCACAAAATTTTCAAACTCACTATTTTTCAGGGACCAGTTCAGGTTTGAAGTGGATTTGAAGGGTCTTCTTATTAGAAATACGCCACAAAAGACACCATTATAAAAACTGCACCCCCCAAAGTATTCAAAATGACATTCAGTCATCATTTTAACCCTTTAGGTGTTTCACAGGAATAGAAGCAAAGTGAAGGAGAAAATTCACAATCTTCATTTTTTACACTCGCATGTTCTTGTAGACCCAATTTTTGAATTTTTACAAGGGGTAAAAGGAGAAAATGTATACTTATATTTGTAGCCTGATTTCTCTCGAGTAAACACATACCTCATATGTCTATGTAAAGTGTTCGGCGGGCGCAGTAGAGGGCTCAGAAGGGAAAAAGCGATAAGGGGATTTTGGAGAGTACGTTTTTCTGAAATGGTTTTTAGGGGGCATGTTGCATTTAGGAAGCCCTTATGGTGCCACAACAGCAAAAAACCCTCACATGGCATACCATTTTGGAAACTAGACCCCTTGAGGAACATAACAAGGAATAAAGTGAGCCTTAATACCCCACAGGTGTTTCACGACTTTTGCATATATAAAAAAAAAATTTTTTTTTCACTAAAATGTGTGTTTCCCCCCAAATTTCACATTTTTCCAAGGGTTAATAGCAGGAAATACCCCCCAATATTTGTAACCCCTTCTCTTCTGAGTATGGAGGTACCCCATAAGTTTACCTGAAGTGCACTATGGGCAAACTACAATGCTCAGAAGAGAAGGAGTCATATTTGGCTTTTTGAGAGCAAATTTTGCTCGGGGGGCATGTCACATTTAGGAAGCCCCTATGGTGCCAGAAAAGCAAAAAAAAAACACATGGCATACCATTTTGGAAACTAGACCCCTTGAGGAATGTAATAAGGAATAAAGTGAGCCTTATTACCCCACAGGTGTTTCACGACTTTTGCATATGTAAAAAAAAAAAAAAAAATTCACTAAAATGTGTGTTTCCCCCCTAATTTCACCTTTTTGCAAGGGTTAATAGCAGAAAATACCCCCCAAAATTTGTAACCCCATCTCTTCTGAGTATGGAGGTACCCCATAAGTTGACCTGAAGTGCACTATGGGCGAACTACAATGCTCAGAAGAGAAGGAGTCATATTTGGCTTTTTGAGAGCAAATTTTGCTCGGGGAGCATGTCGCATTTAGGAAGCCCCTAAGGTGCCAGAACAGCAAAAAAAAACACACATGGCATACCATTTTGGAAACTAGACCCCTTGAGGAACGTAACAAGGGGTACAGTGAGCATTTGCCCCCCACTGGTGTCTGACAGATCTTTGGAACAGTGGGCTGTACAAGTTTTCATTTTCATGGACCACTGTTCCAAAGATCCGTCAGACACTTGTGGGGGGTAAATTCTCACTGGACCCCTCATTACATTCCGTGAGGGGTGTCGTTTCCGAAATGGGGTCACATGTGGGGTTTTGTTTTTTTTGCGTTTGTCAAAACCGCTGTAACAATCAGCCACCCCTGTGCAAATCACCTCAAATGTACATGGTGCGCTCTCCCTTCTGGGCCTTGTTGTGCGCCCCCAGAGCACTTTGCGCTCACATATGGGGTATCTCTGTAGTCGGGAGAAATTGCGTTACAAATTTTGGGGGGCTTTTTTCCCTTTTACCTCTTGTGAAAATGTAAAGTATAGGGCAACATCAGCATGTTAGTGTAAAAAATAAAAACATTTTACACTAACATTCTGGTGTAGACCCCAACATTTCCTTTTCATGAAGGGTTAAAGAAGAAAAAGCCCCCCAAACCTTGTAACGCAATTTCTCCCGAGTACAGCGATACCCCATATGTGACCCTAAACTGTTGCCCTGAAATACGACAGGGCTCCAAAGTGAGAGCGCCATGTGCATTTGAGGCCTAAATTAGGGATTTGCATAGGGGTGGACATAGGGGTATTCTACGCCAGTGATTCCCAAACAGGGTGCCTCCAGCTGTTGCAAAACTCCCAGCATGCCTGGACAGTCAACGGCTGTCCGACAATACTGGGAGTTGTTGTTTTTCAACAGCTGGAGGCTCTGCTTTGGAAACAGTGGTGTTCCGGACGTTCTTATTGGGGGAGGGGGGCTGTGTAGGGGTATGTGTATATGTAGTGTTTTTAACTTTTTATTTTATTTTGTGTAGTGTAGTGTTTTTAGGGTACAGTCACATGGGCGGGGGATTACAGCGAGTTTCCCAGCGCAAAATTTGCTGCATCTCAAGATGCGAGAAACCCACTGTAAAAGCCTCGCCCATGTGAATGTACCCTGTACATTCACGGGGGTGGCGGGGCGGGGGGGGGGGGGGGCTTGCATCAGCTGTTGCAAAACCACAACTCCCAGCATGCATGGTCTGTTAGTGCATGCTGGAAGTCATAGTTTTGCAACAGCTGGAGGCACACAGGTTAGGAAACACTGAGTTAGAAACAGACAATGTTTCCCAACCAGTGTGTCTCCAGTTGTTGCAAAACTACAACTCCCAGCATGCCCAGACAGCTGAATGGCATGCTGGGAGTTGTAGTTCGGCAACATCTGAAGGGCCAGATGTTGCTGAACTAAAACTCCCAGCATGCCTGGACAGTCAGTGCATACTGGGAGTTGTAGTTTTGCAACAGCTGGAAGAGCACAGATTGGAGACCATTATACAATGGTCTACAAACTGGGGCCCTCCAGATGTTGCAAAACTACAACTCCCAGCATGCATGGTCTTTTAGTGCATGCTGGGAGTTATAGTTTTGCAACAGCTGGAGGCACACAGGTTAGGAAACACTGAGTTGGAAACAATGTTTCCCAACCAGTGTGTCTCCAGCTGTTGCAAAACTACAACTCCCAGCATGCCCAGACAGCTGAAGGGCATGCTGGGAGTTGTAGTTCGGCAACATCTGAAGGGCCAGATGTTGCTTAACTAAAACTCCCAGCATGCCTGGACAGTCAGTGCATGCTGGGAGTTGTAGTTTTGCAACAGCTGGAAGAGCACAGATTGGAGACCATTATACAATGGTCTCCAAACTGGGGCCCTCCAGATGTTGCAAAATTACAACTCCCAGCATGCCCAGACAGCCAAAGGCTGTCTAGGCATGCTGGGAGTTGTAGTTTTCAGACTCCTAGAAGCAGCAGTGAAGATCTTCACTGCTGCCTCTGAGGACCATATACTTACCTGACGGTCCCGTCGCTGCTCGTCCACGTGGCCGGTCCTGCCGCTGCTCCTCGGTCCTGCCGCTGCTCCAGGTAAGTCCGCCGGTCCCCTGATGTTCCCCCCGTGTGCCGCAGGTCCCCGCGAGCCCCTGCAGCCTTCGTCCCCCGTTCTGCCCGACTTCCAGGGGCGGGCAGTGCGGGGGATCTGAACTTTCACCCCAGATCACTGTGATTGGTCCACAGGGACCAATCACAGTGATCGCTGACCAGGACCATCAATGGATGGTCCTGGGGGTGAAGCAGAAGTTGTCCCCTGCTGGAAACAGCGGGACTTCTGCCAGTTAACCCGTGCGATGCTGCGCATCGCCGGGTTAACTGAATGTCATTTATAAACGCCGGGTTGCGCGAACGCACTGCACAACCCGGCGTTTATATATGCCATTCTGCGGGAAGGGGTTAAATGCTTAAAGTAATATTCATCAATTAAATAGTGATCACTTTTTGATTGATTTATGTCTTATTTTATTTTTCATGGCCAAACTTCTTCTCTTGTTACTCCTGTAATTTAATCAGACCATTAATTGCATTTCCTTATACAGGGTGGGCCATTTATATGGATACACCTTAATAAAATGGGAATGGTTGATGATATTAACTTCCTGTTTGTGACACATTAGTAAATGTGAGGGGGGAAACTTTTCAAAATGGGTGGTGACCATGGCAGCCATTTTGAAGTCAGCCATTTTTAATCCAACTTTTGTTTTTTCAATAGGAAGAGGGTCATGTGACACATCAAACAATGATGTGCTTAATTTTAACGTAACTTTATGCTTTGATGAGTTGTTTACAAGTTTCTGACCACTTATAAAATGTGTTCAATGTGCTGCCCATTGTCTTGGATTGTCAATGCAACCCTCTTCTCCCACTCTTCACACACTGATAGCAACACTGCAGGAGAAATGCTAGCACAGGCTTCCAGTATCCGTATTTTCAGGTGCTGCAGAATGGGCAAAACAAAAATTGGAACAGGACCCTCAGTTTACGCAGAAGATTTTGTTCAGTGATGAGGCAAACTTTTATGTGAATGGTGAAGTTAACAAACAAAACTACCGCTATTGGTCTGACACTAACCCACATTGTATAGATCCCTCCAAGACTGTTGGAACACAAAAATTGATGGTATGGTGTGGTATCTGGGGTACAAATGTTGGGGCCATTCTTCATCAATGGAAACCTCAAGGCCACTGGATGTGCAAAATTGCTACATGATGATGTGTTTCCCTCTTTATGCACTGAAGCTGGCATGTTCCCTGAGTTTTTCCAGCAAGATGGTGCACCTGAGGGTGTCAGGTCTGAGCATTCCTAGATGAACAGTTTTCTGGAAAGTGAATTGGTTGTCGTGGGCCAGTTGAATGGCTCCCAAGGTCTCCCAATCTGACCCCCTTAGACTTTTATCTTTGGGGTCATCTGAAGGAAATTGTCTATGCTGTGAAGATACGAGATGTGCAGCAGCTGAAACTACAGATACTGGAAGCCTGTGCTAGCATTTCTCCTGTGGTGTTGCTATGAGTGGGTGAAGAGTGGGAGAAGAGGGTTGCATTGACAATCCAACACAATGGGCAGCACATTGAACACATTTTTTAAGTGGTCCGAAACTTGTGAACAACTCATGAAAGTATAAAGTTACGTTAAAACCAAGCACATCATTGTTTTTCTTGTGAAATTCCCAATAAGTTTGATGTGTCACATGACCCTCTTCCTTTTGAAAAAAACCAAAAGTTGGATTCAAAATGGCTGACTTCAAAATGGCCGCCATGGTCACCACCCAACTTGAAAAGTTTCCCCCCTCACATATACTAATGTGCCACAAACAGGAAGTTAATATCACCAACCATTCCCATTTTATTAAGGTGTATCCATATAAATGGCCCACCCTGTACATTTCATTTTTTGCATCCATCCTGCGCAACTGTGAAAACAAAACTTATTAGGAAATTAATAAAATGTGATTTTCTTATGTTCTTTACCAATTTAAAAGGATCCATTACAACATAAACACTTACATAAACAGCTTCACTAGAAAACATTCACTGGTCATAGTCCATGTATTCCTGATTCATTAATCTACATCAAGAAGAAGAAAGTCCAGCGCAGTTATTCCAACAGATATGCGGTTTATTTCGTGCAAGCAGGACACAAGACAATCATGGTGGTGACGCGTTTTGGCCGGTGGCACCCGGCCCTACTTGTACAAAGGTAAGACTGCCATCTTTTGGCTTATAAGGGGGAGGAGAGCTAAATCGGAAGGGGATTCACCTGTGGGACTCCACCTGATCTTCCGAGAAACTCACCTCCCTACCTCCTAAGGAGAATCACAATAAGGAAAACAGAGACATGGAAAATGCAAGAACTTAAGTGTGAACAGATACCATATGTCGTTTACAAAAAGCAAAACAGTTAATTGTTGTGAAACACTAACAATGTTGATTATACATATATTAAAACATGTCAAATGTTTAAAAAGGCACACATCCTATTCATTTTAAATGCTATTTAATAATAATTATAAATTTGACAACCAAAAATGTTATGTGTTGTATCTGTATTTAGAAAAATATTTTTCATATTTTTGGAGTTCTTTGCGCAAGACTACTGCACCAATGCATCTGAAAAGTGTTAAATGTACGGTCACTCAACATATGCTGGGCTAGAAAATACCATATATTCCATATGTTGGAAACCGCATATGCATAATTTGTAGTATGAACAGACACTGATATATATGCAGGAGTAAAACAAATGGTTGAGTGAAAACATGGCATACAGAATGAACAACAAGAGGGGGGAAGGGAAACGGAAAATCTACATGGACAGAATATATATATATATATATGTGTGTATATATATATATATATATATATATATATATATATGTACAGTAACCCCCCGACCTGCGATGGCCCCGACATATGATAAAATCGACATACGATGGCCTCTCAGAGGCCATCGCATGTCGATGTCAGCATCGACATACGATGCTTTTATATGTCAGGGCCATCACATTAACTGCTATCCGACAAAATGCTTAAGCTGCTGTCAGTTAGCAGTTTAAGCATCCCGGGCAGGTTCGCCTACCTATTCCCGCCACTCCGGGTCCACTTCGCGATCCTCCTGCGTATTCCGCGTCTTCTCCAGGGTCCAGGCCTCGCTTTCTGGCGTTGTTATTACGTCACTACGCACGCCACGCCGGCGCAGCAGTGTAATAACGTCACCTGAAAGCGAGGCCCGGACCCTGCAGAAGATGCGGAAGAAGCCAGAGGATCGCGAAGAAGACACCAGAGTAGCGGGACAGCATAGGGAGCCCCTTGGACAGCATCGGGAGCGGTGAGGACCTGGTCCGGAGTGGCAGGGATAGGTAAGTACAGCTTCCTATACTTTACATTGCACGGATCCCTCAACATACGATGGATTCGACAAACAATGGGTCGTTTGGAACGAATTTCCATCGTATGTTGAGGGACCACTGTATATGTATGTATAGTCTAAATTGGTGCATTTCATAATATGGAAATAGTAAAGACATGAAACTTTTTTTTTTTAAATGTTCAAGACATTATGAACAATTCATAGCAAATCGATCTGCGGTTTATTGTCACCTCCAGACAATTATTAGATATGAAAAATTTTGTATATTTGTGTATCAAAGAGTAGATGGACTTGTAGGATATTTTAATGGATACTGATTTGAACTCCTACAGTGTATAAACGGCCATAATATTTAGACAGATAATGAATTAATTTAATAGTGTAAAATGACATCCTGTCTCTTATTTAAGCCTTTCGTTAATCTGGTATCAAGTTGTAAGATCCAGAAGACTTTCTGTCTAGCAGTTTTTGCTTGTGATCTCCTCCCCGGGTAGGTGTATTAACTCTTTCTATCCCTTGTAATTTTATTGTTGCCGTACTACCAGAATGGCATTAGGCACAGTGATGTGTGATCATAGAGACATTTCTAGAATGAAAATGATGTACATAAGACAGATGTTTTCGGATTCTGACTTTCAGGGGATTTGACGTGCACCCTAAATATTGGACATTGCAAGTCTCACATGACATTAAATAAATAACATATTGAGTATTGCAATTAATGTACTGTTTAATAGAATATATTTTACCTGTTGAATATGAAGTAAAATGTGTGTTAATATCCTTGATAGTACAACAGATACATTTATTATGTCCACATTTGTAGGATCCTGGCACATTTAGCCAAGTTGGTCTATTTTTACTATTTGATTGAAAAAGACAAGGAGAAATGAATTTTCCAATTGTGAGGGCACCTCTTCAGACACATCTATATCCCAATGTAAGGGCCGGAGAAATCGCTGGATCTGCCAAGATAATGGGCATATAGCGATGTATAATATTGCATACATGCTTATAGTCATCACTGTATTGTGTGGAGAATGTTATGGGGTTAGATGTCATGACATTAGATGTTGCTATTTTATTATCTGAAAATATAACTGAATTTCTATTTTTATCTTTAACAATATTTTTAGCTTTCTTAACCCCTTAAGGATCCAGCCAATTTTCACTGTAGGACCCAGCCATTTTTTGCACATTTGACCACTTTCACTTTAAGCATTAAAAACTCTGGGAAGCTTTTACCTTTCATTCTGATTCCGAGATTGTTTTTTTTTTTTTTACATATTCTACTTCATGTTAGTGGTAAAATTTGCATCATTTCTTGGTGAAAAATTCCAAAATTTGATGAAAAAATTTAAAATTTAGCATTTTTTAACTTTGAAGCTCTCTGCTAATAAGGAAACTGAATATTCCAAATAAATTATATATTGATTCACCTAAACAATATGTCTACTTTATGTTTACGTCATAAAGTTGACATGTTTTTACTTTTGGAAGACATCAGAGGGCTTCAAAGTATAGCAGCAATTTTCAAATTTTTCACAAAATTTTCAAAATCAACATTTTTCAGGGATCAGTTCAGTTTTGAATGGCATTAGGCACAGTGATGTGTGATCATAGAGACATTTCTAGAATGAAAATGATGTACATAAGACAGATGTTTTCGGATTCTGACTTTCAGGGGATTTGACGTGCACCCTAAATATTGGACATTGCAAGTCTCACATGACATTAAATAAATAACATATTGAGTATTGCAATTAATGTACTGTTTAATAGAATATATTTTACCTGTTGAATATGAAGTAAAATGTGTGTTAATATCCTTGATAGTACAACAGATACATTTATTATGTCCACATTTGTAGGATCCTGGCACATTTAGCCAAGTTGGTCTATTTTTACTATTTGATTGAAAAAGACAAGGAGAAATGAATTTTCCAATTGTGAGGGCACCTCTTCAGACACATCTATATCCCAATGTAAGGGCCGGAGAAATCGCTGGATCTGCCAAGATAATGGGCATATAGCGATGTATAATATTGCATACATGCTTATAGTCATCACTGTATTGTGTGGAGAATGTTATGGGGTTAGATGTCATGACATTAGATGTTGCTATTTTATTATCTGAAAATATAACTGAATTTCTATTTTTATCTTTAACAATATTTTTAGCTTTCTTAACCCCTTAAGGATCCAGCCAATTTTCACTGTAGGACCCAGCCATTTTTTGCACATTTGACCACTTTCACTTTAAGCATTAAAAACTCTAGGAAGCTTTTACCTTTCATTCTGATTCCGAGATTGTTTTTTTTTTTTTACATATTCTACTTCATGTTAGTGGTAAAATTTGCATCATTTCTTGGTGAAAAATTCCAAAATTTGATGAAAAAATTTAAAATTTAGCATTTTTTAACTTTGAAGCTCTCTGCTAATAAGGAAACTGAATATTCCAAATAAATTATATATTGATTCACCTAAACAATATGTCTACTTTATGTTTACGTCATAAAGTTGACATGTTTTTACTTTTGGAAGACATCAGAGGGCTTCAAAGTATAGCAGCAATTTTCAAATTTTTCACAAAATTTTCAAAATCAACATTTTTCAGGGATCAGTTCAGTTTTGAAGTGGATTTGAAGGGCTTTCATAATAGAAATACCCCATAAATGACTCCATGATAAAAACTGCACCCCTCAAAGTATTTAAAATGACATTCAAAAGGTTTGTTAACGCTTTAGGTGTTTCACAGGAATAGCAGCAAATTGAAGGAGAAAATTCAAAATCTTCATTTTTTACACTGGCATGTTCTTGTAGACCCAGATATTGAATTTTACAAGGGGTAAAAGGAGAGAAATATTCCTAAAATGTGTAACCCAATTTCTCTCGAGTAAGAAAATACCTCATATGTGTATGTCAAGTGTTCGGCGGCGCAGTAGAGGGCTCAGAAGGGAAGGAGCGACAGTGGGATTGTGGAGAGTGAGTTTTTCTGGAATGGTTTATTAGGGGCATGTCACATTTAGGAAGCCCCTACACATGGCATACTATTTTGGAAACTACACCCCTCAAGGCACGTAACAAGGGGTCCAGTGAGCCTTAACACCCCACAGGTGTTTGCCGACTTTTCGTTAAATTTGGATGTGTACATTGTTTTTTCACTAAAATACTAGTTTTCCCTCAAATTTAAAAATTTTAAAAAGGAAAACAGGAAAAAATGCCCCCCAAAATTTGTAACCCCATCTCTTCTGAGTATGGAAATACCCCATGTTAGAACGTAAAATGCTCTGCGGGCAAACTACAATGCTCAGAGGAGGAGTCACATTTGGCTTTTGAAAAGCAAATTTAGCTGAAATGGTTTTTAGGGGGCATGTCTCATTTAGGAAGCCCCTATGGTGCCAGGACAGCAAAAAAACTACACCCCTCAAGGCACGTAACAAGGAGTCCAGTGAGCCTTAACACCCCACAGGTGTTTGACAACTTTTCGTTAAATTTGGATGAGTAAATTATTTTTTTTTTTCACTAAAATTCTAGTTTTCCCCCAAATGTAAAATTTTTACAAGGGGTAATAGGACAAATGCCCCACAAAATTTGTAACCCCATTTCTTCTGAGTATGGAAATACCCCATGTGTGGCCTCAAGTGCTCTGCTGGCAAACTACAATGCTCAGAAGAGAAGGAGCGCCATTGAGCTTTTTGAAAGAGAATTTGTTTGGAATGGGCCATGTGCGTTTACAAAGCCCCCCGTGGTGCCAGAACAGTAGACCCCCCCCCCCACATGTGACCCCATTTTGGAAACTACACCCCTCACAGAATGTAATAAGGGGTGCAGTGAGTATTTACACCCCACTGTCGTTTGACAGATCTTTGGAACAGTGGGCTGTGCAAATGAAAAAAAATGCTTTTTCATTTTCACGGATCACTGTTCCAAAAATCTGTCAGACACCTGTGTGGCCTAAATGCTCACTGTACCCCTTATAACATTACGTGAGGGGTGTATTTTCCAAAATGGGGTCACATGTGGGGGGGTTCCATTGTTCTGGCATTATGGGGTTTTGTAAACACACGTGCGTGGCCTTCAATTCCAGACAAATTTTCTCTTAAAAATCCCAATGGCGCTCCTTCTCTTCTGAGCAATGTAGTTTGCCCGCAGAGCGCTTTACATCCACATATGGTGTATTTCCATACTCAGAAGAAATGGGGTTACAAATTTTGGGGGGCTTTTTTCCTATTTTCCCTTGTGAAAATGAAAAATTTAGGGTAACACCAGCATTTTAGTGAATTATTATATTTTTTTTTCATTTTCCCATCCAACTTTAATGAAAATTCATCAAATACCTGTGGGATGTTAAGGCTTACTATACCCCTTGTTACGTTCTGTGAGGGGTGTAGTTTCCAAAATGGGGTCACATGTGGATATTACATTTTTTGCGTTTGTCAGAACCGCTGTAAAATCTGTCACCCCTGTGCAAATCACCAATTTAGGCCTCAAATGTACATAGTGCACTCTCACGCCTGAGCCTTGTTGAGCGCCCGCAGAGCATTTTACGTCCACATATGGGGTATTTCCGTATTCAGGAGAAATTGTGTTACAAATTTTGGGGGTCTTCTTTTTGCTTTTACCACTTGTGAAAACAAAAAGTATGGGGCAACACCAGCATGTTAGTATAAACATTTTTTTTTTTTTTACACTAACAGGCTCATGTAGCCCCCAACTTTTCCTTTTCATAAGTGGTAAAAGGAAAAAAAGCCCCCCAAAATGTGTAGTGTTGTCCCGAGTACGGAGATACCCAACATCCAGCATGCACAGACAGCAAACTGCTGTTTGGGCATGCTAGGAGTTGTAGTTTTGCAAGATCTAGAGGGCTACAGTTTGGAGATCACTGTGCAGTGGTCTCTAAATTGTAGACCTCCAGCTGTTGCAAAACTACAACTCCAAGCATGCCCAAGCAGCTGTGATTATCTGTTGTGCGGAGTGAATCTGTGGAGTGGGTGCGACTGCCTATAGTCCACATTCATATTTTGGGTAAGTCTTTCTCTCTGGCACATAGTGGGATAACTGTTAGTGTTTAAACACCCCTTTTTCATTTTTTTTTCTCTGTTCCACCTCTAGGGGGAGGAGGAGTAGATTGGGCACAGGTGTATAAATCTTAGCTTGGGACTCTTATTGAGAGCTTGCTTTTCTGAGTGTTGCTGTGTAAGAGGGGGCGTGAAAGAGGAGTTTCAAAAACTGTGATTATCTGTTGTGCAGAGTGAATCTGTGGAGTGGGTGCGACTGCCTATAGTCCACATTCATATTTTGGGTAAGTCTTTCTCTCTTGCACATAGTGGGATAACTGTTAGAGTTTAAACAACCTTTTTCATTTTTTTTTTTCTCTGTTCCACCTCTAGGGGGAGGAGGAGTCGATTGGGCACAGGTGTATAAATCTTAGCATTGGACTCTTATTGAGAGCTTGCTCTTCTGAGTGTTGCTGTGTAAGAGGGGGCGTGAAAGAGGAGTTTCAAAAACAGGAGGTTGAAAGCAGGAGGTTGAGATCGCTTTGAGTGTTAATTTCTGAACCCACAAGGTCTACAAAAAATTTTAAGTGTCATTTTGACTGTCTGTTTTTGCCTATACATATGTGAAATCCCCATAACTAGATGGCCTCCATGTTGGAAAATGCAGTCCAATGTACATCCTGTTCAATGTATGCAATCCTTGAACAACAGTTTGAGGGTGCATATTGTTGTGCGAGATGTGTGCTAGTTGTCCGTTGGGAAGCCCAGATCCTGCATCTAGAGGGGCGACTGGCAACAATGAGAAGCATTAACAACATGGAGAGGAGTCTCCTGCTCACTGAGCAGGCACTCTCGGGAATAGAGGTGGGGGAGGACAGTGGGAAGGAGTTGCAGGACAGTCAGGCAGTTAGCTGGGTTACAGTTAGAAAGAGGGGTAGGGGAAAAAGTGTCAGGGAGGCTAGTCCTGAACTGGCACACCCCAACAAGTTTGCCCGCTTGGCAGATGAGGGGGATGCCATTACAGAGCTAGCAGAACTGCAGCAGGATACCGCCTCTGACCGCCAGGGGGGTGTCTGCTCCAGTAAGGAGGGAGGGAGGCGTACAGGGCAGGCCAGACAGGTACTAGTGGTGGGGGTCTCAATTATTAGGGGGACAGACAGGGCAATATGTCACAAAGACCGGGATCGCCGAACAGTGTGTTGTCTGCCTGGCGCACGAGTTCGGCACATCGCGGATCGGGTTGACAGGTTGCTGGGCGGGGCTGGAGAGGACTCAGCAGTCATGGTACATATTGGCACCAATGACAAAGTAAGAGGTAGGTGGAGTGTCCTTAAAAATGATTTCAGAGACTTAGGCCGCAAGCTTAAGGCAAGGACCTCCAAGGTAGTATTTTCTGAAATACTACCAGTACCACGAGCCGCACCAGAGAAGCAGCGGGAGATCAGGGAGGTTAACAAGTGGCTTAGAAGCTGGTGAAGGAAGGGTTTGGGTTCATCGAGAACTGGGCTGACTTCGCTGTCGGTTACCGGCTCTACCGTAGGGACGGGCTGCACCTCAATGGGGAGGGTGCAGCTTTGCTTGGGGAGAAGATGGCTAGAAGGGTGGAGGAGTGTTTAAACTAGGGACTTGGGGGGAGGGAACCTACAGCAAAGAGGGGGAAGATAGTGTAGATAGAGAGGTGGGAATTATAAATGTACCTGGGGGTGGAGTGGAGGGAGGGGTTAGAATAGTTAATAGGAATAGGCTTCATAGGAAAATAAAACTTACACCCTTGAATCCCATTAACCCCAATAACTTTGGACGAGGGGGTACTCCCTCCGTCTGGAGAAGAAAAAGTTTAGTCTCAAGGAGCGACACGCCTTCTTTACCATGAGAACTGGGAACTTATGGAACAGTCTACCTCAGGAACTGGTCACAGCAGGAAAAATTAACAGCTTTAAAACAGGATTAGATACATTCCTGGAACAGAATAACATTAATGCTTATGAAGAAATATAAAATCCCATCCCTTCCCCCATATCGCGCCACACCCCTACCCCTTAATTCCCTGGTTGAACTTGATGGACATATGTCTTTTTTCGACCGTACTAACTATGTACTATGTAACATCTGAAGGGCTACAGTATAGAGACCACTGTAGCCCTCTAGATGTTGCTAGGCAACTCACTGGCTTCCGTCGGATCCAGGGAGCCAGCCGCACGACATCGCCGTCCGCCGATCACTGCCGCCCGCAGCCTCCGCAGATCGGTAAGTGTCCTTTGGCGTCGGTCCCTGTCAGGTTTCCCCGTCCAGCCCCGCGTCTATGCGACCAATAGCAGGGATAGGAAGGGTGGCACCCCTGCCACCTCACTCCTATCCCTTCAGGGGGATCGTCGGTGTCTTGGACAATCGTGATCCCCCTTATATTCCGGGTCACCATAGACCCGTAATGACCCGGAATTGCGCAAATCGCAAGTGTGAATTCACTCGCGATTTGGCGCGATCGTCAACATGGGGGGGTCTGATGACCCCCCTGGGCATTTGCGCTGGGAGCCTGCTGATCGATATCAGCAGTCACACTTTTCCGATTCCGTCATGGGACCCTGGTACTTAAGGACCCATGACGTATATGTACGGGCGTGGGAATTTCGGTCCCTGCCGTGCAGGTACGTCATGGGTCCTTAAGTATCATGGTCCCATGACGTACCGGTACGACATGTCCTGAAGAGGTTAAACCCCTGGCAGTGAGACAGCATGCAATATGCCATGCTTCTTGTTCAAATTTGAGGTCAGAGCTGCAATTTCGACGGGCTCTGATCATCTCTCCCGTTGGTAGATTTTTTGTAACATGTTTTGGGTGGCAGGACGAGGCATGTAGAATCGAATTGACTGCAGTTTCCTTGCGGAAAGTACATGTAGTAATAGTGCCATCATCCTGCTCACTCAAAAGATACAAGTCCAAAAAATGTCATATTCAAATTGGAACTGACAGTGAAAGAGAGATTATATGAGTTGACATTAAGAGTTGACAAGTCTGAAAAATTAGGTATGGTCGCCACATCGAAATTCCAAATGAATAATAAATTGTCAATATTGCGACCGTACCAATGTATTGAGGATGAAAAAAGAATGTTGGGGGAGAAAAGTGTCCCCCTCTCCTACCAGCACATATATATGTTGGCGAGAGAGGGGGGGAATTTCGCCCCCATGGACGCGCCCGTTGTCTGCAAGTAGAAAAGGTTGTGTGTTAACAAGAAATCCACAGTTCTAACAATGAAGTCTTGAAGGGGAAACGCATAATCTGAATATGTGCTTAAGAACCAAGGTAGTGCTATTGCAGGAAGCCCATGTGGATGACTATTAAACTAATTCATCATCTGTCTAAATATTATGTCCGTTTATACATTGTAGGAGTTCAAATCAGCATCCATTAAAATATCCTCCAAGTCCTTCTACTCTTTGATATACAAATATACAACATTTTTCATATTCTAATAATTGTCTGGAGGTGACAATAAACCACAGACCGATTTGCTATGAATTGTTCATAATGTCTTGAACATTTAAAAAAAAAGTTTAATGTCTTTACTATTTTCATATTATGAAATGCGAAATTTTGATTGCGGTTTTAGTTACCCCCCAGTCACCAATTTAGACTATATATATATATATATATATATATATATATATATATATATTCTGTCCATGTAGATTTTCCGTTTCCCTTCCCCCCTCCTTGTTTTTCATTCATTATGCCATGTTTTCACTCATCCATTTGTTTCACTCCTGCATATATATCCGCATCTGTTCATACTACAAATTATGCATATGCTGTTTCCAACATATGGAATATATGGTACTTTCTAGCCCAGCATATGTTGAGTGACCGTACATATAATACTTTTCAGATTCATTGATGCAGTAGTCTTGCGCAAAGAACACCAAAAATGTGAAAAATATTTTTCTAAATACATATACAACACATAACATTTCTGGTTGTCAAATTTAAATAGCATTTAAAACGAATAGGATGTGTGCCTTTTTAAACATTTGACATGTTTTAATATTTGTATAATCAACATTGTTAGTGTTTCACAACAATTAACTGTTTTGCTTTTTCTAAACGACATATGGGATCTGTTCACACTTAAGTTCTTGCATTTTCCATGTCTCTGTTTTCATTATTGTGATTCTCCTTAGGAGGTAGGGAAGTGAGTTTCTCGGAAGATCAGGTGGAGTCCCACAGGTGAATCCCTTTCCGATTTACCTCTCCTCCCCCTTATAAGCCGAAAGATGGCAGTCTTACCTTTGTACGAGTAAGGCTGGGTGCCACCGGCCGAAAAGCATCACCTCCAAGATTGTCTTGTGTCCTGCTTGCACAAAATAAACCACATATCTGTTGGAATAACTGCGCTGGACTTTCTTCTTCTTGATTATGCATTGGTGAAATCCGCACCTATTCGAGCTGCAGTCGGTCCGTAATGGGAGAGCTGATTTAGCTTGCTTCTACTATTTAATTAATCTACATCATACATACTTTACTATACTAGATGTGCTGAGATGGCTGCCGCGGGTGGAGGTGAGAATAATGAACTAAAATGGCTGTTGGGGGCAGAAGTGGGAATGCTTCACTCCTGGGAGTGGTAACATGGCTGCCACTTCCGGGTACAGAATGAGGCGAAGACTGGAGTAGGATCAGCCTTATGGATTTCTCAAGAAAGAGAAAGCATGGGATAAATGGAGGTAAAATGTTTGCATTATCCGGGGTTGTGATTTTAGGGTGCAGTTAATGTGCGTCTCAGCTGTAACAATTCTCACTCCAGAAGGGATTCTTCTGCCACCAAGTCTAAGACAGCTTCACATTCCTTTCTTTCCCTTATTCAATATCCATTTTCCATTCCTGGTATCTCACACCCTAAAACAAAGGCTCTCTTCATTGAATATATGATATTTCTCTTATTACTGTATATAACACTGCTATATATGAATACTTTTGCCCATCGACCATCAACTTTCAACTGCTTTAATATCCATAAATCATCAATTCTTAACTCACCACATGCTTTCCATCAGAACTTCTTTTTGTTTCTCACTCTAGTACACCTCCCTTCCCCCATTCCTTTCAACACAGCGAGGTCTTTGAAGTCAGTCTAAAATTGCAGCTGTGTGACCTCTGCCCTGTGTTTCTCCCTGTTGAATGCAACTAGCCCACAGCAGCCCCCCTCCTTCTGCTCTTCCTGGTGGGACCTATTCTTGGGCCTCCAGCTGTTGTGCAACTAAACCCTCTCAACTAGGTCTAGTACTAGAAAAGGAGTGATATACTCCCTCTCTCTCTTTGTTCTACATTAGCTAGCTTAACATTAATCCATTGACACATTAAGACATGACATGACACATATACCACATATACAATCAGTTATTATGGGAAGAGGGTCCGAGAATGTTATTTTTGGGGAGTCCCTGGAAATGTGTTATTTTAAGAGTCCCATGTACCGTGACACACACAGTCTACATATGACAGTCCACCCCAAAATTCAATTACCCCAAGAGACATAGGCCCAGTTAATTGGCATCCTGCACCAAACTCCACTAATATAATCAGTTTACCCCAAACAATGCAATTTCCCCAGGTGACCCAATCAATCCCTCCCGCCAGGATCCTGCTTATTCACTCACTCACATTTCATACACACTCGGGGAGTAGATAGTTACTTTATGACAGGTACAAGGTTAATGACACTGGGCGAGAATTACCTGTCTCTAGTTCGTTACAAGCCAGTCAACTTAAAGAGGTACTCCGCCCCTAGACATCTTATCCCCTAACTCGCTCTGTGCAGTAATGAGTCCCCAGCAGCGAGACCCCGGCGATCAGACATCTTATCCCCTATCCTTTGGATAGGGGATAAGATGTCTAGGGGCGGAGTACCCCTTTAAGGCATCAAGATAAACCAAAAGGGGAGAAAGGGGCACTGTAGCTAGGTACAAGAAGGTGTCCTTACTGTACTTCCGGAGATGATCCACTGCCTGTTGTGCCAGAGGACTGTGCCATCTCTTTTGGTTCAAAATGATGCCCCATCGGTGCAACTGGATTATGATCGAAAACCCAGGTCCCTGTGGATCGGTTGCCAAAACTGACATGGCTCCGTTTGATTTACTTCTACTTTGGTATACTTCGGTATATACATTCTGTATACGAATTTGGCCAGGAGTAAGATAGTTACAAGGTGACTGATAAAATCCATATCAATGACTTTCTTGTTTCTTCTTTGTAATAATCATAGAGATAAGTCCAGGGATGTGACAGAGAGGGCTGTCTCTACATGATAGGGCAGACATTGTCATCACTGGTCTGCCTAATCATAAGGGGAGAGGTCAAAGATCTTGGCAGCAGGCTTTTCTCTGAGTGGGTGGAAAACAACTAAAGGGACCATTAAAATACATTGTTAAGAGAAATGCCTTCTCTGGAAAATTAAATTTTACTTCATAACGCCACATAAGGCTATTATAATAATTAAATAAATAAAAACAAACTTTACTTATATTGTGCTGTATGTGCACTGTATGCTTTACCAAATATTTGAAATATATATTTTCCTATTTTTGCACAGTGCTTAATGAACCTAAGTTGTCTGGTTGGCTGTACATACAACAGAAAGTACACAGGTTATACATTCTCATGCTTTTATCCTAGATTATGTAATAATCCTTTGGCACCAGAGGGAGCAGGTTTAATTGTAGAGGGACTTGCTGGTAACACTTCATTAAAGTACCTGTCTCTCCTACGCACGGATCTTGGAGATGAAGGAGCTGAACTCTTGGCAGATAATCTTGGAAAAAATAAGCATCTCCAAGAATTAAATCTGGCTTACAATGGGATCCATGACAAAGCAGCACTCCGACTTGGGGAAGAGGCTTCACATCACCCAACACTTAGTAGAGTTCAGTGAGTACCATCTATTTAAAAAAAATATATATTTAAATGCTGAAACCATTGTATACTTTTTATTTTAAAGGGGTATCCTTTGGATAGGGGATAAGATGTCTGATCGCGGGGGTCACGACTATTGGGCCAGAATATGGGGGTATCACGACTCTGCCCCTCCGTGAGGTCACACGGGGACAGAGTCGTGACGTCACGATACCCCGGCCCTGTAGTTGTGACCCAGTAAACTCGGAGGCTGCAGTGCGGCATGCAGCTCCTAGATGTGGGTGCTGCATGCAAGATCAAGGGGTTGTCTCATCAAAAAGACCTCTGTCCATAGCAAAGCTACAAGCACTAACTTTCACCCTGGTGGACCTTAGCTGCATATATTTAATATCTTGATGTGCTGTATTATTGTCCAGGATTTTTTTTTTATTCAATATGCAAATGAGCAAATCGTCTCTGGGGACCCTGGACATGCCTGACCTAGAAGAATGGGTAGATATGAGTGGTTCAGTTGGGCATCGTGGTGCTCCTAGAAATACAGTCATTGCATAGTCATTGCAATAAAAAAACAAACAGCACATCAAGATACTAAAGGCATTGTTTATTACACAGTAACATCCTCTATGCCAGAGGTTACATTGTGCCAAAACTGTTAGTGGACGCCTTTTAAAGGGGTTGCCTGTGACGAAATAACTCATTTTAATACTTAATACATTAAAAGACAATTTACCATCATTACATAGATAAAAGGTAATTTGTTTCTTACTATTTACAAATAATATTTATACTTTTTTTTACAGTTTGTATTTCAATGAACTTTCAGACAGTGGTCTTCGTGCCCTACAGTCTCTGGGTGATGTCAGAGTTATTGTATCTCTTTCAGAAGGAACAGATGCATCACGTCATTGGTCTTTGATTTTACGAGAGCTACAGGCTAATGCTGGTGGCTGGGATCATGCACGAATGATCTCACACCTTACTTTGCTCTTGCGAGATCTACAAAGTAGTCGGGCAGTGACTAATAATGTGTGGCGTAAAATGCGTATCCTACGTGTAGAAACTGAGGTCAAACTTATGCTGAGCCGTTTTCAGCAAGGAAAAGTATGAGTTTCTTTGGAACTTAACCAAGCAGAATTCAATTATTTTCCAATTTGTTTTTCTAAAGGAAAATTAATCGCTCTTCAGCTAACTATTAACTATATGTAAAGGTGTGTTTTACTTGTATGCTGAATGTATAGGTTTCCTGTGCACTGTATTGATTTGCTGCATTGTACAAAAATAATAAATGTCTTCTTTATTATTGTACTTTCATCCCTTTTCTCAGTGTTTTGAGGGTTTGCAACATGTAGACCTTTTGGATTTTAGCTATGGTTATCACAATTTGTTCCATTCTATTTTTTACCACAATTTGTCACATGTACAATTTTTTTAATTTACTTTTATTATATAAAATGTTACCATATATAATGTGTGGCAATAAGATAAGCAAGATATTAAAATAAATGTTAATCAGGCATTACAAGCTTATGTTAGTTGACTACATAACAGTAGAACAAAAAATCGGTAATAAATTACAATAGAACAACAGTTACTATGCTGGTTTGAATATCATTTAGGAAAAAGGTTATATCACTTAAAAAGGGAAAAAGCTAAATAGAACCTCATGATATCAAGTTGGGCAATATCTTATTTTAAATATATGAATATGGAATGATAAATGACACTCCACCCTCTTCTAACCAATACACATCACATGATTCTGAAAATGGGCACACTCCATCTAAGAATGTACAACATAAAGGTGATAAGAACTTTTAAGACAGATAGCAGAGATATATGATCTTGCTGAGCACTTTATTTTGGAGGAAAAGCTCAGAAGCTCCCTTTGTGGGAAATGTACTCATAACATTCAGCTTGACGAGATGAGAGTTCTACAGTATCATCTAAAGCAGTAGTTTGATGCTTTAATATGGATCTGGAGAATGGATTCTTCTGCAGTTAGAATCTGGAATCCAGAATAAGGAGGGGGAGCGGAAAAAGGGAGATTAATTAGGAGCATGTAGGACCCCTTAATAATGATAATGGGGAGGTTGTCACAGGCGATAAAGAGAAAGCGGAGCTACTGAATGGGTTCTTTAGTTCTGTATATACTATGGAAGAAGGAGCTGACATTGGACAGGTCAGTGCTGGTAACACATCATGTAATGTACTGAACTGGCTTAATGTAGAGATGGTACAAGGTAAGTTAAGTAATTTAAATGTAAGCAAATCTCCAGGGCCAGATAGATTGCACCCAAGAGTTCTTAGAGAGGTAAGTTCAGTAATAACTGTACCCCTGTTCATGATATTTAGAGATTCTCTGGTGTCTGGTATTGTGCCAAGGGACTGGCGCAAGGCGAATGTGGTGCCAATCTTCAAAAAGGGCTCTAGGTCTTCCCCAGGAAACTATAGACCGGTAAGTTTAACGTGCATTGTGGGTAAATTGTTTGAAGGACTTATAAGGGATTACATACAGGAATACATAGGGGATAATTGTATTATAATTGATAGCCAGCATGGGTTTACTAAGGATAGAAGTTCTCAAACCAATCTAATTTGCTTTTATGAAGAAGTGAGTAGAAGCCTTGACAGAGGAATGTCTGTGGATATAGTGTTTCTGGATTTTGCTAAAGTGTTTGATACTGTCCCTCATAGACGTCTGACAGGTAAGTTAAGGTCTTTGGGTTTGGAAATTTTAGTTTGTAACTGGATTGAACACTGGCTCATGGATCGTACCCAGAGAGTGGTGGTCAATGATTCGTACTCTGATTGGTCCCCGGTAATTAGTGGTGTACCCCAAGGTTCTGTACTGGGATCGCTGTTGTTTAATTTATTTATCAATGATATAGAGGATGGTATTAACAGCTCTGTTTCTATCTTTGCAGATGACACCAAGCTTTGTAGCACGGTACAGTCTATAGAGGATGTGTATAGGTTACAAGATGACTTGGATAGACTAAGTGTCTGGGCATCCACTTGGCAAATGAGGTTCAATGTGGATAAATGTAAAGTTATGCATCTGGGTACTAATAACCTGCATGTGTTGTATGTCTTAGGGGGGATTAAACTGGCAGAGTCACTGGTAGAGAAGGATCTGGGTGTACTTGTAGATCACAGACTACAGAATAGCATGCAATGTCAGGCTGCTGCTTCCAAGGCCGGCAGGATATTGTCATGTATAAAAAGAGGCATGGACTCGAGGGTCAGGGACATAATACTCCCCCTTTATAAAGCATTGGTACGGCCTCACCTGGAATATGCTGTTCAGTTTTGGGCACCAGTCCATAAAAGGGACACTACGGAGTTGGAAAGGGTGCAGAGACGCGCGACTAAACTAATATGGGGCATGGAACATCTTAGCTATGAGGAGTGAATAAAGGAGTTACAATTGTTTAGTCTTGAGAAGAGACGTTTAAGGGGGGATATGATAAATGTATATAAGTATATTAATGGCCGATACAAAAAATATGGAGAAAAACTGTTCCAGGTTAAACCCCCCCAAAGGACGAGGGGGCACTCCCTCCGTCTGAAGAAGAAAAAGTTTAGTCTCAAGGGGCGACACGCCTTCTTTACCATGAGAACTGTGAACTTATGGAACAGTCTACCTCAGGAACTGGTCACAGCAGGAAAAATTAACAGCTTTAAAACAGGATTAGATACATTCCTGGAACAAAATAACATTAATGCTTATGAAGAAATATAAAATCCCATCCCTTCCACAATATCGCGCCACACCCCTACCCTTCAATTCCCTGGTTGAACTTGATGGACATATGTCTTTTTTCAACCGTACTAACTATGTAATTACTGGCCAATCCAAATGAGATAATTACAGTAACATTTCCAAATTAGTCCTAATCAAATGGAATACCATTTAGCATGTTACCAAGTCCGTTGGGGAGTATCTCACTTCTGGAGTTTGGAAAGCTAGGAATATTGCATTCTCATGGGTAGACATTGTCCTGTTACCATGTGGGCATCTCAGGTGGAGTCCTGGAGATCATATAAGATTCCCACTACATCTAAGACATTTTAGAGTATATGAAACTCTATCTCTAAAATCTGGCAAAGGATGCAGAAGAGTATTTTCTTTGTCTTTTTGTGTGTGTCTGGTTTAAGCATATTCCAAATCAGTTACACACACCACCTAAATTGGAATTCCCCAATGAATGTCCAATGAATGTGAACATAAAGAAATTAGGGCTGCACGATATATATCACAAAAGCAATCGAATCGCGATTTTTGCTTTTTGCGATATAGCAATACGGCACCCCGGGAAAACTTGCGATTATCTGCTCGGGCCGGCTCCTGTGTGCTGCTGCGTGCGGGGGCAGCCAGAGCAGGTAAAAACTAATTTAAATACTAAAAGTCAGTGTTTCCCAACCAGGGTGCATCCAGTTGTTGCAAAACTACAACTTCCAGCATGCCCGGACCGGCAAAGGCTGTCCGGGCACGCTGTTAGTAGTAGTTTCACAACAGCTGAAAGCACCCTGATAGAAAAACACTGAGCTAAGTAAAAGGGCGCAGGGAAAAAAAAAACTTCTGCTCACCTACTCCCGGTCCCTACAGATGCCGTTCGTCTCAGTGTGGTCCGGTGTCTCCTCTTTACCATACAAGCAATAGGACTTTTCCCTTTTCAGCCAATCACTGGCCGCAGCTGTGTCACGTATCAAGCCAGTGATTGGCTGATGGGGAAAGGTCTTTTTCAGCTGCAAACATTGGGTTTCCCGGATCCGGTGGTAGATTTGAAAACCGCCTGGGAAACCCAGAGTATTGCTGCAGTACAAAAAGCTACCTACCGGGGGAGAATGGAACAGGGGGGGGAGAATGTGATGGGGGGGGGGGGAGAATGTGATGGGGGGGGGGGGATAATGTGACGGGGGGGATAATGTGACGGGTTGGATAATGTGACGGGGGAATGTGACAAGGGGGGGATAATGTGACGGGGCGGGGACAATGTGTAATGTGACAGGGGGAAGGTGGCGGGGGTAGAATGTGACAAGGGGGAGAATGTGACATGGGGAAATATGACTAGGGGGGATAATGTGACAAGGGGGAGAATGTGATGGGGGGAGATTGGGGCAAGGGGGGAATGTGGCAGGGGGAGGTGGAATGTAACAGGGGGAGGGGAGAATGTGACAGGGGGGGGGTGAGATGTGATAAGGGGTAGAATGTGGCAGGGAGAGGAGGGAATGTGACATAGGGGAAAATGTGATGGGAGAAGATGTGACCATGAGGGGAGAATGTGACAGGGGGGAGATAGAAATTAAATGGGGAGATGTGAAATGGGCGGTGGCCATAAAATTAGTGGATAGTTGTAAAATGGAGGAGATTGGACATGAAATGGCGGGATTTCACCATTTATTTATCGCATCGCATATCAAAACCGCAATATTTAGGCCCATAATCGCAATCGCAAGCCCCAATGGAAATATACAATAGCCATAGAAGATGAATAAAAGAAGCTGCCCTACTCACATATCTAGCAATGTGATGAATCGTGTAAGGTGCCCTGTGGCCACAGTCCTATCAGGATCTCCACCCGGTGCTCGGCGTCCAAAGACAGGAAGAAAACTGCAATGATTCTTCAGTATGGAGAAGCAACGATGTGGCAACTCAGGTATACTTGATCCAAAAGATTTCTTCTTTATTTATGATGCATACAAAGAGGTATATAAAGGCAGTGGAGATACAATGGGGAGAGACAAACGGGGGAGGTTATGGAGCAGTGGATTCTAACAGCCGTTTCATGCCCATAATGCACTTCGTCGGACCACCTTGTATGAACTTACTCACTGGTGCAATTTCAACTATCCAGAGGGAGGAGACATAGAGGGAGGTGCTCAGGGGATAATGTGTCTATAAAAATACACATATATGTCTCTGAATTCTCCAAGAAAAACACTCTATGCAACTATTACTGTTAAAAAAAAAAAAAAAATCCGGTTAATACAAAGAATAGTTTATGTAATAACATACTGAGCTGCAGGAAAGAGCTATAATCCAATCTACCGTTTAACCCTAAAGGACCTAGTGCATTAAGCTTAAGAATCCATCTAGTTTCAGTTTGTAATAACTGTTTTCCTCTATCACTTCCATTTTTTAAATGGTCTTATTCTTTCTAGGCCTGCAAATCTCAACACAGAGGCATCACCTTTGTGACATTCACATATATGCTCAATCAAAGAGACACTCCCTTACCAGATTTTATAGAAGAAATATGCTCATAGATATGTACAGTAGTTTTCAAATAGTAAAATCCTCAAGGACACGTCATGCAATACACCACATAGTCGCTTTAGGATGTGATCATGTCTCTGACTGTTATAGTTACACCATCTAACTGTACTGTATTAGTACAGAGAATAATTTAGCATAGTGAACACTGCCCACAACTAAAATTGCCTTTGGGCAGGATACTATTCAGCCAATTATTATTGTTTTGCTTCTTAAGTTTGATACCTGTTCTCCCTTTCAAAAATGGGAAGTGTGAAGAAAAAACAGCCACTTTATGAAGGCGCTGCTTCGTCCACCAATCGTCCAATAATCCCAAGGAGTGCAGGATTATGAGGGTAAAATAGTTGTTTTTATTTAAAGAACAACATAAAAAAACAAGAACAGGACAATTAAGCGCTTCAGGGTCTTCTACCCTTCCTCAGATTGTCTAAAGGACTACTGTCATCAGCCGGCCTTTAAATCTTCACAAGATGGAGGTAAGTAGGGTCATGGGGCGGACAGGTATGATGTCATCGTCCTTAATGATTCTCTTTAAACTTACAAAGATTGTACTTGTCTTGTATACATAATAATACATTCACAGTAATGGTAATACATGTATTTAAGTGCCATAAATCATATTCATAGTACATTATGCAGAGAGTCAGGGACCATTTCACGGTAGTAAAGGTTGGGAACGAGGCTACAGGCATTATTCGGAAGAGGACTACGCTTGTTGTTAGTAAACATGTAGCCATGAGTCAAAGTGAGATGCCAAGCTCTGCGATTGGGACAGCAGGAGACGCATCTCCAGGGGTGGACACGTGACCCCCCAACTCACCAATCACCGAGCGGTAGGCGGGGTCAGTGTCCGAACTCCGAGTGGAAGCGATATATGCTAATCCCCGGGCAGCCAATCATGGGTTACAATAAAGAACGGCACAAGTAGTGGTTGCTCCATCTAAAAAGAACAAAAGAGGTGGATGTAATGAAACCATGATTAATAAAGTTTCACATGATCATAAATAGTTAGAATAGGGTTATTAGTGGAAATACATAATGGGTATTAGTGGTGATAAAAATAAACAAGAGTAAACATATGATACATACATGATAAATACAGTAGGTATCTGATGGATGGTATGAAAATAAATAATAGATAAGTACTATAATAAATAGTGTTAGCATAAATATATGAGATTGATAGTTCTATGATGATAATATTATATATTAAAATGAATATATATAATGAAGGCAAATACATCATACAATGGGGAGAATACATTAATCTGTTGGGGATGGAGGGTGTACAGGTATGCCCTTGCGTCCTGGTACTTAAAGGGAAACTGTCACCTTGATCACCCACACTAAACCCAATACACAGCGTTATAGTGTGGGTGACCTGGAGTGAAAAGAGGGGTCACTTACCAAATTCGATCCAGTGGCTCCTGTGATTTTGCCCAACGAAAGTCCCGTTCTCATTTTGGTCACCTGCACGAAGGAGGCGGGGCCCCGATGGCTGTCCGCCCCCTGCTTCTATCTGCCTCCTGAAACAATCTGCTTCTATTAGTATATTCAAATTCTGTGCTGCGCTCTGAGGCAAGGAGCCCAACGCAGTTAGTTTACAAACAGCTTTCATGTCCTAGTGATGTGAGAGCTCTTCTTGCCAGAGCACTCTGCTACTGTGCCTCGGAGCGCAGCGCTCACGTGACATGCGACTCACATCACTAGAACGTGAGAGCTGTTTGTAAACTAACTGCGCTTGCGCTCCTGCCTCAGAGCGCAGCGCAGAATTTGAATATACTAATAGAGGCAGATTGTTTCAGGAAGCCGAAAGAAGCAGCCCCGGACAGCCATTGGGGCACCGCCTCCTGCATGCAGGTAACAGAATTGAGAACAGGACTTTCGTTTGGCAATATCACAGGAGCCACTGTATGGAATTTGGTAAGGGACACCTCTTTGCACTCCTGGTCACCTACACTGTCACCCAGTGTATTGGGTTTAGTGTGGGTGATTAGGGTGAGAGTTTTCCTTTAAGGAAGGAGGGTGTATGCCCTCTGTATTTCCGATCACTGCCGCTGGTGATCAGAACCGGATGACTGCTGATATCTATCAACAGCCATCCCAGCACATCGCCTGGGGGGTCCTGAGACTGTGATTCACGTTTTTTTGGGCCAATCAGGTCTCTGGTGACCCGATGGCCCAGAAAATAAAGGTGATCAGTACTGTCAGAGACAGCATTGATCATCCTGAAGGATAGGAGTGAGGTGGTAGGGGTAGCACCTCTTCCTACCCTCTGCCATTGGTCTGTCAGGATTGACCGACCAAAGGCAGCAGGGGGGCGGGGGGTTAAAGTTAAGTTCCCCCGCTCTGCCCACCCATGGAAGTCTGGGCAGAGCGGGGGGACGTTGGAAAGTGGCACGGGGGTTCGAGGTCTTACCGGCTGCAGGCGGCAGACAGCAGGTGGTGGTGGAGGCTGTGGGTGACAGTGAAGATCATCTTTGCTGAGTGATCTTCACTGTGGCCTGCTAGAAGTTACAAAAACTACAACTCCCAGCATGCCCAGACAGCCTGTGCAGTAGTCTCCAAAATGTGGTTTCCAGATGTTGCAGAACTACAACTCTCAGCATGCACAGACAGTCCAGGCATGCTGGAAGTTGTAGTTCTGTAACATCTGCCCAGCATTTATATGGATACACCTTAATAAAATGGGAATGGTTGGTGATATTAACTTCCTGTTTGTGGCACATTAGTAGACGTGAGAGGGGGAAACTTTTCAAGATGGGTGGTGACCATGGCGACCATTTTGAATCCAACTTTTGATTTTTCAATAGGAAGAGGGTCATTTGACACATCAAACTTATTGGGAATTGAACAAGAAAAACAATGATGTGCTTGGTTTTAACGTACTGTTTCTGACCACTTATAAAATGTGTTCAATGTGCTGCCCATTGTGTTGGATTGTCAATGCAACCCTCTTCTCCCACTCTTCACACAGTGATAGCAACACCGGAGAAATGCTAGCACAGACTTCCAGTGTCCGAAGTTTCAGGTGCTGAACATCTTGTATCTTCACAGCATAGACAATTACCTTCAGAAGATAAAAGTCTAAGGGGGTCAGATCGGGAGATCTTGGGGGCCAGTCAACTGGCCCATGATGACCAATCCACTTTCCAGGAAACTGTTCATCTAGGAATGCTCGGACCTGACACCCATAATGTGGTAGTGCACCATCTTGCGGGAAAAACTCAGGGAACGTGCCAGCCTCAGTGCATAAAGAGGGAAACACATCATCATGTAGCAATTTTGCATATCCTGGGGCCTTTAGGTTTCCATTGATGAAGAATTGCCCCACTATCTTTGTACCCCATATACCACACCATGCCATCAATTTTTGTGTTCCAACAGTCTTAAAAGGGATCTATCCAATTTGGCTTAGTGTCAGACCAATAGCGGGGGTTTTGTTTGTTAACTTCACCATTCACATAAAAGTTTGCCTCATCACTGAACAAAATCTTCTGCGTAAACTGAGGGTCTTGTTCCAATTTTAGTTTTGCCCATTCTGCAGCACCTGAACCTATGGATACTGGAAGCCTGTGCTAGTATTTCCCCTGCGGTGTTGCTATCAGTGTGTGAAGAGTGGGAGAAGAGGGTTGCATTGACAATCCAACACAATGGGCAGCAGATTGAACACATTTTATAAGTGGCAAACCAAAAAAGTGGACCAACCAATTAGGATACAAATCTGAGGAGGTCTCAGGTAAAAGTAGTACACTTAAGTTAATCCAGAGAAGGAGGCACTAAGGCAGCTCAAAGATGGTGTGTGCTATAAGAGACTGACCTTTAACCCTTTGGAGAAGTTCAAGGGTGAACTCTTTGACATCTTGGATCGAGCTAGAACTAATGACGAATAGACAGCTTGAATGTCTGCTTCCTGCTTATTTATCAATATCCACACTATACTTGTTACCTAAAGTGCATAAACAACTTGACAACCCTCCAGGGAGACCGATTGTGTCTGGTAATAATGCTTTAACTGAACCCATTTGCAGATTCATCAATCACTTCTTAAAACCGATTGTGGAATCACTACCTTCATACTTGAAAGACACGACTGATTTACTCAAACGACTAGGCGGCATACAACTTGATGACACCACCATCTTGGTGACTTGCGATATAGAATCCCTCTATACATCTATTCGCCACTCCGAAGGGAATGAGGCTGTCCAGATCTTCTTATCCATGACTGACATCGATCCTGATTTATGTAAGTTGTTGCTGGAACTTCTTCAGTATGCATTTACTCACAATTTCTTTCTTTTTAAGGACCTCCTCTACCTGCAACTCCAAGGAACAGCAATGGGGGCGGCTTGTGTGCCCTCATATGCAAACTTATTCCTGGGGTTGTGGGAGAGGAGGATCTTTATGATGGATCCCTTGCCACTGATTGAGAAAATATCGCTATGGGGTCAGTACATACACGGTTCCGTAGAAGAACTTTCCAGGTTCATGTCACATCTTAACAATAATTCAGTCAATATTAAATTGACCTACAAATATGGGAGAAAAGACATGGATTTCTTGGATCTTCTATTGAGTGTTGATGAGGATGGCTTTATCACATCCAATTTGTTTCGCAAAAAGACCTCCACCAATTCACTCTTGCATGCATCTTCATCACATCCAAAATTGCTGATATCTAATATCCCTGTAGGCCAGTTTCTCCAGATGAGGAGAATTTGCTCCACTGAAGAATTCTTCGAACAACAAGCCAATGACCTCAAAATCCGATTTCAGGATAGGGGATACAAAAAAGCGGACATCGAAAGAGGATATACTCGAGCCAAATCTACAGCAAGAACTGCCCTACTCACCAACAAGAGGCAACGCAACTCGGAAAACCAGGTGAGGTACATTTCAATGTACAACACTAGGTGGTGCTCAATTCAAAGAGCACTTAAGAAACATTGGTCTGTGTTGACTATGGACTCTACACTCACTCCGTATCTCTCGAACCAACCGTCCATAACATATCGGCAGGCTACAAACCCGAGGGATATTTTAGTGCACAGTCACCATAGAGGCCAATCGAAACCAGGCATTTTTGGGTCCAAAGGACCAAAGTGGGGCTGTAGACCATGCGGAGGATGCGTGGCTTGCCCCAATATTGAGAAGGCCGAGGATTTTGTAGATTCCTCTGGTGATCGTAAATTTACAATCAAACACACCATCAATTGCTGCACTTCGGGCGTAATTTATTACGCCACTTGCCCCTGCCACCTTATTTATATTGGCTTAACTTCCAGAGAGCTAAGGAGGAGGGTGCGTGAGCACATCCTGGGAATCGAAGCCACAAGGGATGTTGAAGATCTGAGTATGCTTAAGACACTACCTCGCCATTTTCGTGAACATCATCAGTCGGACAGCAAACTACTAAAGGTAAGAGGGATCGACCGGGCTCTGATTGGCCCTAGACGGGGGAATTGGCGTAAGACCCTGGCCCAAAAAGAATCCAGATGGATTTATACTTTAAAAACAGTGACGCCCCTGGGTCTTAATGAACACAATAGCTTTGCATCATTTATTTAGTCCATCCCCATATCTTGTGTTTCATTGATGTCACTTGGTTCCACTTTTTAATTTCTAGTGTTTTTTTGGTTTTAATTTTTTAACAGCTTATTCATATAGTGTTTCTTCTTCTTTTTTCTTTTCTTTTTTTCTTTTCTTCTCTATCCTGTGTTTGTGTCCACCTGTGTTTTCCCACCCCTCTCCCCCTTTTCCCTGGACTTCATGTTTGGATGAAGAAAACATAACGCCATGAAGATTATCACTCATTGTTTGGATACACATATATTTTTATCTTTTTCATATTATTTTTCAGTTTCACATTACCCCTTATTATGTCATCACACATCACTTTTAGTGACATACCTACCACATTATTGTATGTCCACTCCAGGCCTCCGTAGGCTTGGCGTTTCACATATCTTATCAAACACTGACCTAGCTTTTCACATGTCATCTGTGGCTTTTTTTCCACAATTGTTTTATTATTATTATTATTATTTTTTTTTTTTTTTAAATAACTGTTTATTTTTCAAAAAATTCCAAAACAAAGAAGAACAAATACATATAAAGAAAATAAAAATAAAATAGTTCCATACTGGTGGGTCTGCATGGATATCTGGGATGTTATTTCTATTGTTATATGTCGACTGAATACGTGAAGTTGAAACATCATATGGACTGTTGATCACCGTCTTATGTCCTCTTCACATACTCCTTTCCCCTCTTTTTTACTTTTATTATTATTATTATATATCTCTATTTCGATCACCACGCCCTGCGAGTCCCAAGATCTCTTATGCTCTTCACTTATACCCTTTGCTATCTTGACCTTCATGTTTACTCTCACTCTCACTTTGCATGTTACGTGTGTTCACTTGCACGCTTGCTGTGTTTTCGCACCCCTATGTAAATCATAAGGTTTGGCTATTGTGCCCAGTCTTCAATTGTATTTTTCCCATATTCAATATGGCTATCTTGCATGTGTATGCGTATTGCGCAGGCGCGCGATCCCCTGCACTATCACAACCACTTATGCGTTCCACGCTGGCTTGTTCCCTGCGCAGCGATTGGTCTGACATGTCTACGTAGCGGACGCGCTACGTAACTGACTCACCAGACATGCGCAGTGGAAACCAACATGGCGCCCGGACGCTAGGCTGTTCCGGATTACTTTATTTCCATGTGTGCTTTTTATGCTTTTATTTCCATTGGTTGTCGCACTATATATATATATATATATATATATATATATATATATATATATATATATATATATGCAATCTCCACCACAGCACAAATAATCAGAGGTCCAGGATCAAGTGGAAAGGCTTCCAAGTTTATTCACACCATAAATGTGATAGCGGTGCAACGTTTCGGCAAACTGCCTTTGTCAAGCATACAAATCATTCAAAATGCAAAACTTAAATACATCAAGGTGCTTTCTGATAGGTTTACAAACAGCTGTGATACATTGTGATTAATGATTCCATCCAACCCTCTAAAGGTAATTGGTTCTCATGTGTGACATCATCACAACAAACAATGACTGCTACAATAAAGTGCATATTCTCACTCTAGTGACCACACAATAGTTAATAAATGAATAGGGGGGAGTATACATGGCATCAGAATCAAGACTGGCTCTATTGATTGTCAATAGCTGTCATATCAGTACTTACGATCGTTCTGTCCCTCCATGTGTCTATATGTTTGTAAACAAATGTATTGCGGCTGCGCGAAATCGCGCCTGCCGCGGCTCTCATATCGCAAGTTCCACTGTTACTATGCGCATGCGTGAACCCATGTAACAAGGACACTATAGTTACCACAGACGCTTGCTAATGCGGCTGCGCAAAAGCCGCAGAGCGATACGCTCTACTTTCGGTACAATACCGGGTCGTGTGTTCCCAACCCAATGCACATACGTCAATTCAAGGCGCAGCGCATAGGGCTCCAGGTTGACAACACTAATTAAACCTAGTGAAGTACGGGGAGTAGTAATCTATAAATAAATAACATAGCAGCGTGTGTGTCAATATAAAAAAGTACAAAAGATACAATACAAAAATGCGGGCGGATAATAGTAATAAAATTACATTAATAGTCATGGAGTATATGAGAAGAGCTGTCTCGATTTGGTTGAAGCCATGTAAATCACTCCCTCCTCTTCTTACATAGTGTCAACGTGACATCCTATAAGTGATCTAAAATATAAAATGTAGAAAAAGAGAAGGTTAAAAACACTCATGGCCATTCCTAGCACATATTTGATGTATATAATAAGAACTATGCGGTTCAAGAGGTGAAAGAATGAAAAAAAAGGGGAAAGAAAAAAAGAAGGGAAAAAGGAAGAAAAAGAAGAAAAAAAAGAAAAAAGGAGAAGAAAAAAAAGAAAGAAAAAAAGAAAAGAAGAAGAGAAAAAAGGAAAGAAAAAAGAAAAAAAAGAAGAAAAACGAGAAAAAAAAGGGGGGGGGAAGGGGAAAAAAAATAAGAAGAATCAAGAAAAATTGAAAAAGGAAAAAGGAAAAAAGGGAAGAGTAGGAAAAAGGAAAAAGAAAAAGAAAAGGAAGAAAAAGAAAAATAGGGAGAAAGGGGGGATGGGGGGGAAAAAGGGAGGAAAAGGGAAAGAAGAAAAAAAGGGGGGGGAAAAACAGAAGGGGAGGGAGGGGGGAAAAGGAGGGGGGAAAGGGGAGGGGGGGTTAGGAAAAGGAGGGGGAAAAAAGGGAGAGGGGAAAAAAGGAGGGGGGGGGGGAAAGGAAAGAGAGAAAAAAAGAAAAGAAAAAAAGGGAAAAATAGAAGGGAAGCAAAGGAAAAGGGGAAAAAGGAGGAAAAAAGAAAAGAAAAATTAATTCACATGTAAGGCTTTAAACTAAAATCAATGTTCAGACCACAAGGTTGTAATGTGTTTAATAGATAAATCCATTTTAACTCTTTTTGTTTTAATAACTTTTCCCGGTCTCCTCCTCTACGTAGTATAGGGACATGATCTGTAATCCGGAAACGCAATTGGCTAATATTATGACCAATCTCCTTAAAGTGTTTCGGTATGGGCAAGTTAACCCTGCCCGTCCTAATCAATGATTTTTGTCCATTTAATCTGATCCTGCACTCATTTATGGTTTCTCCAATGTAGTATAAACCACATGGACATTGTAACATATAAACTACAAATGATGATCTACAGGTATATCTGTCCTTAATTTTAAATGTACGTCCAGTCAAAGGGTGACAAAATGTATCACCCTTGATCATACTGTTGCAGTGACTACATTCCATGCATGGAAATTCCCTTTCCTAGGGCCCAACCACATGCGTTCCCCCTTCTTTCTAAAACTACCAACGTCAGAACTCACCAAGCAATCTTTCAGACTGCGATTTTTTCTTCTATAGGCCATGACTGGGGAGGCTTTAATGTCAGTGGTACGTGAAATAATGTCCCAATTTTTCTTGATAATCTTAGATATCTCTCCACTCTTAGTTGTGTATGTGGAGACAAAAGGTATTTTGTCTTCCTTTGATTTTACTTTCTTAGTGAGAAGGTTGACCCGGGGGGGGGGGTGGCCGCAAGTTTATTCTTATGTTTATGTTTATGTCTAAACATAAGAATAAACTTGCGGCCACCCCCCGGGTCACCCTTCTCACTAAGAAAGTAAAATCAAAGGAAGACAAAATACCTTTTGTCTCCACATACACAACTAAGAGTGGAGAGATATCTAAGATTATCAAGAAAAATTGGGACATTATTTCACGTACCACTGACATTAAAGCCTCCCCAGTCATGGCCTATAGAAGAAAAAATCGCAGTCTGAAAGATTGCTTGGTGATTTCTGACGTTGGTAGTTTTAGAAAGAAGGGGGAACGCACGTGGTTGGGCCCTAGGAAAGGGAATTTCCCATGCATGGAATGTAGTCACTGCAACAGTATGATCAAGGGTGATACATTTTGTCACCCTTTGACTGGACGTACATTTAAAATTAAGGACAGATATACCTGTAGATCATCATTTGTAGTTTATATGTTACAATGTCCATGTGGTTTATACTACATTGGAGAAACCATAAATGAGTGCAGGATCAGATTAAATGGACATAAATCATCGATTAGGACGGGCAGGGTTGACTTGCCCATACCGAAACACTTTAAGGAGTTTGGTCATAATATTAGCCAATTGCGTTTCCGGATTATAGATCATGTCCCTATACTACGTAGAGGAGGAGACCGGGAAAAGTTATTAAAACAAAAAGAGTTAAAATGGATTTATCTATTAAACACATTACAACCTTGTGGTCTGAACATTGATTTTAGTTTAAAGCCTTACATGTGAATTAATTTTTCTTTTCTTTTTTCCTCCTTTTTCCCCTTTTTTCCCTTTTCCTTTGCATCCCTTCTATTTTTCCCTTTTTTTCTTTTCTTTTTTTCTCTCTTTCCTTCCCCCCCCCCTCCTTTTTTCCCCTCTCCCTTTTTCCCCCTCCTTTTCCTAACCCCCCCCTCCCCTTTCCCCCCCCCCCTCCTTTTACCCCCCCCTCCCTCCCCTCCTGTTTTTTCCCCCCCTTTTTTTCTTCTTTCCCTTTTCCTCCCTTTTTCCCCCCCATCCCCCCTTTTTTTCTCCCTATTTTTCTTTTTCTTCCTTTTCTTTTCCCTTTTTCCTACTCTTCCCTTTTTTCCTTTTTCAATTTTTCTTGATTCTTCTTATTTTTTTTCCCCTTCCCCCCCCCCTTTTTTTCTTGTTTTTCTTCTTTTTTTTCTTTTTTTCTCTTTTTTCTTTCCTTTTTTCTCTTCTTCTTTTCTTTTTTTTCTTTCTTTTTTTTCTTCTCCTTTTTTCTTTTTTTCTTCTTTTTCTTCCTTTTTCCCTTCTTTTTTTCTTTCCCCTTTTTTTTTCATTCTTTCACCTCTTGAACTGCATAGTTCTTATTATATACATCAAATATGTGCTAGGAATGGCCATGAGTGTTTTTAACCTTCTCTTTTTCTATATTTTATATTTTAGATCACTTATAGGATGTCACGTTGACACTATGTAAGAAGAGGAGGGAGTGATTTACATGGCATCAACCAAATCGAGACAGCTCTTCTCATATACTCCATGACTATTAATTTTATTTTATTACTATAATCCACCCGCATTTTTGTATTGTATCTTTTGTACTTTTTTATATTGACACGCACGCTGCTATGTTATTTATTTATAGATTACTACTCCCCGTACTTCACTAGGTTTAATTAGTGTTGGCAACCTGGAGCCCTATGCGCTGCGCCTTGAATTGACGCATGTGCATTGGGTTGGGAACACACGACCCGGTATTGTACCGAAAGTAGAGCGTATCGCTCTGCGGCTTTTGCGCAGCCGCATTAGCAAGCGTCTGTGGTAACTATAGTGTCCTTGTTACATGGGTTCACGCATGCGCATAGTAACAGTGGAACTTGCAATATGAGAGCCGCGGCAGGCGCGATTTCGCGCAGCTGCAATACATTTGTTTACAAACATATAGACACATGGAGGGACGGAACGATCGTAAGTACTGATATGACAGCTATTGACAATCAATAGAGCCAGTCTTGATTCTGATGCCATGTATACCCCCCCCCCTATTCATTTATTAACTATTGTATGGTCACTAGAGTGAGAATATGCACTTTATTGTAGCAGTCATTGTTTGTTGTGATGATGTCACACATGAGAACCAATTACCTTTAGAGGGTTGGATGGAATCATTAATCACAATGTATCACAGCTGTTTGTAAACCTATCAGAAAGCACCTTGAGGTATTTAAGTTTTGCATTTTGAATGATTTGTATGCTTGACAAAGGCAGTTTGCCGAAACGTTGCACCGCTATCACATTTATGGTGTGAATAAACTTGGAAGCCTTTCCACTTGATCCTGGACCTCTGATTATTTGTGCTGTGGTGGAGATTGCATATTCATGGACTGCTGACCTGCCAGTTGGCTGACCACGTGCACTTACAGAGGGGGTCTTTGCTTGCTCTTTCGCTTGGAGTTATATATATATATATATATATATATATATATATATATATATATATATATATATCTGTATTATATCAATCCACTACACATTCCCTGAAGAAGCCTTCTGGGTGAAATGACGTTGGGGTGGTGTCCGGCACTTGGGGTAAGATGGCCAGCCGGTTCTCTTTGTTTATACTGCTTTTTCATGTTATTTTTGGAGCTGCTTTTGCATAGGTGCTGTAGGCTCCAGTGCTGTCTTTTGGCAGCCTCAGCCACTTTTCCTATGAAGCTCTCCCTATACCATGAGCAGTTCACAAACTGAACCGTGTTTTGGGCCTTCCCCCATGTGGGCTAGTGTGCAATATTTTGTGGTTCTCATATATGCTGCTATTTTTTGACTCTAGTATTGTCCATATACAGTTATTAACATCCATTTCCAGGTTTTTGAGTATATGTCTTAGGTATCACACCTAGTTACATTTGCGATTGGCACATTACTATCCATTGTGATCTATTTATGTGTCTGGACACCTCAATAGTCTGTCTGTCTCTGTTCCAATTTTTTACTGTTTTTTAATTCACTTTTTAATAAAGTATTTGACACTGTTTAATACATAGTTCTCAGCGTATCTCTTCTTTGGATTAACATTTTATAAGTGGTCAGAAACTTGTAAATAACTAATGAAAGAATAAAGTTACGTTAAAACCAAGCACATCATTGTTTTTCTTGTGAAATTCCCAATAAGTTTGATGTGTCACATAACCTCTTCCTATTGAAAAAAAAAAAAGTTGGATTCAAAATGGCCGACTTCAAAATGGCCATGGTCACCACCCATCTTGAAAATTTTTCCCATCACATATACCAATATGCCACAAACAGGAAGTTAATATCACCAACCATTCCCATTTTATTAAGGTGTATCCATATAAATGGCCCACCTTGTATCTAAAAACACTACACAAAATAAAGAGTAAAACACTACAGTACACTACACTTACATGAAATAAAGAATAAAACACTACATATACACACACCTTTACACTGTCCCGTCCCCCAATAAAAATGAATAATGTCTCGTACGGCACTGTTTCCTAAACGGAGCCTCCAGCTGTTGCAAAACAACTCCCAGCATTGCTGGACAGTCATTAACTGAGGAGGCAAGTGTAACGCTTGTATCTGGGTCCACCCCTATGAAAATCCCTTATTTAGGCCACACACATGGCCCTCTCTCACTGTGGAACCCTGTCATATTTCAAGGCAACAGTTTAGTGCCACATATGGGGTATTTCCATACTCGGGGAAAAATTGTGTTAACTTTGGAGGGCTTTTTTTTCCTTTTACCCCTTATGAAAATGAAAAGTTGGGGGCTACACCAGCATGTTAGTGTAAAAAAAATAAAACATTTTACACTAACATGCTGGTGTTGTCCCATACTTTTCATTTTTACAAGAGGTAAAAGGAGAAATATACCCCCAAAATGCAACGCAATATCTTGTGAGTACAGAAATACCCCATATGTGGACGTAAAGCACTCTGCAGGCGCACAACAGGGCTCAGTAGTGAGAGTGCATGTACATTTGAGGCCTAAATTGGTGATTTGCACAGGGGTGGCCGTTAGTTACAGTGGTTCTGACAAAAACAAAAAAGAAAACGCCCACATGTGACCCCATTTTGGAAATTACACCCCTCAAGGAACATAAGGGGTACAGTGAGCCTTAACACCCCAAAAGTCTTTGATGAATTTTCGTTAGTTGGATGTGAAAATGAAAAATTTGATTATTGTTTTCATTGAAATGCTGGTGTTACCCCAAATTTTTCATTTTCACAAGGGGTAATAGATAAAAAAAAATCCCCCAAAATTTGTAACATGAGGATGTAAAATGCTCTGGGGGCACGCTACAATGCTTAGAAGAGAAGGAGAAAAATTTGTTTTTTGGAGACAGGGATTTGGCTGGAATTGAAGGCCTTGTGCATTTACAAAGCTCCTATGCTGCCAGAACAGTGGACCCCCCACATGTGACCCCATTTAATAGGGGGTGTAATAATGGGTGCAGTGAGCATTTACACCCATCCGTAAAAATAAAAAATTTAATTTTTTGTTTGCACAGCCCACTGTTTCAAAGATCTATCAAACACCAGTGGGGTGTAAATGCTCACTGCACCCCTTATTACATTTCGTGAGGGGTATAGTTTCAGAAATGGGGTCACATGTGGGGGGGGTCCACTGTTCTAGCACCCTGGGGGCTTTGCAAATGCACATGGTCCGACTTCCATTTCAACCAAATTCTCTCTCCAAAAGCCCAATGGATCTCGTTCTTTTCTGAGCCCTGTAGTGCACCTGCAGAGCACTTTATATCCACATATGATGTATTTCCATATACTTGTGTTAAAAATTTTGGGGGACTTTTTCTTCTCTTACCTGTTGTGAAAATGAAAAATGTGGGGTAACACCAGCATTTTAGTGAAAAAAATAAAGTTTTTCATTTTCAAGTCCATCTTTAGCGAAAATTTGTCAAACACCTGTGGGGTTTAAAGGCTCACTGTACCAGTTGTTACATTCCTTGAGGGATGTAATTTCCCAAATAGTGTGCCATGTGGGTTTTCTTTTGCTGTTCTGGCACCATGGGGGCTTCCTAAATGCAACATGCCCCCCAAAAAACATTTCAGCAAAATTTGCATTGCAAAATATCCCTCCTTCCCTTCTTAGCTCTCTAGTGCACCTACATAGCACTTTACATACACATATGAGGTATTTCCTTACTGGAGAGAAATGGGATTACAAATTTTGGAGGGCATTTTTTTCTATTACACCTTGTGAAAATGAAAAGTTTGGGGTAACATCAGCATTTTAGTGTTAACAATCTATTCATTTTCACGTCCCACTCACCTGTGGGGTATTAAGGCTCACTGTACCCCTTGTTATGTTCCATGAGGGGTGTAGTTTCTCAAATAGTGTTCCATATGTTTATTTTATTTATTTATTTATTTATTTTTGCTGTTCTGGCACCATGGGGGCTTCCTAAATGCTACATGCCCCCAAAAAACCTTTTCAGCAAAATTTGCTCTCCAAAAGCCCATTGTCACTCCTTCCCTTCTGAGCCCTCTACCTCACCCAAAGAGCACTGTACATCCACATATGACGTACTTCTATACTTAAGAGAAATTGAATGACATATTTTGGGGGACTTGTTCACCTTTTACCCCTTGTAAAAAAAAAAAAAATGGGGCTACAAGAACATGTTGGTGTAAAAACTGGAGATTTAGAATTTTCTCGTTCCCTTTGCTGCTATTCCTGTGAAACACGATCACCCGTAAGGAAAACGGTCACTTGTTCACCCACACTATAACCCGATACACTGGGTTATAGTGCGGGTGAACAGGAGACCGATGTGGGGTCTTGGACTGCTATACCTACCTGCAATCCAGAGCCCCGATCCTCCAAAGTTCCCCCTCTTCCAGCGCTGACTTGCGCTTTGTGTCGGGCCCACCTGCTAGATTTAAATATTCACAAGCTGGTCACATGAGCGCTTGTGCCTACTGAGCACTCACGTGAGCCGCGCTTCTGAATATTTACATCTAGTCAGCGGGCCTGCCTCAAAGCGCAAGTCAGCGCTGGAAGAGGATCAGGGCTCCGGACTGCAGATAGGTATAGCAGTCAGAGACCCAGCATCAGTCTCCTTTTCACTATAACCCGGCGTATTCAAACTTTTTGAATGTCTTTTTGAATACTTTGAGGGGTGCAGTTTCTATAATGGGGTCAGTTATGGGGGATTTCTTACAAAAAGACCCCTAAAATCCACTTCAAATTGAACTGGTCCCAGAAAAATTCAGATTTTGAATTTTTCGTAAAAATTTGGAAAATTGATTTTATACTTTAAAGCCCAATAATGTCTTCAAAGAGTAAAAATATGTCAACTTTATGATGCCAGCATAACGTATACATATTGTGTAGGGGAATCTTTATATAATTAATTTGGCACGTCCATTTTCCTTACAAGCAGAGAGTTTCAAACCTAGAAAAATGCAACACTTTCATATTTTTCATGAAATTTTGGAATTTTTCACCAAGAAATGATGCAAGTATCGACAAAACTTTACCACTACCATAAAGTAGAATATGTCTCGAAAAAACTATCTCTGACTCAAATTCATAAGTAAAAGCATTTCGGGGTTATTAATGCATAAAGTGACAGAGGTCAGATTAGCAAAAATTGCTCTTGTCAAAATGGGCTCTGTCCCCAAGGGGTTAAAGAATTAAATTAAAATATACAATGCAATGTATATCAGATATGGATTTAAATTACAATTAATATACATTATATTAATAGTAGTAATAATATCAGGTGTCATGAAGGACACTATCAACTAAAGATGAGCGAATCAAATCTGATGAATGAGAATTCGTTACGAATTTCAGGAAAATTTTAATTCACAATGAATGGGAATATCGCTGCGATTCTTTCACACAAATTGCTTCATTAAACTCCATTTAGTGCGGTCCAGGCTTTAGGGCATCTAAAATGGCGGATCCACATGTGAGGACATGGGACAAGGAATTCTGGGAAGGCTAGGCGGGATGACCCTGAATCACATGCAGCATGCAGCCTATCAGCAGCCAGTCACCCCTGTGATGTCACAGCCCTATATAATCGGCAGCCATATTGTGGCCAGTCACTTCAGCCTTTCACTGCAGAGAGATAGATAGGGACAGACAGCACTGTGTGTTGCACAGAAAAGCTTTTTTCCAGCAGCGATTCACCTCCTAGTCAAGTCAGCATTCTGTTGCACAGAGAGAGGGACAGAGAGCAGTGTGTGTTTCACAGAAAAACATTCTTACTGCAGCAATTCACCTCCCAGTCACTGTCTACAGTGTTCTATTACAGAGAGGGACAGAGAATCTGGCGCATAACCCGGCAAAACATGTTGGATTTGAAATAGTAAATGAGGGCCAGGGAGTGTGCTGTGTTAGTGAAATAATACTGTAATTCAGTATGACATGCAGATTACAGACATTGCTATTAGAATCACTGCCGCAGGGCGTGTGGATGTGGCAGATTTTTTATGTAATTTTTATTTTATTTAATTGGAATTTATTAACATTTTTTGATTACCCATTCTGGTGAGCATCGAGCTGGCGGTCCTCCGCCAGGCGAGATACCACCTGCTCCAGCCCCTGCCTCTCAGCACCCCCCTGACTGTAAAAGTACAAATGTTTCATTTAATCAGTTCTGGTTCATTGTTATCACTCCAAGTTGTAATATGATGTCAACAACCATAGGGCCTCAGTCTTGAAAAGATTACATAAATTTCTTTAAATTTAAGATTTATATTAGATTCCCAGGTTTAATGCCCCAGTGTTTACTTTAAACTAATATTGTATGACCCAAACTAACAAAACCCAATCTAACAAGGAGCCCCATGCGGGAAAATGACAGCCTGGAATTGGCGGCAGCAAGAGGAGACCATATAGTGACTGAATGACACAGCCTGGAGTTGGCGGCAGCATGAGGAGACTATAGGGCCTCACAATCCCTAAGATTAAAAGATGATTTTTAAAATTTTAATTGAAGAGTTATGGTAGCTAGTGCTACCATAAAAAGGTTTAGGTAATGTGCCAGGCCCAGAAGCATCAGTAAACCATATAGTGGCTGAATGACACAGCCTGGACCTCGCGGCAGCATGAGCAGACAATAGGACCCAACAATCCCTAAGATTAAAAGATGAATTTTAAAATTTAAATTGAAGATTTATGGTAGCTAGTGCTACCATAAAAAATGTAGGTAATGTCCCAGGCCCAGCAGCATCTGTAAACCATATAGTGGCTGAATGACACAGCCTGGAGTTTGTGGCAGCATGAGTAGAACATATAGTGGCTGATTGTCACAGCCTGGAGTTTGTGGCAGCATGAGGAGACCATATAGTGGCTGAATGGCACAGCCTGGAGTTGGCGGAAGCATGAGGAGACCATATAGTCGATGAATGGCACAGCCGGGAGTTGGCGGAAGCATGAGATATGGTGGCAGAATAAGACAGCCTTGATGTGGCAGCAGCATCAGGAGTCCTGAAAGTGACCCGGGGACAGAGTGGTGTGGAGGGTGGCAATATCAGTACCCAGTGACGAAGGTGGGTGAAAAAAAGTCTGATGCGGAGGAATGTTTATAACTGGGGAGCAGCACCTTAAATCGGTTTGGCACTTTCCATGTTTGTGTGGTGCCATGGTCAATCTACTCTGATGCATCAGGCATTGGTGGGTGGAAATCCTGGCTGATCCATGCCTGATTCATCTTCACAAAGCTCAGTCTCTCCACATTTTTCGTGGACAGACGAGTTCTCCTTGGGGTGTTGCCCAGCTGGACAGGGTGAGAGGGACATAGTCCCACCGCTATTTCTTCACAGGACCCTATGGACATAACTGCATAACAGGAACCAGCAGAATATCTTTTTACCTATAGGACTGTACATATCGATACACCATATTGCTGTGCCTTTCTTTTACAGGATACATACCTTCTGCACTCATTTATCGTACATGTAACGTATTGTAACAATATTTTTTACAGGACCAGTGCAGCCACATATTACTGTGTCTCATATTACACCATATATCTGTGTTGACAGTTTTTGCACTTGAACGTCTATTCATATCCATGAACTTTGATCTATAGGACATTATATGCACCATCTGGGGATTCAGAATTGACGTTTTATTTAAATTTTTGCACATTTTATTTTATTTTTATATTGAATTGATCCTATTTATTCTATCTTTTTTTTTATTTTTGGAGGGGAATCACAAGGGCCTCCATCTCACATCTACCCTTTTTGTATTTTATCTAATTTCTTCTTTAAATTCATATATTTTTCACTCTATGGTCTAATCTCTCTTTTTTGTTCACCTCTATTATCTGATTCCTACCTCTTTCTATTGCTCCTCTCCCTCCTTCTCTTCGCCCCTTTCCCCCTCCCTCTCACTAGATCACTTGAGGACTGTTACCATATTTTTCAAGCTTGATGTGGAGGAATGTTTATAACTGGGGAGCAGCACCTTAAATCTGTTTGGCACTATCCATGTTTGTGTGGCACCATGGTCAATCTGCTCTGATGCATCAGGCATTGGTGGGTGGTAATCCTGGCTTATCCATGCCTGATTCATCTTCACAAAGGTCAGTATCTCCACATTTTTTGTGGACAGACGAGTTCTCCTTGGGGTGACTATGGGACATGGTGGAGGATGAGGAGGCGGATGTCGCACACTGTTGCAGGACCAATGGCCTGAGAGCGTGGAGGCAGAAGCGGCATGACCTGTCTAAGTTGCTGTTGTGGCTGTGCAGGAACCACATTCATCCAGTGGGCCGTAAAAGACATGTATTGTCCCTGACCATAGTTAGAGCTCCACACGTCGGTGCTGCTGTGCACTTTGGTACACATTGGTAGAGTGGGGTGGTGGGTGTTAATACCAGTACCCGGTGACGAAGGAGAAAGAAGGAGAACTTGGCATCAGGCGGGTGGCAGGATCAGAATAGTAGCTGAGGCAGGTAGGCAGAAGAAAACTGTCTTTTTTTTGTCAAAGTCTTGGTGTGCGCAAGTAAGTATTGAGGATATGCATTACGTGAAACTTAACTTTTAACATTATTCTTAGGATAAAAGGAGGAGAAATCTAACAAAAGGAAAGGTGTGCAAAAAACACCATGTGCCACCAACACCATTGCAAAGACCTCTAAAAGGTGGAAGGGAACAATGTTTTACAGGTGGTGGTAAAAACTTTTCCTATAAGGCCCTACTCTCGCACTATTAATTCCCTTATTGGCAAGTGTTACTCATCCTAAAAAGGGTGGCCCCACACAGGAACTTCTCCCTATTTCCACCTAAAAACCTCCAAGTCACTTCAAAGCCATTTCCCATGGTTTTTAGTTTGAAATAGGGAGAGGTTCCTGTGTGGGGCTGCCCTTTTTAGGACGAGTAAAACTTGCCAAGAAGGGAAGTAATAGTGCGAGAGTTGGGCCTTACAGGGGAAGTTTTTACCCCCACCTGTTACAATGGACCATACATTGTTCCCTTCCACATTTTAGAGGTCTTTGCATCGCATAAATACTTGGTGCTGTCAGTGGCACATGTTATTTTTTTTGCACACCTTTCCTTTTGTTAGGATAAAATATATGGATCCCAATTTATTTATTTTTTTTACATCTAAGAAAAGTTAAGTTTTAGCTTATGCATATCCTCAATACTTACTTGTGGTCTAATGTAGAGGAATTTCTGAAACTGGGCACCAGCACCTAAATTATGTTTTGCAGCATCCATGGCAGCACAATGAGAGAGCCTGGAGGTGGTAGCATCAGCATGAGGAAACCATATGGTGGCACAATGACAGAGCCTGGAGATGGTAGCATCAGCATATGGAGACATAGAGCAGCACAATGACAGAGCCTGGAGGTGGCAGCATTAGCATGAGGAGACCATACAGCAGCATAATTAGAGAGCCTGGAGGGGGCAGCACAGCATGAGGAGACCATAGAGCAGCACAATGAGAGAGCCTGGAGGTGGAAGCATCAGCATGAGCAGACCATAGAGCAGCACAATGAGAGAGCCTGGAGGTGGCAGAATCAGCATGAGGAGACCATTGAGCAGCACAATGACAGAGCCTGGAGGTCTAGAAAAAAAGTCGCTCCATGTGCGGGATCAGCAGATCTTGTATGTGGGGGAAGGGGAGGATAATTCCAAGCCACTTACCAAAGATGGTTGTGCGCCCAGACACAACAAGGTCTAGCGTGATATGGATGGTAAGGTTCACTGCAGCCCTCCTCGGTAGATAATGGAACAGGAGTAGAATGACCGTAGAGTAAGGAGTTTGTCCAGCGCAGAGAGGACCGTCAGGCCAGGTTAAAATCAGAGGATTTTTTGATTGCAACGCGTTTCGCTGCGCATGCGCAGCTTCATCAGGCATGCCTGATGAAGCTGCGCATGCACAGCGAAACGCGTTGCATTCAATAAATCCTCTGATTGCACTCTCTCACAGACTATTAGGAATGGACTGCTGGGTATGTATTATACATACCCAGTATAACCAGAAGACCATTTGTTATGGAACATTTGTTATGGAACCATTTGTTATGAAAAATGCACAGCTCTCTGTGCACCAGAACACTGATGTGACTAGGAGATGAAACGCTGCTAGAAAAATCTATTCTGTGAAACACAAACAGGATGTCCATCCTATCTCTCTGCAGTGTAATGAATGAAGTGACTAGCCGAAATATGGCTGCCGATTAAATAAGGCTGTGACATTGATAGGGATGACCCTTATGTTTCTTATGACTGATCAATATACTAATATTAATATGCCATTGCTGCTGGAAAAATATCTGTTCCCTTACCCTTTAACCCAGATACATCAGAATGCTAAATGCTATTGCTGAATATTGCAGAAGAGCTTTGCTTTCCTTAATTCAAAACATTTCATCTTATCGCTTTGCCTGTAACTAAGAATAGAGTCTTGAGATGGAGACTATGGATACAAGACGTCTATACATTGGACTTTGTGGAAAAATGCAGAAATCTTAAGCTAGAGGACTTGCAAAATAAAGACTTATGCTACGCCACAAATGACTAATCGGCATATAGAATGATGTTTTATTCTTCAACCCATATACTCAGAATGCTATCTACTCATGACTCTGAACAGAGGCTTTGAGACGACTCCATGCAGGAGTAGAAAGACTAAACATCTGATGAGCAACCAATCAAACTGTAACATATTAATTGTGGTGTCATAATCAACCCACCCTAAACCTCCTTCTTTGCACAATGTTAAAACCAACTGTTTCTTCCTGAATTAAATGAGAACTCCCTAGGGTCTGTACCAGGGCCGGACTGGGACCAAAAATAGGCCCGGGCATTTTAGATTAAGCAACCCATTTTGGTAATGGGTGTGGCTATGTGAAGGCGGAGCCAAACGGGGAGGGGCCACATGTTAATTATAGTCGGGTATAAAAGTATAAAAGGGTACATTATGGGAAAAACATTATATATATATGTATATATATATATATATATATATATATATATATATATATTTCACATACATATATACATTAAGATAGCTAAGACAATATCCCATAATATCTCTAAATAAATTATATAGTTACCAAATAACACTTGTATACTGAGACCAATATTACCAATAATACCAGTATACAAGGTATAATAGAACCGCCACACCATGACCACTACCATCATCACCACATGACCATACAAAGCTCATAAAGTGGTGACCCCAGCTCTACACAGGGACTGTAGACCGTAAAATTAATTACAGTGCAATTACATTTACTGACTCACATTCTTGGAGTTGTTCTCTTTCTTTTTCTTCTTTGTCTTGCTCAGACCGCCATAGTCTTCTTCCAACCATGACTCGTCACAGCAGAATCGGTCAGACAACATACATATCAGGCTCCAATTTTTTTCAGTACATTTCTCACCTGTTCCCTACCCTCAGTGCCCAACATAATGCACCCCTTGGTGCCCTGCATAGAATGAGGGAGTAGGTAAGTGTGTTGGGGGGGGGGGAGGGAGATTTGGTGGTGTTGGGTAGGTAATTTCCCCTTCTACAATAGGTAGTGCCCCCCAAAAGGTAGATAGGGAATTTCCCCTATAAGATTCCCCTACCTATATAGTTAGGTAATAGGTAGGTTTTAAGTCATGCCCCTAGTAAGTAGTAGGTAATATCTCCAGGTAGGTAGTGCCTCCAGTAGGTAGATCCCTCAGGTAGGTAATGCCCCCAGGTAGACATTGCCCCAGTAAACACTGCCCCCAGTAGACATTGCCCCAGTAGACACTGTCCCCAGTAGACACTGTCCCCAGTAGATATTTTCCCCAGTGAACACTGCCCCCAGTGAACACTGCCCCCAGTAGACATTGTCCCCAGTAGACATTGTCCCCAGTAAACACTGCCCCCAGTAGACATTGTCCCCAGTAGACTTTAAGAAAAAATAAAAGATGCTGGCAGTGGTAGGCCTCTCTCAGGCCTAGGCTCTTGGGGGTGCCTGAGTGCCTGACCTGTCAGTCTGCCCCTGGATATGTGAGAGAGAGAGAAGAATGAGAAGAGAGAGAGAGAGACGCAGAGGTAGTGGGACCAAGCCCAGGTCACTGGCAGCATCAGCAGCTAGAAGGGCAGTGTATATATCCCACAGCACTCGGATTTGAGGGGAAACAAGAGCAATTATTTTCCTAATACAGATGCATCTTGTTTCACCTCAAATCCAAGTGCTTTTGGATATATACACTGTGATAGATAGATAGATAGATAGATAGATATGAGATAGATAGATATGAGATAGATAGATATGCGATAGATAGATAAATATGAGATAGATAGATATAAGATAGATATAAGATGGATAGATAGATAGTAGGGCTGCATGATATGGGGGAAATGTGCGATTGCAATTATGGGCTTAAATATTGCGATTTCGATATGCGATGCTATACAATAAATAATATCCCGCTATTTCATGTCCAATCTCCTCCATTTTACAACTATCCACCTATTTTATGCCCACTGCCCATTTCACATCTCCCCCATGTCAAATTCCATCCCTTGTCACATTCTCCCCCCTTGTCACATTCTCCCCCCCCTTGTCACATTCTCCCCCCCTTGTCACATTCCCCCCCTTGTCACATTCCCCCCTTGTCATCCCCCCCCCTTGTCACATTCTCCTTCCCTTTGTCACATTCTCAAGTAATGTGTTTGCTGCCAAAAAAAGACCTTTCCCCATCAGCCAATCACTGGCTTGACACGTGACACCACTGCGGCCAGTGATTGGCTGAAAAGGGAATGGTCCTACGTCTTGTATGGAGAGGAGAGAAGAGAGGAGACACCGGACTGCACGGTGAGCAGAAGGTTTTTTTTATTTCTGTCCCTGTGCCCTTTTACTAAGCTCAGTGTTTTTCTACCAGAGTGCCTTCAGCTGTTGTGAAACTATAACTAGCAGCATGCCTGGACAGCCTTTGCCAGTCCGGGGATTATGGGAGTTGTAGTTTTGCAACAACCAAAGGCACTCTGGTTGGGAAACAATTACTTTTAATATTTAAATTTGTTTTTACCTGCTCTGGCTGGCCCCCGCCAGCAGCAGCACACGGGAGGCGGCTTGAGCAGATAATCGCAAGTTTTTTCGGGGGGCCGTATCGCTATATCGCAAAAAGCAAAAATCGTGATTTGATTGCATTTGCGATATATTGTGTGGCCCTAATTGATAGCTAGAACTATATAGATAGATAGATAATTGGATGAAGCACCTCGTGGCGGGACCCCGGAAGGCATACACGGCTTTACACGTAATTATGGATCACAGTCACTGCACTACTTGCTTTTTTTGTATGCTTTCATAACTGATGATTATTGGATGTCCATATATGTCTTTAACACTATGTTTTTTGCATTTTGATTGCACACTGTACTATGATCGCTTCTGTTTACATATGTAAATAATGCATTGCTTATGTCACATGACCCAGTGGGCGGTCTATAAATACCCACCTGTATCACTATTATTCACTTGAAAAAGCCAGTGTGAGACTGGTGAAACGTTGTCTTTGCACATGATGGAATAAAACCACCTTTTTGCTATCTGTGGAGTGCTGCATCATATTTACTTTATCTGGATTAAGGAACCGGAGGACCCAGGTTCCAGATATGCGGGCACCCCGAATTTCTTTTCTACTCTGGATATTGGTAGTGCCGTTTTTATTTGCATTGGATTTGAAGGTCAACAACGAGCACCCTCATCTAAAAACCTTAACATGGATACAAACATAGAGACTGCATCTGCTCCACCTTCCACCGATGTGTTTTCCTATAGCAAGGTTGATGCAGACCGCATCATGGGGAGTTTACCCAGCGACGCTTCCTTTTTGCATAACCCATCGAAAATTGATCTCAGGAGGACCTACAAAAGTGAGACCAAGAAACTACTATCTGTCCAACTCCATTTGTCTACCATGAGCGAATACTATAGAACAAGAAAGATACCTAGAGGTATGAGAGCACAGCCTAGAGCTAATGCTTTTACAAATGACTCTGACTACCGGACTTGCTACGAAGCGATTTCGAATAAGTACTCTCTAGACCTCATACTACTGAATATAGAATTCCTCCAGCGAGATCTAACATCCATCAAGAACAAAATCACGGAAGTGGAAACAGCCCTGAAAACTTCCCTGACTGAGGAGGAATGGAGAGAACTATCAGAAAAACAACAAGCATTTTTACTCAAACATCGAACCCAAATCGAGGAGACCAAGAGACACAAATGGTTCCGTGACTGTCAAGACTACACCAGTGGACATATTTATACATGGGAAAATTTATCCACCACCAACAAACGATACTCTAATAGGAATATGAGTTACATGAAGATACAGATCCAACAAAAACCGGACATCGCCAAAGTAACCAGGAATCTTTTTTAGTGAATACGTCGTCCGTCGGGGGCGGCCTAGACGAGGAGGACGCAAGCACCACAGAAGCAGGAAAAACAAGGGCGCAGAGGGCCGGTCGGGCCCAGAACCACAAAACCACTCAACAGAGGAAGAAACACTAACAAACGATATGGAGACTGTGGTAAATATCTCCTCATATATCCTTTCTAAAGAGCAACTGTTATTGTTATCTAAAGGGTTGAGTTTTTGTCCGAGCACATACAATGACTGAATCACTCTCCATTGCCACATTTGTAGACTGTGTTAAGAGAGATTTTATACATATTAAAGATCAGCAGACTAGACTCAAACATCCAAATTTGACTCACGAGGAACTTATGGCCATGCAACAACTGGTCCATGACCACAATTTAATTATCAAATCGGCCGATAAGGGCGGTGGAATTGTGGTCATGGACAAAAGTACATATCTTAAAGAAGCATATAGACAGTTGGGTGATGAAGAGGTCTATAAAGTACTTAAATATGATCCTAAAAGTGACATGCAACAAAAAATAAGTACCATACTAGAACAAGCATTGACTAATGACATAATTGATGTTAAATTAAGAGAATTTTTACAAGTATAATTTCCTGTGACCCCAGTGTTATATTTGCTGCCTAAAATACATAAACGATTAACTGATCCCCCAGGGAGACCTATCGTCTCAGGGAGAAACTCTCTATCTAATCATATTTCCATCTTTTTAGATAAAGTCCTTAGACCACTAGCAACTAACACAAAATCTTATCTGAGGGACACGATGCATTTTCTCTCTATTATTCAAAATATTTACATTCCTGATCAGACTATCATCGCTTCCTTTGACATTGTATCCCTATATACTTCCATACAACACCATAGAGGTACCAGAGCAGTCCAGAAAGGACTAGAAAAACTACACCTCAATTCTCAACAATCTACCTTTATTATGCAATTACTTACCTTCGTCCTTGAGAACAACTATTTTACATTCAATGACAAATATTACATTCAGCTGCGTGGGACCGCGATTGGGATCAATGTGGCGCCCACGTACGCTAACATCGTGATGGCAGAGTTTGAGGAGGATGTCGTCTTTGTATCCCACCACTCCAGGAAACTCCTGGGGTGGTGGAGATACATTGATGACATTTTCTTCATCTGGACAGGTAATACAGATGAACTGACAGATTTCCACAATTACCTTAACAGTATTGACCCAAATCTCCAATTCACACTATCCCATTCAGACAATACAGTTAATTTTTTAGACACTAAAGTTTCCATCTCCAATAATAAACTGACTACAGATCTCTATCACAAGCCTACTGATTGCAATGCCCTATTGAAATTTGAATCATCACACCCTAGATCTATGATATCCTCATTGCCATACAGTCAGCCACTGAGAGCCAGCCGCATCACGGACACGGATAACAAATTTGATGCTGCCGTTAACCAAATGGTCAAACAATTTAGAGATAGGGGTTACCCTACAAGAATCATCTCCAAACATGTACAGAAGGTTAGGACAGAAAGACACACAGGCAAATTCAACACTTACAAGAAAGACCAATCCCTTAGGATACCATTCATCTCAACCTATAATGAAGTCTCCAACAATATAGCTACAGCTATCAAAAAACATTGGCATTTGGTGAAAGACAGCTACCCCCACATTAGGGAATTCCAAATTCCTCCACTCATGTCTTATCGCAGAGCACGTAACCTTAGAACCATCTGGTCAAAGCTGACATTTCTGGACCAGGTAAACAACAGAAATACTTCTCTACAAAAACTAAGGGGTGCTTTCCCTGCCTCCGCTGTATCACATGCAAATATTTACAGAAAGGAACTACATTCATACATCCCAATACTCATAAAGAATTTCCCATAAAATTCTATTTAACTTGTGACAGTGACCATGTTGTGTATATTCTTTGGTGTCCGTTTAAATACCTATATGTAGGCGAAACTAAAAACGACTTTCGGACAAGACTGAACCAACATAGGTACTCTATCAGGAAAAAACGTGTAGACCTCCCTGTGTCCAAACACTTCATTGAAGCTGGACACACGGAGGCCGATCTTAAATGCATGATTGTTGACCATATTCCTCCCCCCAAAAGAGGGGGTGATAGAATAGCTCTCCTACAGGTCAGATAACTCAAGTGGATCCACAATCTGAATACACTCAAACCCAATGGGCTCAATGTTGAGTTCACTGTGCTACCTAAAATGTTGAAGCGTTAATGGGTCTAGCCCGAGATGTTGGGGTACATCAACCCTGCTTAAGGTGAATAGTGATCAATTCCTGTAATTAACTTGATCTCTTTCTTTCCTTTTAGTTCACATGCCTTCCGGGTACCTGCCTTGATGTCAAGCCGCGCCACAAGCTTCTACTCACATACTATCACATTCTAATTTTGATCCTTCTACCCCTGTGGAGACAGCATACTACCATCACTTTATATATTCTTCTCTTTGGGTAATTGACATGACTCCCCCTCCATATACTTACCTCTCCTCTCCATCTTCTATGCACTTCTGTGGACCTGTGTACGCACAACCTGCTAATTGATAACCTATACTCCAGTATGTAAGATGTGCATGAAGGGGCAAATTAGTACAGGTCCCTGGATGGCGTGGGTCTCAGGGGTAATATAACAGTTAACTACCCTATATGCATTATGGGTACTGTTACAGGTGCAGGGTCAGTCCATGTCCATGGACAATACCCATGGGACACCCCCCGAATTCTATGCCCCATGATAAATGGTTTTGCCTGGTGGAGTTATTTGGTTGCTTTAATATCTCCTTTTCTAGAGACGTGCTTTATATATCACTATCATACGGATATCGGTCCATATGCACCGATGCAAGATTGGTCCACAGTGGATGACGAATGTATGGCTCCGGTTCATGCACACCGGTAATCTATGGAGAGTGGAGTTGGCTCATGCATGCCGACTGGAGTAACTCATCATCCACTATTTCTTTACTTTCTTATCTCTACAGCTTGCTAGTTTGCCAGTCGGTTACCATGGGCAACCACAAGATAGTGATCTTCACTATCTGACTCCTATTTGGATGAAAGAGGACCAGCGACTACAGCGAACTACTTGCTCTACTTAATCATCTATATTCCTCACTGCGATACATTGTGCTGTCCCCAGGAGTGATACTTTTTCTTGCGCATAAATCTAGATCACACTCACCTCATATTAACGCTGGAATATCTTGTACGGACTCTTCTGAGCATGCGCTAGTTACGGTTCACTCCGGAGTCGGGTCTCTATGGATACGAGGACGCGCTCCCCTGACCCGGAAGTACTTCTTTTCTGTTGTGATGCACACTACACACGGCACTTTGGCGCCTGGGATCAGGAAACCTCGTGGCGGTACCCCGGAAGGCATACACGGCTTTACACGTAATTATGGATCACAGTCACTGCACTACTTGCTTTTTTTGTATGCTTTCATAACTGATGATTATTGTATGTCCTGTGGCAGTGTGGCAAGGAAAGGGTGTATTTCCTTGGCTCACCCTGCAGAAGCTCTCACCTGCTTCTTAAGTAATGAGGCAGGAGGGAAGGGAGGTGTATATGAGATGGAGACTCAGTGTAATGGGGGCTCTTCCTAGGAGACAGCATGTGGGCTGTAGGGAAGAGACAGAGCCTGCTGAGGAGTACACAGCCCGAGCTATGAGAGGCTCAAAGAGACTGCCATGAATTGTGAGTAGAAGGTTGCAGGGGACATATGTTTAACCGGCTGAGGGAAGCTCAGCGGTTGTTAGTCAGGACAAGCTGATCTGTTTAGTCAGTGACCAGACGGTCTAGGATTTTGTTTTGTTCCTGCTTTTTGTTTATTTCTTTCCCTGCAACCTGTCTAATAAAACTGGCAAGGTGCCAGATTTGCATTATAAGCGTTTGTTTGCTGGTTTATTGAGAAGAAACGCATCCTGTGGCGTTGTCCAGGACGATCCCAGAGCTAATCCCCAAGACGGATCGTCACAGTCCATATATGTCTTTAACACTATGTTTTTTGCATTTTGATTGCACAATGTACTATGATCGCTTCTGTTTACATATGTAAATCATGTATTGCTTATGTCACATGACCCAGTGGGCGGTCTATAAATACCCACCTGTATCACTATTATTCACTTGAAAAAGCCAGTGTGAGACTGGTGAAACGTTGTCTTTGCACATGATGGAATAAAACCACCTTTTTGCTATCTGTGGAGTGCTGCATCATATTTACTTTATCTGGATTAAGGAACCGGAGGACCCAGGTTCCAGATATGCGGGCACCCCGAATTTCTTTTCTACTCTGGATATTGGTAGTGCTGTTTTTATTTGCATTGGATTTGAAGGTCAACAAACGAGCACCCTCATCTAAAAACCTTAACATGGATACAAACATAGAGACTGCATCTGCTCCACCTTCCACCGATGTGTTTTCCTATAGCAAGGTTGATGCAGACCGCATCATGGGGAGTTTACCCAGCAACGCTTCCTTTTTGCATAACCCATCGAAAATTGATCTCAGGAGGACCTACGAAAGTGAGATCAAGAAACTACTATCTGTCCAACTCCATTTGTCTACCATGAGCGAATACTATAGAACAAGAAAGATACCTAGAGGTATGAGAGCACAGCCTAGAGCTAATGTTTTTACAAATGACTCTGACTACCGGACTTGCTACGAAGCGATTTCGAATAAGTACTCTCTAGACCTCATACTACTGAATATAGAATTCCTCCAGCGAGATCTAACATCCATCAAGAACAAAATCACGGAAGTGGAAACAGCCCTGAAAGCTTCCCTGACTGAGGAAGAATGGAGAGAACTATCAGAAAAACAACAAGCATTTTTACTCAAACAACGAACCCAAATCGAGGAGACCAAGAGACACAAATGGTTCCGTGACTGTCAAGACTACACCAGTGGACATATTTGGATAGATAGATATGAGATAGATATGAGATAGATAGAAAGAGATAGATAATTGGATAGATAGATAATTAGATAGATATAGTGTTTCTCAACCAGGGTGCCTCCAGCTGTTGCAAAACTACAACTCCCAGCATGACTACACAGCCAAAGGCATGCTGGGAGTTGTAGTTTTGCAACAACAGGTGGCACCCTGGTTAGGAAACACCTTTCGCAGCCTCCCATACTACTACCTGCCCCCTTCCCTTTTCCCCCCTAGAAAAGTCACCTACCGATGGGTAGAATTAGTGGTGGGCATGGGAAGTCTTCTTGTCGCAAGTAGATCTCACAGACTGTGGTGACAAGTGCCTGCTCCACCAATAGAGGTGCACGCATAGGAGCGTGAGGGGGGGGAGAGGAAAGTAGGAGGAGCATCCCTCTCTGCTGTCTTCTTAGAAAGTCAGCGCGGCCGCCTTGGCCCCTGCGCTGGCATTAAAGGGCCCCTGGACTAAATAAAGAAAAAAAGAAATGGTTCGGGATGCAGTGGGCCCCCTCTCAAGCTGGAGTGCGGCAGGGATTAGAAGCCGCACACGCTGGCCGCCCGTCAGCTCTGATAACATTGTAATGGAGCCGCCGTGGCCAGCACTTTAAGAGCAGCCATGTGACCTGCGTATGTATAGATGTTTCGTACAGGCACATCACATGGTTGCTCTCAAAGCGCTGACCGCGGCGGGTCTATTACAAAGTTTTCAGCGCTGACAGGCGGCCAGCGTGTGCAGCAATCTGTTCTGCGGCGGCCTGCTATTCCTAATGCATAGTGAATGTGTGGGTGAATGTGTGTCACATCAGGGGAGGCAGACGGCCTGGCCCACCGGTTAAATGCCCGATGGCAGTCCGGCCCTGGTCTGTACCGAGAAGGGAACTCATACCAACCTGGCCTGGTGTGAATTTTCTTACGTCGAAACTTGGCAAAAATAGTACAGCGGTAGTCTTTACACAGATTGAGCATTCCACGCATCCTTAACAACATCACAGGGGTGATTGGCTGCTGATAGGCTGCATCGTGCATGTGATTTAGGATCATCCCATCTACCGTTGTCCCCACCTTCCCAGAGTTCCTTGCCCCATGTCCTCACATGTGAATCTGCCATTTTAGATACCCTGGAGCCTGGACCACAATAAATAGAGTTTAATGAAGCGATTTGCATGATAGAATCGTGGCGATATTCGTATTCGTTGCAAATCAAATTTTTCATGTATTTCGTAATGACTTCGGATTCGTCATATTCGATTCGCTCATCTCTAATCAGGGCTGTAGCTGCGTTGAGACGAGTGAGGAGATCGCCTCAGGTGCATTATTGCAAGGGGGGTCCAGCACACATTAAACTGAGGCATTGATTCCCAACCAGGGTGCCAGGACACTCTGGTGGGAAATATGGTGCTAACATTTTTAGATTTTTCTGCCCAGGCCTGCGCACCTGTGAGTCACAGGTGTGCAGGCCAGGCGGGAGGGAAGTCTGTGTGCGGTGCTGGGACAGGTGATGGTGCAGCACCAATTCTCTTGGATTCTCCCTCTCCTGTGGAGCAGCTCTGGACTCTGGATTCTCCCAGATCCCTCAGCATGATGTGGATGGAGGGAAGGAGCAGGGGCAGCACTGACAGAGGCCTACTCAGCTACAGGTAGTGCAGCCCACCCTTCTTTCACTCCTCTACACCGCTCTGTCACCCCTTGTAACCTCTCTGTAGCCCCTGGACAACCCTCTGTCACCCCTCTACACCCCTCTGTCACCCCTCTAAACCCCTCTGTCCCCCCTGTACATGCCATGGTTACCCTATACACCCCTCTGTCACCCATGTACACCCCTCTACACCCCTGTCTCCCATGTACACCCCTCTGTCACTGTGTGGGGTAATGCAGGAGGCAATATGTGTGCTTGTGGGGGGTGGGGAGGCTGGAAACGTTGGGGGAGATTTATCAAAACCTGTGCAAAGGAAAAGTTATCCAGTTCCCCATAGCAACGAATCAGATCACATTTTGCAAAGGTCTTGTTAAAAATGAAAGAAGCAAGCTGATTGGTTGCTATGGGCAACTGGGCAACTTTTGCTCTGCACAGGTTTTGATAAATCTCCCCCCTTGTGCTTTGTGGGAAGGCTGCAGCCATTTGTAGGGAAAAGGGGAGGATAGTGCTGGAAGAGTGCAGAGCCTAATACTAATATGTTTGTGTTGCAGGTTCTGCCCAAGAGTTTTGGCTGGAACAGATTATCATGATGTCCTGTGCCAGATGGGGAAGAAGAAAAGAATGACTCTGATCAGTGAATATGTCATTTGTGAGTCGCTGCATAAAACCGTACTGTAATCTACATAAGAAACAAATCAAAAAAATTATTCGGTATGGGTGTTTCACTAATTTTATTTTTCCAAGGGGTGCCCCAAGCCAAAATGGGGGGGGGGGGGGCACAATTTTCTGTTCTCACCTCAGGAGCAAAAAGAGCTAGCTACAGCTCTGTCTGTAAATCACATCATGTAACAATGTTTAACACTTATCTGATCGCCTTGTAGTTTGCAGACTTTGTTTAAAGACTTTTAATAATTTATGAAAAGTGACTTGTACACTTTAAAATAAAATGTAATAGAATGTAAATAAATAATTTTGATCCATAAAAGCCAGGTAAGAAATCCAGAATGGAAGGTAACTCTTGTCACTACATTTTCATGGCATGAAGGACATTTCCAAAAGAATCTGGATGTCCTACTGAAAAACTCGGAACCAAACAAATTGGACGAATTAAATTTTTCCAAAATTTGCTCATCTCTACTATCAACCTTCATATAGCAGCACGAGAAAAATGTTTACAATTTTTGTAACCTGAAAATTTCCATTCCTGGAGTCCGAAGGCAGCACAGTATGGGTTAACTTCGTTTACCTGAACTTGCCAGAAGAGATAATCAGCACATAATTAACATAATTAATCAATCAAGCCCCTCCTCTTACACTATAAGTACCTCACAAACACCACCTACAACAGAGTATTTTTTTAGCATGCTTTTAATATTGTGGGAACCCTGTGCTGCCTACGGACTTCTGTAATTCTGTAACCAATGGAAGAATATTGTGATCCTGATCTGGGCTGAGGAAGAATCTTTGTGGGGGTATATCCACTAGAGATGAGCGAATCGAACTTGATGAACCCGAATTAGTTAAGAATTTCATGAAAAATTCGATTCGCAACGAATACGAATATCGCAGCGATTCTATCGCACGAATCGCTTCATTAAACTCCATTTTACAGCGTTCCAGGCTATTGTAGAGCTAAGATGGCGGATCCACATGTGAGTACATGGGGCAGCGGATTAAGGGAGGGCGGGAAACAGTGGCGGGAATGAAGGTAGGCGGGCTGACCCTGAACCACATGTGAGATGCAGCCTATCAGTGTTCACTGACCCCTGTGATGTCACAGCCTCTATATAATCGGCGGCCATCTTGCCTCACTTCATTTCATCTATGCACTCAGATGGAGAAGACGGGACTGTGTATGTGTGTGAATAGCTAGTACCACAGCGTTACACTGTAACTGCTAGTCACATCAGCATTAGGGAAAGGCAGGAGTGCAGAGTGCTGTGCTGTTACTCTGAGAAGGATTATTGCTAGCTAAACCTCCTATTCACATTATTGAGCATTGCAGCAGAGAGGGGCACATAGCTGTCAGCTGCCTCATACAGATCTCCAAGCTGCCTGAACTTTCTGAAGCATCTCATCTCCTAATTTTTCAGCTGTATTGAGTTTTTTTTTTCTCCACGAATCTTCTGCTGCTCAGAATTGTGTGCAATTTAGGGTTTCATCCCTGGATTTTTTTTTTTGGTGGTGCTGCACTGTTGGGTCCTGCTGCTGTTCAGAAATAAGTCATATTAGTGTGGACTTTAGTGCCTTTTTACCATTTTTCACCTGTTACTCTGTCTCTGTGCTAAATTCAGTGTTATACCACACGTTATACACCTGCCGGTGTATTAAAGAAAACATTTTTTTTCCTGAGTACAAATACGCTTTACAGTGGCATTATCATTGCAAAGGGCCTACATACAAGCAAATAGCGTACCATATACCACCTTTTTTTCTGTCTCTGAGCTAAATTCAGTGTTATACCACACGTTATACAACTGCCGGTGTATTAAAGAAAAAAAAGTTTTTCCCGAGTACAAATACGCTATTTCAGTGGCATTATCATTGCAAAGGGCCTACATACAAGAAAATAGCGTACCATATACTACCTTTTTTTCTGTCTCTGTGCTGAATTAAGTGTTATACCACACATTATACACCTGCCGGTGTATTAAAGAAAAATGTTTTTTCCTGAGTAAAAATACGCTTAGTAGTGGCCTTATCATTGCAAAGGGCCTAAATACAAGCAAATAGCGTACCATATACCACCTTTTTTTCTGTCTCTGTGCTGAATTAAGTGTTATACCACACGTTATACACCTGCCGGTGTATTAAAGAAAAATGTTTTTTCCTGCGTAAAAATACGCTTAACAGTGGCCTTATCATTGCAAAGGGCCTACATACAAGCAAATAGCGTACTATTTAGTACCTGTATTTCTGTTTTATACCACACGTTATACACCTGCCGGTGTATTAAAGAAAAAAAAAGGTTTTCCTGTGTAAAAATACGCTTAACAGTGGCCTTATCATTGCAAAGGACCTACATACAAGAAAATAGCGTACTATTTAGTACCTGTATTTCTGTTTTATACCACACGTTATACACCTGCCGGTGTATTAAAGAAAAAAAAGGTTTTCCTGTGTAAAAATACGCTTTTTCAGTGGCCTTATCATTGCAAATGGCCTAAATTCAAGCAAATAATGTGCCATATACCACCTTTTTTCTGTCTCTGTGCTAAATTAAGTGTTATACCACACGTTATACACCTGCCGGTGTATTAAAGAAAAAAATAAAGTTTTTCCTGCGTACAAATACGCTTAACAGTGCGCTCATCATTGCAAAGGGCATACATACAACCAATTAGTGTACTATTTAGTACCTGTATTTCTGTCTCGGTGCTAAATTCAGTGCTATTTCACACATTAGTATACACTGGCTGGTGTATGCAACAAAAAAGAGTTTTTTGCTGCGTATAAATACGCTTAACAGTGCGCTCATCAGTGCAAAGGGCATTCATACAACAAAGGAGTGTACTATTTAGTAACTGCTATTCTGTCTAGGGCCTATATACTTTGAAAGGACAGCTGTAAGTAATCGCCTGCTGCTGTTCTATACCCGCATAAACGCATTAAGTATGTCAGGCAGGGAAGTGCCAGGACATGCACAGAGAAGGGGCAGAAGCCTACATACGTCAGGCAGAGTTGGCAGCAGACTTGGGGCGAGTGGCAGCAGGAGTCGCAGCAATAGGCCTGAGCTCCCGTTAACACCCAGCGGTCGTGTCGTCGACCCATCTCTCCTCGTCAATTGGTTTGCACACTCATCCTCATCATCACAAGCGACATCTGACATCCCCAGTCAAGAGTCGGGGGGTTCCTCAGACACAACCCTCAGTTGGCATGGCCCGGGAGCAGTCCCTGTAATCCCATTGCCTTTGTCCTATGCTGTTCCCTCTCCCAAAGAAGTATCTCGTGCTTTGGGTTCAGCTCCACTATTTAGCGAGGACGATGTAATAGAGGACAGTCAGCATCTAATGGGCAGCCAAGAATGTGAGGAGACATGCGTCCCTTCGGCCAAGTAGTGATGCGGAGAGTGACGTAGGAGGCGGTGTTTCAATTGTTCAGGGTCCTGAGGCAGACACTGTTGTGGAACACGAGGAGGACATCAGTGACGTGCACACATCTTTTGATGATGAAGCCGATCGCAATTGGGAGCCGGGTGCAGAAGCCGGGGCTTCATCATCATTAGGAGAAGAGATTTGCTCTTTGTCTATGAGGCAGCAAGGTGGTAGCACGGTTGGCAATCAGCGTGGTGGTGTCAGTAGTGGAAATTCAGGAGCCAAACGTGCCAGGGGGAGACCACCTGCTTCGCGGCAAGCTACCATTCAGGGAGGTAGTGGAACAGGGGTTCCTGGAGACGGCGCCAATAGCAGTGAAATAGTGCGAACTATGGGTGGGAAAATCAGCTACTCTGCGGTGTGGTTGTTCTTCATAAAGAATCCGGAGGACCTTAGTGTAGTCACATGCAAAATCTGTGGGCAGAAAGTGAAGCGTGGCTCCACCACCTCAGCCGAAGGGAGCATTGTGTCAAACCATCCTTCTTGCACTCCTGCTTCCTCCGCTCGTAGTCAGCCATTCCGCCAACAATCGATCGGCGAAGCCATGTCCAAGAGACAACAGTATGCGCCCACTCATCCAACGGCGCAGAAGTTGAATGTGCTCCTGTCCAAGTTGCTGGTGTTGCAGTCCCTCCCTTTCCAACTGGTGGACTCTGCAGCTTTCAGGGAATCGATGGCTTGTGCCGAGCCGAGGTGGAGAGTCCCAAGCCCAAGAAGGCAGTACCAGCCCTGCATAAGTTTGTACAAGAGAAGGTGAGCCAGTCCTTGAGCCTGTCGGTGTGTTCAAAAGTGCACGGCAGTGCCGACGTGTGGAGCTGTAACTACGGGCAGGGACAATACCTGTCTTTTACGGCCCACTTGGTAAATGTTCCTGCACAGCCACAGCAGAAACTTAGACAGGTCACACAGCTTCCTCCTCCACGCTCTGGCTCCCAGACAGTTGGTCCTTTTACAGTGTGCGCCTCCTCCTCCCCCGTGTCCTCGGCCTCCACTGCACATCCAAATCTCGGTGGCTCTTCATCGTTACACGTGTGTAGGGCACAGCGGTGTAAAGCCGTCTTTCACATGGTTTGCCTTGGCGAACGAAGTCACACAGGGGAGGAACTGCCTAAGGGGAAAACTGAAGATTCTGGCCTTGGGCCTATAATTTTTTGAAGTTTAGCGGTAGCTAAATACATGCTTTATGCAAATGTCAACATTGATCTTTAAATGTAAGGGGTTATGAAACACTCTTGGGTACTGCAAATGACTGCTCCAGACTCATTCTGTGTCTTTCAGGAACTACTTGTCTCCCTGGTGCCTCTGGCCTTGGGCCTTAAATTTTTGGATGTTTAGCAGTAGCTAAATACATGCTTAATGCAAATTTCAACAATGATCGTTAAATTATCGGCACTCTGCCAGGACCTTCTCCTACCCCGTCTGGGCCGATCCGAGGGCCTCACTAACCAACTCACTAACTAATCCAATCGCTTATAGCGACGGGCAGTGTGTACAAAGGGCAGGGACTTAATAAACGCCAGCTTATGACCCTCACTTACTGGTAATTCCTCGTTTTAAGATTAAATAATTGCAATCACAGATCCCTATCACGAACTGGTTTCAGCGTGCAACACGCACCTGTCCTTGAAAGATAGAGACACGCTCAGTGGAGCGCTAGTGCAGCCCAGGACATCTGAGGCCATAACACATCTGTTATTGCTCGATCTCGCAATTGATCGGGCAAGGTAAGGGGTTATTAAAGCCTCTTGGGTACTGCTGAGGCCTACTCCTGACTGATCCTGGTGCAATGTATGGGGTAATTAAACACTCTTGGGTAAAGTTATTGTTAACTTTACTGGTAATTTTATCAGTAATAAAATAGAATTTTGCAAAACGGTGTAGGGGTTGTGTGTGATCTCTTCTGTGAGTATAACGTGGTGACTCCGGATGCACTGTGGCAGCTTGTTTACCTTCTCTTCCCTTCCGTGCTTTGGTGTACCTTTCTAGTGCAGTGATGTTGCTATGGATGTACCTGTTGATTTCTTCAGATCTCATACCAATACATTTTTGTCTCTAGGTTTTTTTCAGGCTCCCACAGTGCACCAATAGATCACTTGCACACGTTGTCTCCCTTCTCTTATTATCATTATCATTCATTTTGTGTTTGCCTTCTCCATGTGTGCATAGTGTGGCAGTGATTTTTCTGCTGTATGTGTTTAACTGGTAATGGCAAACTTCTAAGAGAATAGTCTTTATTTGATCATTGCACATTTTTTCTGGCTATTGCTGATTCTCATTATTCATGTCTTTTATTTAATTACTATATATGTTTAATAAAGCATGTTATTTTATTTATATTTTTATGTCTGGTGCATTTATTTGATAGGAGGTTGTACAACGGAACGCTTGTTGCGTGTGATTTTTTAATGAAAATAAATAAATAAATAGATGGAGAGGGATTAACTCTCCTTAATCATTTTTGGCGAATAGAATCTTTTTGCCATCTGATTTTTTGGAGACAGATGCACTTACACACATGTAATAATTTTTTTAACCAAATTTCAAACATTGTGTGGTTTATTACTTTTGAGAAGAATGTCTTTGGGTGGTCCACCATCCTGCATTATAGAGTCTTCTGAACTGCTGTATATGCGCTTGGTTTTTAAAAAAAAGGTATTTTGTCCAACAATTTAGATAAAATTTTGCAGTTTTTTGGGGTGGATTGTGAAGCCCAGGTGACGGGTGTGTAGTGTGTACCCGTGCATCAGTCAACTCCAGTCTTGTGTCCGTTAGGCAATATATGGGTTACTGATGCAGCAGAGGTGGGGCCTTGGTCTTGGAATTTCAATTATTTAAAAAAATTTAACATATTGTGTGGTTTATTATATTATAGAAGAATGTATTTGGGTGGTCCACCGTCCTGCATTATAGAGTCTTCTGAACTGCTGTATATGCGCTTGTTTTAACAAAAAGGTATTTTGTCAGACAATTTCAAAAAAATTTGCGGTTTTTTGGGGTGGATTGTGAAGCCCGGGTGTGTACTCATGCATCAGCCAACTCCAGGCTGTGTCTTTCAGGCAATCTATAGGTTACTGATGCAGCTGAGGTGGGGCCTGTATCTAGGAATTTAATATTTTTTTTTTTTAATTCAACAATTGTGTGGTTCATTATTTTTGAGAAGAAAGCCTTTGGGTGGTCCACCGTCCTGCCTTATAGAGTCTTCTGAAATGTTGGATATGCGCTTGTGCTTACACAAAGTTGTAAATCTTTTAAAAAAAATTATACAATTTTGTTGATTTTGGGGCGGATTGTGAAGCCCTGTGTGTACTGGTGCATCAGCCAACTCCAGGCTTTGTCCTTCAGGCAATGAATGGGTTCCTGATGCCGCAGAGGTGGGGCCTGGGTCTGGGAATTTAAAATTTTTGGATTGCGGGTGCTACCAAAAAAGATGGACACACCCTAATCCGTTCAGTGGAGCGTGCCTGTGGCCCCGGACATCTGAGGGCATAACACACCTGTTATTGCTTGATCTCAGGAGAAGGGGGTTCATCATCGGGAGAAGAGAGTTGCAGGTTGCCCTTGAGTCAGCAAGGCGGTAGCACGGTTGGCAGTCAGCGTGGTGTGGCAGTAGTGGAAATTCTGGAGCCAAACGTGCCCGGGGGAGACCACCTGCTTCGCGGCAGCTTACCTTTCCGGGAGTTAGCGGGTTGCCAGCACCGGTCGATGAAAGATAGAGACACGCTAATCCGTTCAGTGGAGCGCGCCTACGGCCCCGGAAATCAGAGGGCATAACACACCTGGTATTGCTCGATCTCGCAATTGATCGTTCAAAGGTAGGGAGTTATTAAAGCCTCTTGGGTACTGCTGAGGCCTACTCTTGACTGCTCCTGGTGCAATGTATGGGGTAATTAAACACTCTTGAGTAGTGTTTTTTTTATTTTTTATTTACTGATAATTTTATCAGTAATAAAATTTAATTTTCCAGAATGCTAATCGTTACACAATGGAACGCTTGTTGCGTGAGATTTTTTTATGAAAAAAAAAATATACGGACAGGGATTAACTGTGCTTCATCATTTTGGGCGAAAAAAGGCCTTTGGTGATCTGATCTTTTGGAGACAGACATATTGAATTAGTTTTTGTTTTTGTAAAAAAATTTCAACCATTGTGTGGTTTATTATTTTTGAGAAGAATGTCTTTGGGTGGTCCACCGTCCTGCATTATAGAGTCTTGTGAACTGTTGGATATGCGCTTGTTCTTACACAAAGGCATTTCTTAAAAAAATTTCTAAAATCTTGTTGTTTTTTGGAGGGGATTGTGAAGCCCGGGTGAGTTCTGGTGCATCAGCCAACTCCAGGCTGTGTCCTTCAGGCAATATATGGGTTTCTGATGCCGCAGAGGTGGGGCCTGGGTCTTGAAATTTCAAATTTTTGGATAGCGGGTGCTACCAATGAGAAATCTTTGACAAAAATGTAATATATTGTGTTTTTTTTTTGGGGGGGGTGGGGGATTGTGAAGCCGTGGTGTGTACTCTTGCATCAGCCAACACCAGGCTGTGTCATGTAGGCAATATATGGGTTACTGATGCCGCAGGGGTGGGACCTGGTTCTGGAAATTTCTAATTTTCGGATAGCGGGTGTTACCAATGAGAAATCTTTGACAAAAATTTCATATATTGTGTTGGTTTTTGGGGGGGATTGTGAAGCCCTGGTGTGTACTGGTGCATCAGCCAACTCCAGGCTGTGTCCTACAGGCAATATATGGGTTACTGATGCCGCAGAGGTGGGGCCTGGGTCTGGAAATTAAAAATTTTTGGATAGCGGGTGCTACCAATGAGAAATCTTTGTCAAAAATTTCATAGATGGTGTTTTTTTTTTTTTTTTTTGGGGGGGGGGGGGGGGGATTGTGAAGCCCTGGTGTGTAGTGTACTAGTGCATCAGCCAACTCCACACTGTGCCATTCAGCCACTAAATGGTCTCCTCTTGCTGCCAACATGTCCACGCTATGTCATTCAGTCACTATATGGTCTCCTGACACTGATGCCACCACCAGGCTCTGTCATTGTGCTGCTGTGCGGCAGTGATTCTAAGAGCGATGCCGGTAATCTGCATGCTATTCTGAATAACGGTGTTATTTCACTACCCCAGCACACTCCATATGCGTTTTAGGACACAGCAAAGTGTTCTATACCCCTATAGAGGCTGTATTTTTTCGGGAAAATTCGGCGAATCGGCCGAATCTAATTTTTGAAAAGTTCGCTCATCTCTAATATCCACCAGTTCCAACTTGTATCCTCTCTTTATGATGGATAGGACCCACCTGTCCTCTGTTGCTTGTCTCCATACTGGAAAAAAATTCCTCCAACTTCGTATAACATCCAGTTGGCATCATAAGTCCTTTTTCTTTGCCGGAGTCTTCCCCTTACTTGATGGTTTGTAACTTGTATTATTCCTCTGTTTATTAAACTTTGTTCTTGAATAGTTGCCAGGTTGGTAATTTTTCTAATAGAACTTTGGAAATCTCCTCCAACTAGGCCTCTCTTTAAATGACTCCTTTTTAGAGGTTCCTGGAAATATGTCATTTTCATCATTCATGTCTTTCAGTATCCCTTTAAGGTCCGGCCCAAAGAGGGACTCAGGAGAAAAGGGTAATCAACACAAATTACTTTTTGCCGCTATATCTCCTTTTGTCCACTGCTTGAGCCATAATGCCCTTCTTACAGAGTTTGTCTCTGCCATGTTTTGTGCTGATAGGCGAAGCGTATCTAAGGGAGCGTCACACAACAATTCTGATGCTGCTTTCATTACTGGTATCTTTTTTAGCATGTCTTCCCTTGATACTCCTTCCTGAATCTCTTTAAGTCATTTGACTTAACCAGATTCTTAGAGCTCTAGCCACTGGTATTGATGACATGGCTCTTTTGGAGACTGCTGTAGCCGTAGAATATGCCTTTTTTGCCAGTGAATCCGCCTTTTTATCCATAGGGTTGGACAAGAGGGACCAATCTTCAGAAGGAAAGTATGATTTCTTCACCAATTTTGCTACTGGTAAGTCTACTTTAGGAGGATTATACCATGATGTGGTGGCTCCAGCAGGCAGCCTATATACTGACTTAAACCTTGCACCCACATCTACATGTTTTTCTGGCTTCTCCCAGTTTGTTTTAAACCATTTATTTTCATGTGGATGAGAAGGTAAGACCTTTTCAGCAGAAACAGGGAAATAACATAAGCTTTCTTTTCGCAATTTCCCCTCAATAGAGCAGTCAGATTCTAGAACATGCTTCACGGATTTTATCAAATTATGCATCTCATCTTTGTGAAAAATATAGTAGTCTTCTGGGGAGTCTTCTCAATCAGCGAAAGAGTGTGATTCTGAATTCTCAGAATTTGAAGGGGAGACTGCCCTGTTATGTATTTTGCGCCTTTTTTCTGGCAAATCGTCTTTAGGCAAAAGGACTGATATATGTTTTTTGAACCATGAAAAGAATGAGGTTCCCTCATCTCCAAATCTCTGATCCTCTTCTAGCTGATGAGATTGTGGTGAACAGTCATCACACAAATCTGCTTCCATATTATCTGGTAGAGGTTGTGAGCATGATCTGCATTGCCTGTGTCTTGACTTTCTGGATTTCTTTCTTATAGGTGATGGTTCAGACATCTATAATAACGAGATTTTAATACCCATTAAGAACCAGAACTTCAAGCAGAGGCACTGCATAAAGATGCATAATATGTGCATATCTAAGCTGATATATTTACGGCTTTCTGTTATGTAAACCATATATAGCCAGTATACTTCACAGTAACCACAATCATATTAAAGTTTTCTCACTGAATGCCATTGGAACGTCACAGTGTCCAGCATATGTATATGCAAAAAGTTAGCATGCCGTCACCACACACACATATACGCATATACTATTACATCATCATAACACTGCTTCACAGTAGTGTATATAAGAAGATAGAGGAACGCTGCACTTACTTTGTTTTTCAGTCAGTCCTGCTGCCTCGGCACAGTGTGTTGGCAGCAGGACCCTGGATCCCCTCCATTTTATGGGAGATTAGCGTTTACCTCGTGGACCGCAAGCGCCAGCGTGCTTTGCCTCTTCAGCTGACGTCACCTCCGGGATGCCGGGCCGTTGCGATGGGAACTCATGCTTTACGTGACTGTAGAGCTTCACGGTGCTGCGCTTCAGTATTCGGTAAGTAAAGAGATTGAATACAAGTACTTGCAGACCTCTATGCAATCTAACTAGGACTTCACAGTAACCTAGCTAGCAATGCACATCAGTGATTTATAAAAAAAAAAGACCATTCCGATGTTCTTGCCTTACTCATCATAGGGGCTATCACAGAACACCCTATAATAACTGAAGAAAAAACAAACAAATATGACTAACTCTTCCTGCAAGCAGAAGAAAAAAACTCTGTTGTTGGTGGTGTTTGTGAGGTACTTATAGTGTAAAAGGAGGGGCTTGATTGATTAATTATGTTATTTATATGCTGATTATCTCTTCTGGCAAGTTCAGGGAAACAAAGTTAACCCATACTGTGCTGCCATAGGACGACCAGGAATGAGCATTTGCAGCATCTTGAAATATAAAGCAGACATATAATAAATAATTATAATAAAAGGACAAATAGTTATATATTAAATAGGCAATGGTTCGGATGATTTATTACTTAAAGGGGACCATACACCCATTAAAAAACAAGAAAATCACAACGCATATCCATATACACAGTCATTATATACAAGTGATAGGAGTAAAATTCATGTTAAACACCGAATGTCACATGAGCAGCAAGAAACAGGTAAATGGCAGACAACTTTAGAGAGAGCTCTATCATTTCATTCAGACCTGCTAGGTAGGGGTCTTTTAACAAAATGTGCCAATGTTTGTTGATGATACCACATATAACCCTATTTTTTTTTTAACTGTAATATTTATTAAAGAATTTACACACTGACAAAATCAAACAAAAACATATAATTTGCAAAGCATGAGCCAGAGCCCGGTAGCAGTCATATCAGGAACTAAAGACAAGCTAATAAAAAAAGGTCAGGGTACACAGGTGTCATCAAGAAAACTCTTCAGCATTCCCCAACCCCTGGGATCTAGTCAAAACTGGAGCAACAATAAATCAGAGAACCCCCAAAAAATTGAATAGTAGCAGATCAAAAAACACATATAAGAGGACCAAAAAGGCCACAGAACAAGGAACGGGAGGGGAAGGGAATACAAACAAGGGTTGAAAATAAGAAAATCTTAAATTTCCTGTCATGCAAAGAAATACCAATAATGTCCGGATCATAGCAGCCAGGGGTTCTATACAGAGAACAAAGACCAGGGGGGATAACGGGCAGCCTTGATGAGTCCCATTAAATAAAGCAAAGACAGGGGAAGGAGTATGAGGTAGTTTGAGAGAAGCAGTAGGAGAGGAGTACAGACCCGCAGTGCAGTCAAAAATTTACCCATCACACCAAACTTCTGCAAAGTAGCAAAGAGAAAGGGCCACCCCAATCTATTAAAAGCCTTTTCGGCATCCAGACTAAGAATTAATGCTTGCTCAGATCTCCAATTGATCAGGTCCACAAGATCCACCACCCTCCTGGTGTTATCACCACCCTGGCGACGGGGGATAAACACAACCTGATCCTTATGCATAAGGGATGGGAGAAAAGAGCAAAGTCTAACAGCTAACACCTTGGAGAGGAGCTTAAGATCCGAATTAAGGAGCGCAATAGGCTGGTAGCTAGAACAATCATGGGGATCCTTACCAGGTTTAGGTATCAGGGTTATGAGAGAGTGTAAAAAGGACTGTGAGATCGCCTCCCCATCGATAAAGGAGTTGAAGAGAAGGACAAGTTTATGTACCAGAACAGAGGAGAAGGTCTTGTAATACAGATAAGTGAAGATGTCTGGGCCAGGGGAGTGACCAGCTGGAAGAGAGAACTTCTAAGAGCTCCTCCCCTGTAATGGGGGCATTGACGACTTCCCGATCTGCCCCCGTCAAAGACGGCAAACTGCATCGGGAGAGATAGGAGTCAAGGGTCGCCGCCCTCTCCCCTGGATCAGACGGAAGCTGGGAGGGAAGAGAGTGAAGCTTAGTTTAATAGTCAACAAAAAGGCGAGAAATATCAGTGGGATGGTAGTGGAGAATACCAGAAGAGTCCTTCAGAGCAGAGGGATATTGAGCAACTACCCGGTCACGTAGGCGCCTGGCTAACATAGTATGGACTTTATTGCCCTTCTCATAAAAGCGCTGCTTAGCATACAGCAATTGCCACTCAACCTTATGGAGAGCCAGGTCACCCAATCGCGCACGAGCCGCCACCAAGCTCCGAAGGAGTGAAAGAGAGGGAGCAGACAGCCTCTAAGAGCCTCTAAGCGAGCAATCTCTGCACGGAGTTCCTGGGAGTGAGTTAGAGCATCACGCTTAAGTCTAGCGCCCAGAGCAATACAGTGGCCGTGAACCACAGACTTATGAGCTTCCCAAAGGACAGCCTGAGAAGAGACCGAACCTTCATTAAGAGCAAAGTAATCAGTGATACACGCCTGTATTGACCCCCGGGAAGGCAGGGATTTTAGGAGGGAATCGTTCATCCTCCAATGACAGGACCGTAAAGAGGAAGGGGTAGAAGAAAAGGAGAGGAGAATGGGACAGGGGTCAGACCAGAGATAGGATCAAGAGAAGCAGCAGAAAGCATGCGCACCATAGGAGGGTTACAAAAAAAATTATCTATTCGCGTATACAACTTATGGGGGTGGGAGTAAAAACCAAAAGAGCGCTCCGTCGGGTGTCCAATGCGCCACGAATCGTATAACGACGAGGCACGGACAAGACATCGAAAAATAGAGGCTAGGCGTATCTGGGCAGATGAAGGGAGGGGGGGCACCCGAGAGAGAATGGTGATCCAAGGACGGGGAAAAGACAAGATTAAAATCCCACCCAGCAACCACGCAGACGAGGGATGCCTATGAAGTCTAGCAAGAACCCTACGTAAAAAGGGGATCTGGGAGGTGTTAGGGGCATAAACATTACAAAGAAAAAGCGGGACCCCACTCAAAACCCCCTCAACTATTTCATAACGTCCTAGTTGGGAAAGGAGGAAGAGACTTGTAAAGGGCAGGATCTGGAGACTAGTATGGCTACCCCCGCAGCTTTCCTACCAGAAACAGAAAAATAAGTCTGAGGGAAAAGGTGGTGTAAAAACTGGAAAGATCCGAAATGGTCAAAGTGCGTCTCCTGAAGAAAGACAATATATCGGCATGTAGCCCAACTAACTCCATCTGCAATAAGCACCTCTTGGAGGGGTGAATTCAATCCCTTAACATTCAGTGAGACGCACTTAACCATGGCGGATAATAAGGATAGAGAAACCGCTTAGAAGTCAGCATACTCACAGATGGCACTAGAAGGAGCACAGCAAGGCAACACGGGGCATCCACGGGACCCGGATCGTAGAGGGTAGCAGTAAGAAAGAGCAACCTGAAAAAAGAAGAGAACAGAAGAGTGGGAGAAACAAGAAGAAACAAAAGGGGTGACAAACAAACAGAGACCCGACAGGGCACAAAAAAACTGATAAAATTCAACAATATGCAATAAAGTAGACCATTGACCAAAAAGTCAATGCGGAGGCCAAGTCCACTGAAGTGGTTCGTGGACCTGAGCATGGGCAGACCATTGCTACGGCCTTCAGAGGGGAAATGGAAGGATATCAACAAGAAACAAACACCAAGAAGGCGAGCACCCCATTAAAAGGCCACAGCAAGAGAGCAAAAAACACAAAAACCTAGTGGTGATTAGTAAATGCAAAAACACAATATGAAGTAGAACGTTCAGGAACAACATTCGGCCCCACAGAAGTGAAGCCTCCCCGTGGTCAGGCAAAGACCAGAGGCCACACAGAGACCAGAGGCCATGGAAACCCAGCCAGAACATCACTGAGAAGACCTAGAGGCACAGGCAAGATCTCAAGGGGGTGCCCGGTGAGAAGCCCCCGAGGCAGGAGGAGGGGGCTTCTGCTGGTGTCCAGACCGACAGGACCAGACAGGTTGCCAGACTGGAGGCAGGGGAGGAGGGGGAGACATCAGATCACAATCCGCCATCTTAGGAACAGGCCGTTCCAGGGTAGTGCAGAAGGCCTGGAGTTCAGAAAAAGAGCAGACAACAGCCAAACGTCCCTCTCTACGTGCATTCAGTCCAAATGGGAAAGTCCGTCTATACAGCACATGGTGGGAGCGAAGAGAAGTTGCAGCAGTCGTCGTTTCCAAAGAGTCAGCCAGGATAAATCCTGATAGAGTTGGATTGGGGCCCCATCAAAGTCAAAGTTACGGAGAGATCTAGCTTTAGCCATGATGGCCTCCTTGGTTTGGAAATCATGCATGCAACATATGACATCACGTGGAGCTCCCGTGGTAGATTTAGGGCATAGCGCTCTGTGTGCTTGTAACACTCACGCTTCTGAAGACAGGAATTCCGGTGTATGTGGATCCGCTGGACCTGTGTGGCAGATGACTCGGACCATACCAGGGAGCAGAGTCTAAGGTGCTGCTGGTCTTCACCAGAGCCCACCGCAAAGCAGGATGGTCTTGCAGCTGCAGGCGACACCCAGGTCACAACCCCTGGCACGGCTCGACCACACAGGCGGCTGAGGAGATGTGAGGCACAGGAGGGATGAGGCAACTCGTAGTCAGGATAGCATTAGGTCAGGGCAGGTGGCACAGTAGCATAGTCGGGACGTAGCAGGAGTTCAGTAGGCAGTTGGTAGAGGAGCAAGGTCAAGTCACAAGAGCAGTAGATCTGGTACACGGCAAGGCAATGCAAAGGAACGCTTTCTCTAGGGCACAAGGCAACAAAGATCTGGCAGAGAACTGAGGAGGGTGGAAGAATTTAAAAACAAGCCACAGGTGATTACACTAATGAGCGTACTGGCCCTTTAAATCTTAAAGCTCCGGCGCGCGCATGCTCTAATGGACAGGGACATGGGCGCCGGAGCAGAGAGGTGGAGGCAGAGGCAGGAGAAACACCCGCAGAGTGACGGACTGGGGCTCGCATGCAGGCGCGTCTTCCGATGCGAGTCCCAGCCCCGTCGGCAGCAGAAGGTAAGGGGACCAAGCGTTCACGGCCAGCGTGTGAGGCCGGAGCGCATAGTGTAACAGTACCACCCCCCCCCTTTGGTCTCCCCCTCCTTTTATGAGAGAGAAAACTCCTGAGAAGGTCGCGGTCCAGGGTATACTCCTCAGGTTCCCAAGATCTCTCCTCAGGACTGTAACCCTCCCAATCGACCCAAATTTTTTTTTACCTCTCACAGTTTTTGCAGCAAGAATCTCTTTAACTTTGTAGACATCAGATGAATTGGAGACAGGTGTTGGGACAGGATTCTTCTGAGAGAACCGGTTTAGGACAAGAGGCTCGAGGATAGAGATGTGGAAGGAATTGGGAACACGTAACGTAGCAGGTAGACTGAGTTTGTAGGAGACAGGATTGATCTTTTGTAGAATCTGGAAGGGACCAAGGTAGCGGGGACCGAGCTTGTAACAGGGGATCTTGAAGCGGTTGTATTTGGATGAAAGCCACACCATGTCAACAGGAGAGAAGGACAGAGGGGTCTTCTACTTTTATTCGCTTGCTTCTTGCGTGAAGAAGCTAGGGACAACGACTGTCGGGTCTGTTGCCAGATGGTGGAGAAGTCATGGACTAGCTCATCAACAGCAGGCACACCGGAGGAGACTGGGAGAGGAAGAGGAGGACGGAGATGAAGTCCGTAGACAACAAAAAGGGAGACGACCTTGTGGACTCAGAATTCTTAAGATTATATGAGAATTCAGCCCAGGGGAGAAAGTCGACCCAATCATCTTGGCGAGGTGAAACAAAATGCCGAAGATAAGTCTCAAGAATTTGACTAACCCTCTCCACCTGAATAGAGATGAGCGAACTTTTCAAAAATTCGATTCGGCCGATTCGCTGAATTTCCCCAAAAAGTTTGTTTCGATCTGAATTTGTTCGCGCCGAATCGATATTAAAAAACGCTATTTCTAGCCTACGTACAGCCTCTATAGGGGTATAGAACACTTTGCTGTGTCCTAAAACACATATGGAGTGTGCTAGGATAGTGAAATAATACTGTTATTCAGAATAGCATGCAGATTACCGTCATCGCTCTTAGAATCACTGCCGCACAGCAGCACAAGGACAGAGCCTGGTGGTGGCATCAGTGTCAGGAGACCATATAGTGACTGAATGACATAGCATGGACATGTTGGCAGCAAGAGGAGACCATTTAGTGGCTGAATGGCACAGCGTGGAGTTGGCTGATGCACTAGTACACTACACACCAGGGCTTCACAATCCCCCCCCAAAAAACAACACCATCTATGAAATTTTTGACAAAGATTTCTCATTGGTAGAACCCGCTATCAAAAAATTTGAAATTAACAGACCCAGGCCCCACCTCTGCGCATCAGTAACCCATATATTGCCTGAAGGACACAGCCTGGGGTTGGCTGATGCACCAGTACAGACCAGGGCTTCACAATCCCCCCTCCAAAAACAACACAATGAGACATTTTTGTCAAAGATTTCTCATTGGTAGCACCCGCTATCCAAAAATTAGAAATTTCCAGAGCCAGGCTCCACCCCTGCGGCATCAGTAACCCGTATATTGCCTGCATGACAAAGCCTGGAGTTGGCTGATGCAAGAGTACACACCAGGGCTTCACAATCCCCCCCCCCCCAAAAAAAAAAAACACTTGGAAAAAAAACACAAAAATTTGAAATTTCCAGAACCAGGCTCTACCCCTGCGGCATCTGTAACCCGTATATTGCCTGCATGACAAAGCCTGGAGTTGGCTGATGCAAGAGTACACACCCGGGCTTCACAATCCCCTCCAAAAAACAACATTTTAGAAATGTTTTAAAGAAATACCTTTGTGTAAGAACAAGTGCATATCCAACAGTTCACAAGACTCTATAATGCAGGACGGTGGACCACCCAAAGACATTCTTCTCAAAAATAATAAACCACACAATGTTTGAAATTATTTTACAAAGACTAATTCAATATGTGTGTAAGCGCATCTGTCTCCAAAAGATCAGATCACCAAAGGACTTTTTTCGCCCAAAATGATGAAGCAGAGTTAATCCCTGTCCGTTTTTTTTTTTCATAAAAAAAAATCACCCGCAACAAGCGTTCCGTTTTGTAACAATTAGCATTCTGGAAAATTCAATTTTATTACTGATAAAATTATCAGTAAATAAAAAAAAAAAAAACTACCCAAGAGTGTTTAATCACCCCATACATTACACCAGGAGCAGTCAGGAGTAGGCCTCAGCAGTACCCAAGAGGCTTTAATAACCCCCTACCTTTGCACGATCAATTGTGAGATCAAGCAATACCAGGTGTGTTCTGCCCTCAGATTTCCGGGGCCGCAGGCGCGCTCCACTGAACGGATTAGCGTGTCTCTATCTTTCATCGACCGGTGCTGGTAACCCGCTAACTCCCGGAAAGGTAAGCTGCCGCGAAGCAGGTGGTTTCCCCCGAGCACGTTTGGCTCCAGAATTTCCACTACTGCCACACCACGCTGACTGCCAACCGTGCTACCGCCTTGCTGACTCAAGGGCAACCTGCAACTCTCTTCTCCCGATGATGAACCCCCCTTCTCCTGAGATCGAGCAATATCAGTTGTGTTATGCCCTCAGATGTCCGAGGCAGCAGACGCGCTCCCCTGAACGGATCAGGGTGTGTCCATCTTTTTTGGTAGCACCCGCAATCCAAAATTTTTTAATTTCAAGACCCAGGCCTCTGCGGCATCAGGAACCCATAGATTGCCTGAAAGACACAGCCTGGAGTTAGCTGATGCACGAGTACACACCCGGGCTTCACAATCCACCCCAAAAAAACGCAAAATTTTATTAAAATTGTCTGACAAAATACCTGTTTTTTTAAAAACAAGCGCATGTACAGCAGTTCAGAAGACTCTATAATGCAGGATGGTGGACCACCAAAAGACATTCTTCTCAAAAATAATTAGACATGTGCAATTCGGTTCGGCACGAATGTCTAATTTACAGAATTTTACCGTTTTCGGGCATTCGGACTGATCCGAAGGCACGAAAACATAATTTGAACATTCCCGAATAGCCACGATAATACGAATAGCAAAATAACTAATGCATTCGTTATTTCCCGAATGCATGCAGTACATAACGAATGCATTCGTTATCCGTAAACGCCTGTAAAGAATTCATTCTAATAACAAAGATAATCAAAAGGATACAGATACATTTTGATTTTTTCGGGTACATTCGGTAAATCTTTTTCTTTTTTGGACTTTAGCGATCCTAAAAAATTATGGAGCCTTTTTTATTAAAATTAAGTAGGGTACTATAAAAAAAATCATAATAAAAAAGATACAGTAGTGATGGAAAAATTTTAATCTAACAAAATGTATCTTTTTTATTATGAAATGTTTATTCATTTTTAAACAGGGATCAATTTATGTGAGCGGGTAAAGCACTAAAAATGTAGCCGACAATAATAAAAATGTAGTGTGTGCGTGTTTTTCACTTTTTTTTATTTTTTTTTTAGGTAGTACTACTACTCCCAGCATGGAACACACTCTTCCATGATGGGAGTAGTAGTTACCTTTACTTATTGACAGATCGCCGGGGTCCCTTGCGATCCTCTTGTATAATGTATAGATGCGGCGGCCTCTCTTCTATGGTCCCATGCACTCACGTATATATACACATATTCATCCGTGTATTAAAGAAGAAAGTACAGGCAACTCACCACGTTGTAGTAACTTCGTGTTTATTACTGGGACATGCAGGCAAAGCGGCTCCACGCCACACCGGGATGCCGAACACTAGTGCGTTAACCGATGACAGCTGTTTCTTTCCGTTCAGGAACTTCAACAGATCGTCTCCATTCACCTGTGCACGTGACTATATATCTCCTCCTTCATTTGTGACGTCGTGCCAAGGTGAGCGGAGTTTCAATCTTACAAATAGATTTACCATTATTAAATTTGTAGAAAAATTACTTATTAAGCATTTAATTATTATCTATAAGTGAAAGTAGCATATCTGCTGTGGTAAAAAAAACTGTTTAAAACAAGACTATTAAAAACAGAACTATTTGTAGCTAACTCGATGTTTAGAGGAAGACTCCCATATCTATTCTATCATTTAACCCTCTCATGTCTTGAGCTCCCGTTCTCAATATCCAACGGGCTTCTATTTCTCTTAGTTTTTTCACATTGTCTTGATCTGGTTTTATTTTGACTTTTTCTATGCCTAAGAATTTTATATTTTTGATGTTTCCTGCATGTTCAGAGATCACATGTTCTATAAGTCGCGATGATCCTTTTTTTGTTACTATAGAGTGCATGTGTTCTCTGAATCTAATATTCATGGGTCTGATTGTACTGCCTATGTAAAATCTCATGCATTCACATATGATTGCATATATCACATTTTTAGATCTACAACACATGAAATCTGTTATTTCTCTAGTAATACCCCCTATGTTTATACTGTTGCCAGTTATAAAATGGTCGCACCAATTACAGTTTCCACATTTTTTGTTTCCTCTGATTATTGATTTATTTAGCCAATTTTCTTCTGTTGTTCTTTTTACCGTTATTTTACTTTTTACTAGTTCATCTTTTACATTTTTCGTTCACTTGAACGCTATCATAGGTTTTTCTATTTTTATTTTACCAAGAATCTGATCTCTTTCTATTAAATGCCAATTCGTATATATGGATCTTTTTATTAATTCATGCATAGGACTATATTTAAATGTAAATGTAAACCTCTCTTTCTTTGTAACCTCATCTTTTATTCTAGTGTGTTTTCTGTGTCTCATATTTTTTAATAGTGTTATTCTGTCAATATTTTTAACTCTTCCTAGTGTATTTTTTAAGTATTTGAGGTGGATACCCCCTATCTTCTAACCGTTGTATCAGTTCATCAGCCTGCGTGTTAAATGACTCTTCTGTACTGTTTATTCGTCTCAATCTGAGTAATTGTCCGTATGGTATTGCTTCTTTCGTATGGGAAGGATGGTAGCTTGTGTAATGTAGTAAAGTATTGCTTGTGGTTTCTTTTCTATAACCTATTGTAGTGAGTGTGTTATTTTGTTTTTTTATAAGAACATCCAGGAATTCTAGTTCTGTATTGCTATATTTTGAGGTGAAAGCCATATTCATTTGGTTATTGTTGAGGTAATCAACGAATCTCTCAAAGTCCTCAGGAGAACCCTTCCAGAGCATGAACACGTTGTCTACAAAACGTGAATAGTGTCCAATGTGCTCTAGGAAGGGATTATCGCCTGTGAAGACATATTTTTCCTCGAAAATCGCAAGATACAGGTTAGCTAGTGTACATGAGACCGGGGTCCCCATTGCGGTCCCACCCCTTTGGGCGTACCATTGTTCCCCAAATTGGAAGACATTATTTTTCAAAATAAACTCTATTGATTCGCAGACAAAATTTACAAAATCTTCGGATTTTCCTGTCCGTGTTAGGATTTCTCTGATGCACTCGACGGCCAGCCCCTGTGGTATTCGCGTATACAAACTTTCCACGTCAATTGACGCTAGGAGATGACCTTCCACACAGGAGATGTCGTCGAGTGCACCAAGGAAATCATCCGTGTCTTTTACTAGGGATGGCACATCAGCCAACAATGGCTGTAACAACCAGTCAGTATATGCAGAGAGGGATTCTGTCAGTGAACCTACCCCAGAGACTATAGGTCTCCCTGGAGGGGAGACCATAGTCTTATGTATTTTCGGTACAATGTACCATGTAACATTTTTGGGGTTTAGTGGAAATAGCTACCTCTCTCTACCTGTTTTCTGAGTAAAGTTTGTAGCTGTGATTTAAGTTTTTTCATGGGACTAGCTTTTAACTTCTCATATGTCCTTATGTCATTTAGTTGGCGATGTGCTTCCTTTAAGTAATCTATTGTGTTCATGATTACGGTATTTCCACCCTTATCTGCTCTTTTTATCGTTATTTTATCCTTTTTTTTAACCATGTTAATGCTTTTTGTTCTGCTACTGTTAAGTTTGCTGTATCTTTTGGATATATCTGTGCTTTTAAATCGTCGAGTACTTTTTGTTGGAATAGTTCCAGGTTTCCTCCTGGTTGCATGGGAGGAGAAAATGTGGAGCTATTCCCTCCTCTAAAATTTTGTATCTCGACTTCTATGGGTGTTTCATCAGGTTCCCCGGTATTCTCCCCTAGCAACTCTGTTAATGCAAACAGACATTCCCTTTCACTACCCACTGAGTCTCTAAGAATATTGAAACCTAGAGGTCCTACTGTTGCTGGGATCTCTCCTTCTTTTTGACTACCCTCCTTCTCTACATTTGTTTTGTTAGCAAAGAACCTTTTTAAATTTAATTTTCTTATGGCTCTGTATAGATCTATTTCAAAATCTTCCATATTAAAATCTTCAACTAGACAAAAATTTAATCCTCTTGAGAGGAGTTTTATAGTGTCCTCTTTAAGTACCAGACTGGACAGATTTACTACTGCTGGTGTATTTTTATTAGTAGTAACAATGTCCTTTTGTGTTAATCTTCTTTCTTCATTTGTTTTGTCCATTGTTACATTTGATGTAACTTCTCCCATTTTTTCTTTTTCTTCTCTTTTTATGACTGCCAGGTTACTCTCTTCCGTTTTGTTAGTTTTTTGGGATTTCTTTCCCAAAGTCAAAATAAAACCAGATCAAGACAATGTGAAAAAACTAAGAGAAATAGAAGCCCATTGGATATTGAGAACAGGAGCTCAAGACATGAGAGGGTTAAATGATAGAATAGATATGGGAGTCTTCCTCTAAACATCGAGTTAGCTACAAATAGTTCTGTTTTTAATAGTCTTGTTTTAAACAGTTTTTTTTACCACAGCAGATATGCTACTTTCACTTATAGATAATAATGAAATGTTTAATAAGTAATTTTTCTACAAATTTAATAATGGTAAATCTATTTGTAAGATTGAAACTCCGCTCACCTTGGCACGACGTCACAAATGAAGGAGGAGATATATAGTCACGTGCACAGGTGAATGGAGACGATCGGTTAACGCACTAGTGTTCGGCATCCCGGTGTGGAGCCGCTTTGCCTGCATGTCCCAGTAATAAACACGAAGTTACTACAACGTGGTGAGTTGCCTGTACTTTCTTCTTTAATACACGAATTTGCATTCACCTTGTTACTACTTTAGTACATCAACACCACAACGCGAAGATACACTGCTAGCTAGAGTGTGAACATAGACCATTCAAGGGAGAGCACAGAGGGAGAGCAGTGCCAGCACTTCACTTTGTTTGGAAACCTTGTGATCAATACACATATTCATATTTCCCGCAGAGCTGTGATTGGCCAGATGGTTCCAGCCAATCACAGCTCTCTGTGTGAGATAGGAATATGTGTATATATACGGCCGTGCAGGGGACCATAGGAGAGCAGCCGCCGCATCCATACATTATACAGAAGCATCACAGCGGGTGTCAGGAGTGGTACCCGCAGTGATCTTTCCTTTACTACAAGTATTACTACTCCCAACATGGAGTACACTCTGCTCCATGCTGGGAGTTGTAGTACCTGCATTAACAGACAGATCGCAGTGGGTGTCAGAATTTACACTCGCTGCAATATGTCTATTAATGCAGGTACTACAGCTCCCAGCATGGAGCAGCGTGTACTCCATGTTGGGAGTATTAATACCTGCAGTAAGGGACAGATCCCAGCGGATGTCACTCCTCCTGACACCGCAGCGATCGTCCTTATGTGAATGTCGGGATCAGCTGTTCTCAGGGCTACAGAGCCGGGAGAACAGCTGACGCTGAGCCGTAGGTATACATCGTATATCTACTGCCCAGCAAGAACTTACAGTGAGCCTGCAATGTGTATACAGTATACACATTGCTGGCCCACTTAACCCCCTACTGAGCTGTGCGCTATGCGCAAGCCCAGCAGTTGAAGAGTTAACTTACACTGCTGGACAGTGTCGGTTAACCCTTTGGGCGGTATACACTATATACAGCTATCTATAGATAGCTGTATACAGTGTATACAGAAGACAAAGTCCGCTTACTTCCCTCGAGTACCGGGCAGGTCCGAGTAGCTCTGCCCCCTAGTGATGATGTCATTAGGGGCGGAGCTACAGAAGGGAACAAGGCTAGTTAATATGAAGCTCTGTTCACATTGTCAGTTTTGTATAATGTGAACAAACCCTTCTGGCAGTGTCTACCCAGACAGGGAGACTCCAGCTGTTGCTAAACTACAACTCCCAGCATGCCCAGACAGCCAAAGGCTGTCTGGGCATGCTGGGAGTTGTAGTTTTGCACCAATTGGTGCCTCCCTGTTTGGGTAGACATTGCATCATGGGTGCTCTCCCCAGCGGACAGCACCAAAAATGTCATAACTTTTTTTTTTGTGTTTTTTTTCTTCTCGTTTTAGATCCGTGTATGCAGAGGATTACTGCGGATTCGATGGATTACGGCGGATCATTTTTTTTTTCTTTTAATAAAATTGTTAACGAGGGCTGTGGGGGAGTGTTTTTTTAAATAAAATACTTTTTCCAATGTGTTGTGTTTTTTTTAATTGAATCTTCAGGGTTAGTAGTGGAAGCTGGTCTTATTGACTGAATCCATTACTAAGCCAGGGCTTAGTGCTAGCCCCCAAAACAGCTAGCGCTAACCCCCAATTATTACCCCGGTACCCACCGCCACAGGGGTGCCGGGAAGAGCCGGTACCAACTAGCCCGGAGCATCAAAAATGGCGCTCCTGGGTATAGGCGATAACAGGCTGGCGTTATTTAGGCGGGGGAGGGCCAGTAACAATGGTCCTCGCCCACTCTGGTAACGTCAGGCTGTTGCTGTTTGGTTGGTATTGTGCTGAGAATGAAAATACGGGGAACCCTATGCGTTTTTTTTTTATTTATTTAAATAAAAAAAAAATAAAAAAAATGTATAGGGTTCCCCGTATTTTCATTCTCAGCACAATACCAACCAAACAGCAACAGCCTGACGATACCAGAGTGGGCAAGGACCATTGTTACTGGCCCCCCCCCAGCCTAAATAACGCCAGCATGTTACCGCCTAGGCTCAGGAGTGCCATTTTTGACACTCCGGGCCTGTTGGTACCGACTCTTCCCGGCACTCCTGTCGCGATGGGTACCGGGGCAATAATTGGGGGTTAGCGCTAGCTGTTTTTAGGGCTAGCACTAAGCCCTGGCTTGGTAATGGAATCAGTCAATAAGACCAGCTTCCACTACTAACCCTGAAAATTCAATAAAAAAAAAAAAAAACAACACATTGGAAAAATTATTTTATTAAAAAAAAAACACTCCCCCACAGCCCTCGTTAACCATTTTATTAAAAGAAAAAAATAATAATCCGCCGTAATCCATCGAATCCGCAGTAATCCTCTGCATACAAAAAACAAAAAAAATGGTTATGACATTTTTGGAGCTGTCCGCTGGGGAGAGCACCCATGATGCAATGTCTACCCAAACAGGGAGCCACCAATTGGTGCAAAGCTACAACTCCCAGCATGCCCAGACAGCCTTTGGCTGTCTGGGCATGCTGGGAGTTGTAGTTTAGCAACAGCTGGAGTCTCCCTGTCTGGGTAGACACTGCCAGAAGGGTCTGTTCACATTATACAAAACGGGCAATGTGAACAGAGCTTCAGATTAACTAGCCTTGTTCCCTTATGTAGCGCCACCCCCTAATGTAATAATGTAATGACATCATCACTAGGGGGCGGAGCTACTCGGACCTGCCCGGTACTCGAGGGAAGTAAGCGGACTTCGTCTTCTGTATACACTATATACAGCTATCTATAGATAGCTGTATGTAGTGTATACCGCCCAAAGGGTTAACCTACACTGTCTAGCAGTTTAAGTTAACTCTTCCCTTGCTGGGCTTCCGCATAGCGCACAGCTCAGCAAGTGGTTAAGTGAGCCAGCAATGTGTATACTGTATACACATTGCAGGCTCACTGTAAGTTCTTGCTGGGCAGTAGGCTCAGCGTCAGCTGTTCTCCCGGCTCTGTAGCCCTGAGAACAGCTGATCCTGACATTCACATAAGGACGATCGCAGCGGTGTCAGAAGGAGTGACATCCGCTGGGATCTGTCCCTTACTGCAGGTACTAATAGTCCCAACATGGAGCACACTCTGCTCCATGCTGGGAGCTGTAGTACCTGCATTAATAGACATATCGCAGCGTGTGTAACTTCTGACACCTGCTGCGATCTGTCTATTACTGCAGGTACTACAGCTCCCAGCATGGAGCAGTGTGTACTCCATGTTGGGAGTAGTAGTACTTGTAGTAAAGGAAAGATCACTGCGGGTATCACTCCTGACACCCGCTGTGATGCTCCTGTATAATGTATGAATGCGGCGGCCGCTCTCCTATGGTCCCCTGCACGGCCGTATATATACACATATTCCTATTTCTCACAGAGAGCTGTGATTGGCTGGAACCATCTGGCCAATCACAGCTCTGCGGGAAATATGAATATGTGTATATATACGTGACTGCAGGGGACCATAGAAGAGCGGCCGCCGCATCTATACATTATGCAAGAGGATCGCAAGGGACACCGGCGATCTGTCAATTAGTACAGGTAACTACTACTCCCATCATGGAAGAGTGTGTTTCATGCTGGGAGTAGTAGTACTACCTAAAAAATGTAAAAAAAAAAAAAAGTGAAAAACACGCACACAATACATTTTTATTATTGTCGGCTACATTTTTAGTGCTTTACCCGCTCACATAAATTGATCCCTGTTTAAAAATTAATAAACATTTCATAATAAAAAAGATACATTTCGTTAGATACAATTTTTTCCATCACTACTGTATCTTTTTTATTATGATTTTTTTTATGGTACCCTATGAAATTTTAATAAAAAAGGTATCTCCATAATTTTTTAGGATCGCTAAAGTCCAAAAAAAAGAATAAAAAGATTTACCGAATGTACCCGAATACCGAATGTATCCGAAAAAAAAAATCAACCCGAACACCCGAATACCGAATGTATCAGAAAAAAATATCAAACCGAACACCCGAATACCGAATGTATCCGAAAAATCTAAACCGAAAATATTGCCGAACCAAAATTTTTTTCCAAAACGAAAAAACTAAACAAAACAAAACTTTTTCTAGTGCACAAGTCTAAAAAAAATAAACCACACAATGTTTGAAATTTGGTTAAAAAAATTATTACGTGTGTAAGCGCATCTGTCTCCAAAAAATCAGATGACAAAAGGATTCTATTCACCAAAAATGATTAAGCAGAGTTAATCCCTCTCCATCTATTTATTTTTTTCATTAAAAAATCACACACAACAAGCATTCCATTCCGTATAACGGTTAGCATTCTGCAAAATTCAATTTTATTACTGATAAAATTATCAGTAAATTTAACAATAACACTACCCAAGAGTGTTTAATTACCCCATACATTGCACCAGGAGCAGTCAGAAGTAGACCTCAGCAGTACCCAAGAGGCTTTAATAACCCCTTATCTTGCCCTATCAATTGCGAGATCGAGCAATAACAGATGTGTTATAGCCTCAGATGTCCTGGGCTGCACTAGCGCTCCACTGAACGGATTAGCGTGTCTCTATTTTTCTAGGACAGGTGCGTGTTGCACGCTGAAACCAGTTCGTGATAGGGATCTGGGATTGCAATTATTTAACTTTAAAATGAGGAATTACCAGTAAGTGAGGGTCATAAGCTGGCGTTGATTAAGTCCCTGCCCTTTGTACACACCGCCCGTCGCTATAAGCGATTGGATTAGTTAGTGAGTTGGTTAGTGAGGTCCTCGGATTGGCTGAGGCAGGGTAGGAGAAGGCCCTGGCAGAGCACCAAGAATTTAACGATCATTTTTGAAATTTGCATTAAGCATGTATTTAGCTACTGCTAAACATACAAAAATGTAAGGCCCAAGGCCAGAGGCACCAGGGAGGCGAGTAGTTCCTGAAAGACACAGAATGAGTCTGGAGCATGCATTTGCAGTACCCAAGAGGTTTTCATAACCCCTTACATTTAAAGATCAATGTTTACATTTGCATTATGCATGTATTTAGCTACTGCTAAACTTCAAAATATTATAGGCCCAAGGCCAGAAGCATCAGTTTTCCCCATATTAGGAGCATAGTTGTCCCCACGATTAGGCAGCATAGATGTCCCCCAGATTAGGAGCATACTTGTCCCCCAGATTAGGCAGCATACTTGTCCCCCAGATTAGGCATCATAGATGTCACCCAGATTAGGCTGCATAGATGTCCACCAGATTAGGAGTTTAGTTGTCCCCCAGATTAGGAGCATAGTTGTTCCCCAGATTAGGCCGCGTAGATGTCCCCCAGATTAGGAGCATACTTGTCCCCCAGATTAGGCAGCATAGTTGTCCCCCAGATTAGGTAGCATAGATGTACCCCAGATTGGGCAGCATAGATGTCCCCCAGATTAGGTAGCATAGATGTCACCCAGATTAGGCAGCATAGATGTCCCCCAGATTATGAGCATACTTGTCCCCCAGAGTAGGCAGCATAGATGTCCCCCAGATTAGGCAGCATAGTTGTCCCCCAGATTAGGCAGCATAGTTGTCCCCCAGATTAGGAGCATAGTTGTCCCCCAGATTAGGCAGCATAGATGTCACCCAGATTAGGCAGCATAGATGTCCCCCAGATAGGCAGCATAGATGTCCCCCAGATTAGGCAGCATAGATGTCCCCCAGATGAGGAGCATAGTTGTCCCCCAATCACCGCGGGCCGGTCAGAGCAAATCAAAGGGCCATATGTGGCAAGCGGGCCGTACAATGCCCAGGTCTGCCCCAGAGGGTTTCATAACCAACCACAATAGAGAAAATTTTGTTGTAGGAGCATGGTCAATCTACTCAGACCCATCTGTCATTGGTGGCTGGAAATCCTGACTGATCCATCCCTGATTCATCTTGACAAACGTCAGTCTCTCCACAATTTTAGTGGACAGACGAGTTCGCCTTGGGGTGACTATGGCCCCGGTCGCACTAAACACCCGCTCTGATGGCACACTACTGGCCGGGCAGGACAGCTTTTCCAGGGCAAACTCCGCTAGTTGCGGCCATAAATCGAGTTTGGCTGCCCAGAAGTCCAGCGGATCTTCAACGGTTGTTGGCAGGGTCATGGCGAGGTAAGCCACCACCTGCTGGTTCAGGTCCTGCTCCATGTCCACCTGCTGCTGATGAGTAGCTTCACTATGCGGCTGAAGGAAGCTACTCATCAGCGACTGTAGACTCAGGCTGCTGATTGAGCCGGTACTGCTCCTGCCTCCCCTCCCCTCCCCAGCAGCCATGGCAGTGGAAGGTGAGCGCAGAGGGCCCCCCGAGTCACACCTGCGAGGCATCAGCATCGGCCAACCGACTACATAGAAGCTACCTGAAGTAGGTCAGTTTGTCCTCCCTCTCAGTGGGTGTAAAAAGGGCCCATTCTGGGCCGGTAGCGAGGGTCTAATAAGGTGGAGATCCAGAAGTCATCGCGCTGACGAATTTTGACAATTCGGGGGTCACTATGCAAGCAACTCAGCATGCATCGTGCCATTTGTGACAGTGACTCGCTAGGACTACCTGCCTCCATCTCCACTGCATACTGCCACGGTGTGTCTGGGTCCTCTGTCTCGCCTCCCTCGTAATAACCCTCCAGCTCCTCTGGCTGCTCCTGCTCCTCCTCTCCTGTCCAATGACCAGAAACACCGGCCATCTCATCCACCGTAAACTGTGCTCCGCTCTGCCCCTCATCATCCTCCTCCAGTTCATCCCCCACAGGACTCATGTAGCCTTCTGATGTAGGCGCAACATCTCCATTGCCGTGACCAGCCATGTTTTCAATTATTTTTTGGAGTAAATGTATAATTGGAATTACGTCGTTCATGTCGTAATTTGAGCGACTAACCAAAAATGTGGCTTTCTCAAAGGGCCTCAGCAAACGGCAGGTGTCACGTATGAGCTGCCACTCGTTCACATTCAAGTTACACAGGGGAGTACTCCTATCTGCTTGTATCATCAAAAAATCAGTGATGGCTTTTCTTTGTTCGTATATTCTGTCCAACATCTGGAGGGGGGAATTCCAACGTGTGGCAACGTCACAAATGAGACTGTTGTGGGATACCGTCCTGACGCTGCAGCTCAAGCAAAGTGTGCTTGGCGGTGTACGAGTGGCTGAAGTGCATGCACAGTTTCCTTGCCATTGTCAGGACGTCTTGCAAATGGGGTAAAGACTTGATGAACTTCTTGACACCCAGATTCAACACGTGTGCCATGCAGGGCAAATGGTTCACACTTCCTTGTTGCAGCGCGGCCACAATGTTCTTCCCATTGTCGGTCACCATGGTTCCCATTTCCAGATTTCGTGGAGTAAGCCATACTCTGATTTCTTCCCTAATGAACTTTAGCAGTTCCTCCCCTGTGTGACTCCGTTCGCCAAGGCAAACCATGTGAAAGACGGCTTGACACCGCTGTGCCCTACACACGTGGTACAATGAAGGGCCATCGAGATTTGGACCTGCAGTTGAGGCCGAGGACATGGGGGAGGAGGCGCACACTGTAAAAGGACCAACTGCCTGGGAGCCAGAGCGTGGAGGAGGAAGCGGTGTGACCTGTCCAAGTTGCTGTTGTGGCTGTGCAGGAACAACATTTACCCAGTGGGCCGTAAAAGACATGTATTGTCCCTGCCCGTAGTTACAGCTCCACACGTCGGCGCTGCCGTGCACTTTTGAACACACCGATAGGCTCAAGGACTGGCCCACCTTCTCTTCTACAAACTTATGCAGGGCTGGTACTGCCTTCTTCACAAAGAAATGACGGCTTGGGACTCTCCACCTCGGCTCGGCACAAGCCATCAATTCCCTGAAAGCTGCAGAGTCCACCAGTTGGAAAGGGAGGGACTGCAACACCAGCAACTTGGACAGGAGCACATTCAACTTCTGCGCCGTTGGATGAGTGGGCGCATACTGTTGTCTCTTGGACATGGCTTCGCCGATCGATTGTTGGCGGAATGGCTGACTACGAGCGGAAGAAGCAGGAGCGCAAGAAGGAGGGTTTGACACAATGCTCCCTTCGGCTGAGGTGGTGGAGCCTTGGCTGGATGACCGAGGGAGCGGATGGCCACTGGGTGATGCGGCAGGCTGGACCACTACCTCGGAGCCACGGTAATGCCAGGCCGCTTTATGGTGGCGAATCATGTGTTGACGCAGGGCCGTGGTGCCGAGATTGGGACCCTGGCCACGCTTCACTTTCTGCCGACAGATTTTGCATGTGACTACGCTAAGGTCCTCCGGATTCTTTATGAAGAACAACCACACCGCAGAGTAGCTGATTTTCCCACCCACAGTCCGCACTATTTCACTGCTATTTGCGCCGTCTCCAGGGACCCCTGTTCCACTACCTCCCTGAATGGTAGCTTGCCGCGAAGCAGGTGGTCTCCCCATGGCACGTTTGGCTCCTGAATTTCCACTACTGGCACCACCACGCTGATTGCCAACCGTGCTACCGCCTTGCTGCCTCATAGACAAAGAGCAAATCTCTTCTCCTGATGATGAGGAAGCCCCGGCTTCTGCACCCGGCTCCCAATTGTGATCGGCTTCATCATCATCAAAAGATGTGTTCACGTCACTGATGTCCTCCTCGTGTTCCACAACAGTTTCTGCCTCAGGACCCTGAACAATTGAAACACCTCCTCCCACGTCACTCTCCACATCACTACTTGGCAGCCTTGCGGAGCAAGCGACGCATGTCTCCTCACATTCTTGGCTGCCCATTAGCTGCTGACTGTCCTCTATTGGATCGTCCTCAGTAAATAGTGGAGCTGAACCCAAAGCATGAGATAATTCTTTGGTAGAGGGAACAGCATAGGACAAAGGCAATGGGATTACGGGGACTGCTCCCGGGCCATGCCAACTGAGGGTTGTGTCTGAGGAACCCACCGACTCTTGCCTGGGTTTGTGAGATGTCGCTCGTGATGATGGGGATGAGTGTGCAAACCAATTGACGAGGAGAGATGGGTCGACGACACGACCGCTGGGTGTTAACGGGAGCTCAGGCCTATTGCTGCGACTCCTGCTGCCACTAGCCCCAAGTCTGCTGCCAACTCTGCCTGACGTTTGTAGGCCTCTGCCCCTTCTCTGTGCACGTCCTGGCACTTCCCTGCCTGACATACTTAGTGCGTTTATGAGGGTATAGAACAGCAGCAGGCAATTACTTACGGCTGTCCTTTCAAAGTATATAGGCCCTAGACAGAATAACAGTTACTAAACTACACTCCTTGGTTGTATGTATGCCCTTTGCAATGATGAGCGCACTGGTATGCGTATTTCTACGCAGAAAAAACACTTTTTTTTTTTAATACACCAGCCAGTGTATACTCATGTGTGGAATAGCACTGAATTTAGCACAGAGACTGAATAACAGGTAGTAAATAGTACACTATTTAGTTCTATGTATGACCTTCGCAATGATGAGCGCACTGTTAAGCGTATTTATACGCAGAAAAAAACTCTTTTTCTGTTGTATACACCAGCCGGTGTATACTAACGTGGGGAATAGTACTGAATTTAGCACTGAGACAGAAATACATGTACTAAATAGTACACTACTTGGTTGTATGTATGCCCTTTGCAATGATGAGCGTATTTGTACGCAGGAAAAACTTTTTTTTTCTTTAATACATCAGTGGGTGTATAACGTTTGGTATAACACTGAATTTAACACAGAGACAGAAAAAAAGGTAGTATATGGTGCGCTATTTGCTTGTATTTAGGCCCTTTGCAATGATAAGGCCACTGTTAAGCGTATTTGAATGCAGGAAAAAAAATGCTTTCTTTAATACACCGGCAGGTGTATAATGTGTGGTATAACACTGAATTTAGCACAGAGGCAGAAAAAAAGGTAGTAAATGGTACGCTATTTGCTTGTATGTAGGCCCTTTGCAATGATAAGGCCACTGAAAAAGCTAATTTATATGCAGGAAAAACTTTTTTTTCTTTAGTACACTGGCAGGTGTATAACGTGTGGTATAACACTTAATTTAGCACAGAGACAGAAAAAAAGGTAGTATATGGTACGCTATTTGCTTGTATTTAGGCCCTTTGCAATGATAAGGCCACTGTTAAGCGTATTTGAATGCAGAAAAAAAAATGTTTTCTTTAATACACCGGCAGGTGTATAATGTGTGGTATAACACCGAATTTAGCACAGAGGCAGAAAAAAAGGTAGTATATGGTACGCTATTTGCTTGTATGTAGGCCCTTTGCAATGATAAGGCCACTGAAAAAGCGTATTTGTATGCAGGAAAAACTTTTTTTTCTTTATTACACTGGCAGGTGTATAACGTGTGGTATTACACTTAATTTAGCACAGAGACAGAAAAAAAGGTGGTATATGGTACGCTATTTGCTTGTATTTAGGCCCTTTGCAATGATAAGGCCACTGTTAAGCGTATTTGAATGCAGGAAAAAAAAATGTTCTCTTTAATACACCGGCAGGTGTATAATGTGTGGTATAACACTGAATTTAGCACAGAGACAGAAAAAAAGGTGGTATATGGTATGCTATTTGGTTGTATGAAGGCCCTGTGCAATGATAAGGCCACTGAAAAAGCATATTTGTACGCAGAAAAAACTTTTTTTCTTTAATACACCGGCAGGTGTATAACATGTGGTATAACACTGAATTTAGCACAGAGACAGATTAACAGGTGAAAAATGATAAAAAGGCACTAAAGTCCACACTAATATGACTTATTTCTGAACAGCAGCAGGACCCAACATTGCAGCACCACAAAAAAAGAATGCAGGGATTAAACCCTAAATTGCACTCTGTCACACAATTCTGAGCAGCAGAAGATTTGTGGAGCAAAAAAAAACTCATTTGGGCTGAAAAATGAGGAGATAAGATGCTTCAGAAAGTTCAGGCAGCTTGGAGATCTATATGAGGCAGCTGACAGCTATCTGCCCCTCTCTGCTGCAATGCTCAATAACGTGAATAGGAGGTTAAGCTATCAATGATCCTTCTCAGTGTTACAGCAAAGTATTCTGCACTCCTGTCTTTCCCTAATGCTGATGTGACTAGCAGTTGCAGTGTAACGCTGTGGTATGAGCTATTCACACACACGCAGTCCCGTCCTCTCCATCTGAGTGCATAGATGAAATGAAGAGAGGCAAGATGGCCGCCAATTATATAGGGGCTGTGACATCACAGGGGTCAGTGAACACTGATAGGCTGCATCTCACATGTGGTTCAGGGTCAGCCCGCCTACCTTCATTCCCGCCGCTGTTTCCCGCCCTCCCATAATCCCCTGCCCCATGTACTCACATGTGGATCCGCCATCTTAGGTCTCCAATAGCCTGGAATGCTGTAACATGGAGTTTATTGAAGCGATTTGTGCGATAGAATCGCAACGATATTCATATTCGTTGCAAATCGAATTTTTCATGAAATTCGTAACGAATTCGGGTTCGTCAACTTTGATTCGCTCATCTCTACACCTGACCATTGGACTGAGGGTGGTAGGCCGAGGAGAAGTCCAGATTGATGTCCAGACGGTTACAAAGGGCTCGCCAGAACTTAGAGACAAACTGCACCCCTCGATCCGAAACTATATGCTGTGGAAGACCATGTAATCGAAAGACATGCAACAAGAAGTACTTTGCCAGCTTCGGAGCAGAAGGAAGACCTGATAGAGGAATGAAATGAGCCATCTTGGAAAACCGATCTACCACGACCCAGATGACAGTGTTATTATGAGAAGGTGGCAAATCGGTGATGAAATCCATGGCGATATGGGACCAGGAAGTCTCTGGAATGAGTAAAGGCTGTAAGAGTCCTGCAGGTCTTTGCCGAGGAGGTTTTTCACGGGCACAAGTTACACAGTACCGAACAATATCAGAAACATCACGTTCAAGATGGGGCCACCAGTAGTGCCGGGAAATAAGAAGTAGGGTCTTGCGTATTCCAGGATGTCCTGCTGTCAAGGAAAAATGACCCCATTTCAGTACCTTGTGTCTCAATCTGGTGGGAACAAAGGATTTTCCCGGAGGAACTTGCTGAATCTCGGCAGGTGCGGCAGGAATCAAATGGTCAGGAGGAATAATATGCGGAGGCGTGGAGGCTGAACCAATGACGTCAGAGCACCTGGAGAGAGCATCAGCCCTGATGTCTGCTTGATGGAAGTGAATGAAGAAGTTGAACCTGGAAAAGAACAGTGACCATCTTGCCTGGCGGGGGTTCAAACGCTGAGCAGACTGAAGGTATGGAAGATTCTTATGATCGGAGTAGATGCTGACCGGATGAGAAGAACCTTCCAATAGATGTCACCATTCCTCCAAAGCTAGCTTGATAGCAAGGAGTTCACTATCTCTAATGGAGTAATTCCTCTCAGCAGGAGAGAAAGTCTTGGAGAAGAACCCACAAGTTACACTCTTGCCCTTGGCGTTTTTCTGAGTGAGGACGGCACCAGCTCCAATAGATGAGGCATCAACCTCCAAAGCAAAGGGCCTCTCTGGAACAGGTCTTGTAAGCATGGGAGCAGAGGCAAACGCAGACTTTAAAAGGGAGAAGGCCTCTTCAGCCTCTCGAGGCCAAGATTTAGGATTAGATGCCTTTTTAGTGAAAGCCACAATAGGAGCAACCAAGGATGAAAAATGTGGGATAAACTGACGATAATAGTTAGCGAATCCCAGAAAGCGTTGAATTGCACGTAGGCCCGAGGGACGAGGCCAATCCAAAACTGCAGACCACTTATCTGGATCCATCTGCAGACCCTGATGAGAGACAATGTAGCCAAGAAACGGAAGACTATATTTCTCGAACAGGCATTTCTCTAGTTTGGCATAGAGATGATTCTTCCGTAGTCGCTGAAGAACCAGACGAACAGGAGTACGATGCTCCTCTAAGTTGGAAGAGAAGATCAGGATGTCATTTAGGTATACGACAACACAGGTGTAGAGAAGATCACGGAAGATATCGTTGACAAACTCCTGGAAAACAGTTGGAGCATTGCAGAGACCAAAAGGCATTACAAGATACTCAAAATGTCCATCACGAGTATTGAAGGCCATTTTCCATTCATTTCCCTTGCGGATACGAATGAGGTTATATGCACCGCGTAAGTTCAACTTGGAGAAGACCTTAGCACCACGTAGGCAGTCAAAAAGTTCTGAGATAAGAGGTAGAGGGTAACTGTTCTTGACAGTGATTTTCTTAAGTCCCCTGTAGTCAATGCATGGACGGAGTGAGCCATCCTTCTTCCCTACAAAGAAGAAACCTGCTCCAGCAGGAGAAGAGGACTTACGGATAAAACCCTTTTGGAGATTCTCCTGGATATACTCAGCCATGGCTTTGGTCTCAGGAACTGAAATAGGGTATATCCTTCCACGAGGAGGAGTGGTACCAGGCAGAAGGTCAATAGGGCAGTCAAAAGTACGATGTGGAGGCAGAGATTCAGCCTATTTCTTGCAGAAGATGTCCGAGAAATCTTGGTAAGGTGGCGGCAGGCCAGGTAAAGGTGAAAGACGAGAAAAACTTTACGCAGAACAGGTTGGAGGCAAAAATTTTGACAGGATTGTCCCCAGCAAATTATTTCTCCAGTCCTCCAATCCAGTTGCGGGGAATGGCATTGCAGCCAAGGAAGGCCAAGAAGAATCTCAGAAGTACAGTGTGGCAGAACACAGAATTAAATCTTTTCTTTATGCGATACTCCCACTTGCATGACGAGAGATTCAGTACGGAATTGAACCTTACAGTCCAAATTTTGTCCATTAACAGAGGAGATGAACAAGGGCTTGGCAAGTCGAGTAAGGGGAAGATGATACTTGTGGACTAAAGCCGCATCAATAAAGTCACCTGCTGATCCGGAATCCAAAAATGCTTTGGCGCTGAAGGAAGACTTGGCTGAAGCAAAGACTTGTGCAGGAATAATTAAGCATGGAGAGGTAGTCTGCACACCCAGGGACGCCTCTCCAATGTACCCTAGGTGCAGGCGAACTGTACAGTCCTGGAGAAAGTGCTCTGGGCTAGCACAGTACAAACACAAATTCTCATTGCGTAGTCGTGACCTCTCCTGTTGCGTAAGACGAGAACGATCTCCTTGTATAACCTCTTCGGCATGAGGCGCAAGAGACAGAAGAGGTGGACGTTGGAACACAGGTGTCAGATGGGCAGATTCCCTCTCAAAGCGCAATTCCTCCTGTCTTTCGGCAAAACGCACATAAATGCGTGTGGCCAAGTGGATAAGTTCAGTCAAAGAAGATGGAGGATCTCGTACGGCAAGGGCATCTTTAATTCTGCTTGATAGTCCTTTTTTGAATGTGGCACACAAGGCCTCTTCATTCCAGGCAAGTTTTGAGGCTAGAATGCAGAATTGAACCGCGTAGTCACCAACAGTAAAATTCCCTTGACAGAGGTTCAGCAACGCCGTCTCAGCTGAAGAGGCACGTGTGGGTTCCTCAAAGACACTGCGAAATTCTGCCAAGAATGCAGACAAATTGGAGGATACTGGATCACCATGGTCCCAAAGGGGTGTAGCCAAAGCCATGGCTTTTCCGGAAAGTAGACTAATGACAAAGGCCACCTTACTACGTTCCGTCGGAAACAGTTTAGACATGAGCTCCAAATGCTTGGAGCACTTTGTAACAAAGCCTCTGCATGACTTGGAATCCCCATCATACTTGGAAGGCAAAGGCAGATGCAGCTGGGATCCAGGAGACACTGCAGGAGCTGGAGGTGGGAGTGGGCCAGATTGTGGTACCTGCTGCTGTTGCAAGGCCAAAAGCTGTTGCATTATGGCTGCAAGTTGGGAAAATTGCTGCGCCTGTCAGGCCAACTGCTGTGACTGACGTATCACAATGGAGGAAAGATCCGCAGCTACAGGCAGGGGTACCTCAGTGGGATCCATGGCCGGATCTTACTGTACTACTCAGGTTTCTGAAGATAGGAACTCCGGTGTATGTGGATCCGCTGGACCCGTGTGGCAGATGACTCGGACCATACCAGGGAGCAGAGTCTAAGGTGCCGCTGGTCTTCACCAGAGCCCGCTGCAAAGCAGGATGGACTTGCAGCTGCAGGCGACACCCAGGTTGCTACCCCTGGCACGGCTCGACAACACAGGCGGCTGAGGAGATGCGAGGCACAGCAGGGATGAGGCAACTCGTAGTCAGGATAGCAGTAGGTCAGGGCAGGCGGCAAAGTAGCGTAGTCGGGGCATAGCAGGAGTTCAGTAGGCAGGTGGCAGAGGAGCAAGGTCAAGTCACAAGAGCAGGATATCTGGTACACGGCAAGACAATACAATGGAACGCTTTCTCTAGGGCACAAGGCAACAAACTGGCAGAGAACTGAGGAGGGTGGAGGAATTTATAAACAAGCCACAGGTGGTTACACTAATGAGTGTACTGGCCCTTTAAATCTTAAAGCTCCGGTGCGCGTACGCCCTAAGGGACGGGGACACGCGAGCTTGAGCAGAGAGGTGGAGGCAGAGGCAGGAGAAACACTCGGAGAGTGACAGACTGGGGTTCGCATGCGGTTGCGTCCCGCGATGCGAGTCCCAGCCCCGTCGGCAGCAGAAGGTAAGGGGACCATGCGCTCATGGCCAGCGTGTGAGGCTGGAGCGCATAAGTGTAACATATACCATAAAAAAGGAATAAAAAGTGATCAAAAAGTCAGATCAAAACAAAAATGGTACTGATTAAAACTTCAGATCACGGCGCAAAAAATGTGCCCTCATACCACCCCGTACGTGGAAAAATAAAAAAGTTATAGGGTTCAGAAGAGGACAATTTTAAATGTATTAATTTTCGTGCATGCAGTCATGATTTTTTCCAAAAGACAAAATGACAAAATCAACCCTATATAAGTAGGGTATCCTTTTAATCGTATAGACCTATCGAAATGGATTTTACTGAAAAATGTACTGCGTAGAAACGGAAGTCCCCAAAATTTACAAAATGGTGTTTTTCTTAGATTTTGTCACACAATGATTTTTTTCCCATTTTGCCGTAGATTTTTTGGGTAAAATGACTGATGTCATTACAAAGAAGAATTAATGGTGCAAAAAAAAGCCCTCATGGATTTTTATGTGCAAAATTGAAAGGGTTATGATTTTTAAAAGGTAAGGAGGAAAAAAAACGAAAGTGCAAAAACAGTAAAACGCTTGGTCCTTAACCCCTTAAGGACCCTTGACGTATGCATACGTCATGACACCCTGGTACTTAAGGACCCATGACGTAGGCGTACTTCATGGAGAATTCCGGCCCCTGCCGCGCGCCGGGCGGGGATCGGACTGGGATGCCTGCTGAAAACGCCCAGGGGGGTCATCAGACCCCCCCCCCATGTCGGCGATCGCAGCAAATCGCAAGTGAATTCAAACTTCATTACGGGTCTATAGTGACCCGATGACCGGGAATATAAGGGGGATCACGGTAGTCTAAGACACCCAGGATCCTCCTGAAGCGATAGGAGTGAGGTTCCACCCCTCCTATCCCTGCAATTGGTGGTCTAGACGCGACCACCAATAGCAGATCGGGGGCGGGGGGGGTTAACTTTAGTTTTCCCCGTCCTGCCCACCCACAATAGGCGGGGCAGGACGGGGAAACCGATAGGGACTGGCGCCGAAGATCCACTTACCGATCCGGGCGGGCGACGGAGGCTGCGGGCGACGGAGATCGGCGGGCAGCGATAACGTGCGGCTGGATCCGATGGAAGTCGGTGAGTTGCCTAGCAACATCTGGAGGGTACAGTTTGAGACCATTGTACAGTGGTCTCTAACTGCAGCCCTCCAGATGTTGCAAAACTACAACTCCCAGCATGCCCAGACAGCTGTTTGGGCATACTGGAATATGTAGTTTTGCAACAGCTGGAGGGCTACAGTTTGAGACCACTATATAGTGGTCGCTAAACTGTAGCAGTACAGATCTTGCAAAACTACAACTCCTAGCATGCCCAAACAACTGTTTGCTGTCTTGGCATGCTGGGATTTGTAGTTTTGCAACAGCTGGAGGACCACAGTTTGGAGATCACTTTGCAGTGTTCTCTAAAACTGTAACCCTCCAGATGTTGCAAAACTGCAAATCCCAGCATGCCCAAACAGCAAGCAGCTGTCTTGACATGCTGGGAGTTGTAGTTGCGTACCTCCAGCTATTGCATAACTACATCTCCCAGCATGCCCTTCGGCGATCAGTACATGCTGGGAGTTGTAGTTTTGCAACAGCTGGAGGCAGACTGGTTGGAAAATACTGAGTTAGGTAATAGAACCTAACTGAAGGCTTTCCAACCAGTGTGTCTCCAGCTGTTGCAAAAGTACAACTCCCAGCATGCACGGTCTGTCAGTACATGCTGGGGGTTGTAGTTTTGAAACAGCTGGAGGTTGGCCCCCCCATGTGAACGTACAGGGTACATTCATACGGGCAGGTTTACAGTGAGTTTACTGCTTCAAGTTTGGGCTGCGGCAAGTTTTTCACCGCAGCGCAAACTCCTAGCGGGAAACTCACCATAACACACCAGTGCGAATGTACCCTAAAAACACTACACTAAAATATAATAAAGAGTAAAACACTACATATACACCCCTTACACTGTTCCCCCAATAAAAATGAAAAATGTATTGTATGGCAGTGTTTCCAAAACGGAGCCTCCAGCTGTTGCAAAACAACAACTACCAGCATTTCCGGACAGCCACTGACTGTGCAGGCATGTTTTGAATTTATGAACAGCTGGAGGCACCCTGTTTGGGAATCACTGGCATAGAATACCCCTATGTCCACCCCTATGCAATCCCTAATTTAGTCCTCAAATGCGCATGGCGCTCTCTCAATTCGGAGCCCTGTCGTATTTCATGGAAACAGTTTAGGGCCACATAAGGGGTATTTCCGTACTCGGGAGAAATTGCACTACACATTTTGGGGGGCTTTTTCTCCTTTTACCCTTATGAAAAGGAAAAATTGGGGGCTACACCAGCTTGTTAGTGTAAAAAAATAAAAATGTTTACACTAACATGCTGGTGTTGCCCCATACTTTTTATTTTCACAAGCGTTAAAAGGAAAAAAAGACCCCCAAAATTTGTAACGCAATTTCTCCTGAGTACAGAAATACCCCATATGTGGGCGTAAAATGCTCTGCGGGCGCACAACAAGGCTCACGAGTGAGAGCGCACCATGTACATTTGAGGCCTAAATTGGTGATTTGCTCAGGGGTGGCTGATTTTACAGCGGTTCTGACATAAACACAAGAAAATAAATACCCACATGTGATCCCATTTTGGAAACTACACCCCTCACGTAATGTAATAAGGAGTGCAGTAAGCATTTACGCCCCACAGGTGTCTGGCAGATTTTTGGAACAGTGGTCCGTGAAAATGAAAAATGTAATTTTTAATTTGCACAGCCCACTGTTCCAAAGATCAGTCAAACGCCAGTGGTGTGTGAATACTCACTGCATCCCTTATTAAATTCTGTGAGGGGTGTAGTTTACAAAATAGGGTCACATGTGGGGGGTCTACTGTTCTGGCACCACAGGGGGCTTTGTAATCGTACATGACTTCCATTCCAAACCATTTTTTTCCCAAAAGCTCAATGACGCTCCTTCGCTTCTGAGCATTGTAGTGCGCCAGCAGAGCACTTGACGTCCACACATGGGGTATTTCCATACTCAGAAGAGATGGAGTTTAAAATTTTGGTGGGCATTTTGTCCTATTACTCCTTGTAAAAATGTTAAATTTGAGGGAAAACTAGCATTTTAGTGAAAAATGTTTTTTTTCACATCCAACTTTAACGAAAAGTCGTCAAACACCTGTGGGGTGTTAAGGCTTACTGGACCCCATGTAACGTGCCTTGAGGGGTGTAGTTTCCAAAATAGTATGCTATGTGGTTTTTTTTTCGCTGTTCTGGCACCATGGGGCTTCCTAAATGTGACATGCCCCACAAAAAGCATTTCAGAAAAACTCACGCTCCAAATTCCCACTGTCGCTCCTTCCATTTTGAGCCCTCTACTGTGCCCGCCGAACACTTATGAGGTATTTTCTTTCTTGAGAGAAATTGGGTTACACATTTTAGAAGATTTATCTCCTTTTACCCCTTGTAAAAATTCAATAACTGGGTCTACAAGAATACGCCAGTGTAAAAATGAAGATTTAGAATTTTCTCCTTCAATTTGCTGCTATTCCTGAGAAACACCTAAAGGGTTAACAAACCTTTTGAATGTCATTTTGAATACTTTGATGGGTGCAGTTTTTATAATGGGGTCATTTGTGGGGTATTTCTAATAAGAAGGCCCTTCAAATCGCCTTCAAAACAGAACTGGTCCCTGAAAAATTTCGATTTAGAAAATTTTGTGAAAAATTGGAAAATTGCTGCTATACTTTGAAGCCCTCTGATGTCTTCCAAAAGTAAAAACATGTCAACTTTATGATGGAGACATAAAGTAGACATATTGTGTATGTGAATCAATATATGATTTATTTGGAATATTCATTTTCTTTATAAGCAGAGAGTTTCAAAGTTAAAAAAATGCTAAATTTTAAATTTTTTCATCAAATTTTGGAATTTTTCACCAAGAGTATCGACAAAATTTTACCACTAACATAAAGTAGAATATGTCACAAAAAAAACAATCTCTGAATCAGAATGAAAGGTAGTGACCTGATAGTGACCCGGTGACAGAGTGGTGCGGTGGGTGGCAATACCAGTACCTGGTGACGAAGGTGGGTGAAAAAAAGGTCTAATGCGGAGGAATGTTTGTAAATGAGGAGCTGCGCCTTTAATCTGTTTGGCACTATCTATATTTGTGAAGTTTTGGTGTGGCACCATGGTCAAACTACTTTGATGCATTAGGCATTGAGGGTGGAAATCCTGGCTGTTCCATGTCTGATTCATCTTCACAAAGGTCAGTCTCTGCACATTTTTGTGGACAGACGAGGAGGGGGCTGTGGCCCCCGCCGTACTAAACACCCGCTCTAATGGCACACTATTGGCTGGGCAGAATAGCTTTTCCAGGGCAAACTTTCCTAGTTGCGGCCACAAATCAAGTTTGGCTGCTCAGAAGTCCAGCGGATTTTCAAGGTGTGTTGGCATGGTCATGTCAAGGTATGCCACCACCTGCTGGTTCAGGTTCAGCTGGTACATAATCCTGCTGCTGCTGATCTGCTTTACTATGCAGGTGAAGAAAGGTATTCATCAGTGACTGTAGACTCAGGTTGCTGCTGATGGAGCTTGTACAGCTCCTGCCACCCCACCCCTCCCCAGCAGCCATGGCAGTGGAAGGTGAGCTCAGAGGGCCCCCCCGAGTCAAACCTGCAAGAGGATGGACGATGGCACCGATAGGCATCGGCCAACTGACTACGTAGGATGTCTCTGTAGTAGGTCAGTTTGTCCTCCCTCTCAGTGGGTGTAAAAAAGGACACCATTTTGTGGCGGTAGCGAGTGTCCAATAAGGTGGAGAGCTAGAAGTCATCCCGCTACCCAATGGTGACAATTCAGCGGTCACTCCGCAAGCAAGTGAGCATGAATCGGACATTTGTGCAAGTGACTCAGAGGGACTCCCTGCCTCCATCTCCACTGCATACCGCCGCGGTGTGTCTGGATCCTCTCTCTCGCCTTCCTTATAACCCTCTTGCTCGTCTGGCTGCTCCTCCCTTTCCAGTCTGATGACTCGAAAAACCGCCCATTTGGCAAAACCTAAACTGTGCTCCTCTGTGCCCCACCCCCTCCTCTTCCTGTTCAGCCCCCACAGGGGTCATGTGGCCGTGAGATGTAGGCGCCACATCTCCATTGCCCTGACCAGCCATCATTTCCAACACTTGTTGTAGGAAATGAAGCAGCGGAATTACTTTGTTCACTCCGTAATCCTGGCGACTTACTAATAATGTGGCTTCCTAAAAGGGCCTGAGCAAATGGCAGGTGTCACGTATGAGCTGCCACTGGTTAACATTGAAGTTACACAGGGGAGTACCCCTATCTGCTTGGATCATCAAGAAATTGGTCATGGCTTTGCTCTGTTCGTATAGTTGGTCCAACATATGGAGGGTGGAATTCCAACATGTGGCAACGTCACAAATCAGACTATGTTGGGGGATACATCTGTTGGGGGATACATCTGTAACCCTCTTCTCCTGATGATGATGAAGCCCCTTCAGCACCTGGCTCCCAAATGCGATCGGCTTCATCATCATCAAGAAGTGTCTGCAATACACTGATGTCCTCCTCAGGTTACTCAACAGTGTCTGCTTCAGGACCCTGAACGCTGGCCACAACGCCTCCCATGTCACTCTCCACATCACTACTTGCCCGCCTAGCAGAGGAAGCAGCGGATGTCTCCTCCACTTTTTGGCTAGGCAGTAGCTGCTGATTGTCCTCTATTAGATTGTCCTCACTGAATAGTGAAGCTGAACCCAGCAGAAGATACTTCTTGGAGGGAACAGCATAGGACAGAGGCAATGCTCCTGGGCCATGCCAACTGAAGGTTGTGTCTGAGGAACCCACCGACTGGGGGGTATCAGAAGTCACTTGTGATGAAGTGGATGACCGTGTTTATTAATCGATGATGGCAGATGGGTTGCTAGTCAAGACACGACCACTAGCTGATACTGGGAGCTCAGGCCTCTCGCTGCCACTCCTGCTGCCACTTGCCCCTAGTCTGCTGCGATCTCTGCCCGCACCTGATGAATTTAGGCCTCTGCCACTCCTCTGTGCACGTCCTGGCACTTCTCTGCCTGATATACTTAGTGCCTACATTGCGCTTCTCTATGCTTGAAACTGTTCTTGTCTAGAACAGCAGCAGCTGTCTACTTTTGGCTGTCCTTTCACAGTATCTAGGCCCTTGTCAGATTAACAGGTACAAAATAATACACTACTTAGATGTAGGTATGCGGTATGCACTTATGAGGGCAGAAAAATGCTCTACAGTACGCTCAAAAAGTATTTGAGTACAACACCAGCAGGTGAGAACTTTTGCCTTGCCTTTTATAGTATCTAGGCCCTCGAGAGATTAACAGGTACAAAATAGTACACTACTTAGATGTAGGTTTGTGGTATGCACCTATGAGTGCAGAAAAATGCGCTACAGACGTTTAAAAAAACATATTTTTGCACAACACCAGCAGAACAACAGTGCTGCAGTACACAGCCGCTGTGTACTAAACCCAAAATTGCACTTTCTCACAAACTATTATGGATTGGACTGCTGGGTATTAAACAGTCTACAGACTAGTATAACCTGCAGACCATTTTTTGTGAAACGAAGACATAGAATTGCGCTGAAAATTTATTCCTCCATCCTCTGCTAAGGTTTATGAAGCTGAGGCAACTTGTTCAATTGTATGAGGCAACACACAGCTGTAATAAAGTAATACAATGCTGTAGAAAGTGACTGGGATGTTAATGACTGCAGTAAAAAAAAATCTGTGAAAAAAAGCACTGCTCTCTGTCTGATGCGACTAGGAGGTGAAACGCTGCTGGAAAAAGCTTTTCTGTGTGACACACACATACAGGCTGTCTGTCCTATCTCTCTGCAGTGTAATGAATGAAGTGAATAGCCAGAATATGGCTGCCGATTACATAGGTCTGTGACATCACAGTGGTGACTGGCTGCTGATAGGCTGCATCCTGCATGTGATTCAGGGTCATCCTGCCTACCGTTGTTCCCGCCTTCCCAGAGTTCCTTGCCCCATGTCCTCACATGTGAATCCTCCATTTTAGATGTAATGGAGCCTGGACCGCACTAAATGGAGTTTAATGAAGCGATTCACATGATAGAATTCGGATTCGTCGGCTCTGATTCGCTCAGTTCTAGTCAGTATATATAAGATAGGGGGCTATAGGAAGCTGTAAATAGGGGGTGTAGGGAATAATATATAGGATGGCACTGGCAGTATATGAGTGGGCCATTTGAATTGATTTTGGGGGTGGTCTGTATCCCAAAATTAACCCCTTAAGGACACAGCACATTTCCATTTACGTTTTTCTTCAAAAAGCCATAACTCTTGAATTTTTTCAACTCACAAACCCATATAAAGGGCTTATTTTATGCAGAAAAATGTTACTTTTTTGTAACACCTTTCATTTTACCTTAAATTGTATGGCATTGCAATAAAAATATTATAACTGGGGAGAAATTGAAAAGAAAATGCAATTTTGAAGTTTTCTTTACGCTGTCCACTTTATGGTTAAACTGACATGTTCTCTTTATTCTGGGGGTCAATACCATTATAATACCATTATAATGATCCCCTTAGTTAAATGCTTTTCTATTATTGAAACAAAGATTAACCACACCTCAAGAATACCATCCTAGGGTACACAGTGAATAATTGTTTGAGACAAAGTTTTGAAAAAATGCACGATTTTATTAAAACAATAAAAACCTAAATGGTTAAAAATATCAGAGCAATGTCAATGTTATCTTAAACTGTCATTGGGCCCTAATGACAGATTTAGAAAATATGAATATATATATATATAGCAACCACCTAATATAGAATAATATATAGATGTTAAAAACAAATGCAATTTTTCAACGGCATATAATGATCCGGAATCGACTATTAGTCCGGCACCTATGATGAATAAAAAAGGGCTGATAGTCCGGCACTTGTAATGGAAAAGGCAAAGTCACTTGATGGACTGATGTAAAGGTGTATAAAAAGCTGCCCACAGATGTTAAACAAATGCAAAGTTCAACCTCACCCTGGCTGCTGGTCCCGTACTGCGACGGGCCGATAGTTGGAATTCTTGCGTTGGCTGCAGCAATCCCGGCGTGAGAGCCTGGATGGATATGGGCTCCGGCAGGAGACTCTCTTGGGAGCGGTCTGTGGTATCGGCAAATACCTGGATGTATGGTCGGACCCTCGCTGGAGAAATCGTGGCTGGGTTCTGGTATTGCAGGCAGCAGGTTGGTAATGCGCTCAGTGGAAGAGGATGTTTGGTGAATGCAGCAAGTGGTGCACAAAGTTCTGGGCCGGCTTCAGTCTAGGTGGTGCGTGCGAATTGTGCTCTGTTCAGATTAGATATCAGCCTAGACGCGTTTCAGGGTGCTAAAAACGACTAGAGATGAGCGAACTTACAGTAAATTCGATTTGTCACAAACTTCTCAGCTCGGCAGTTGATGACTTATCCTGCGTAAATTAGTTCAGCCTTCAGGTGCTCCGGTGGGCTGGAAAAGGTGGATACAGTCCTAGGACAGAGTCTCCTAGGACTGTATCCACCTTTTCCAGCCCATCGGAGCACCTGAAAGCTGAACTAATTTATGTAGGAAAAGTCATCAACTGCCAAGCCGAGAAGTTCGTGACGAATCGAATTTACTGTAAATTCGCTCATCTCTAGTCCCTGAAACGCGTCTAGGCTGATATCTAATCTGAACAGAGCACAATTCGCACGCACCACCTAGACTGAAGCCGGCCCAGAACTTTGTGCACCACTTGCTGCATTCACCAAACATCCTCTTCCACTGAGCGCATTACCAACCTGCTGCCTGCAATACCAGAACCCAGCCACGATTTCTCCAGCGACCCCTTCCTCAGTAGGCAAATGTAGGAAATAATGAATGTGCAGCCTTTATATTGTGGGTGCACATATGTTCTTGATTAATGGGACAAAAAGAACCTGTGGAGTGAACTTGACAGCAAAAACCTGGTAAGTGGACCAACTTGGAACACTGAATTTGAATCTACTATTAAATGAATAGTTATCATCCCTTAATCTTTCTATATCTCTTAGATGTTCAGTATAAAACAGATTAGAAAATATAAATCCATGTACATTTATCAGTGTTATACTAGAATTGTCAAATCTAGCTATTTTTTTGTTTCACATATTAAAACCTTCACACAAAAGAGAACTGATGTGTTGAGGAAACAGGTGGCACTCCAACACAGGTAACGCATGGAGACATCTGAGGTGTGAATTAAAGTCAAGAAGACATGTTTGTGAAAAATGTATATAAGTATATAAATATGTTTGTAAAAGAAGAAAAATACTGTATATAGGTGTGTGAATGAAATCAAAAGAATGTTATGAGAAAAATGAGAGAAAAGAGAAAAAAAAATTATAAAAAAATGAGAATAAATAAATTATAAAATAAAATATATAACAGTAGTGGCCATGGTTGAGGCCTTCCCTTGGGAGGGGCACCACATCATGGCTACACTTGATGTATCTTCTCTCTATACCCTAATACAACATGATCAGGGTATAGAAGTGGTCAAAAAAATTTTATTAGGAGGAAACATCAAGCTAGAACAGGTGGAGTTTGTAACACGGGCAATCTATTTCATTCTCACTCACAATTATTTTTATTTTGAGGGTGATTATTATTGACAGCAAACCGGTACAGCCATGGGCACGAGGTTCGCGCCAAGTTACGCCAATCTCTTCATGGCGGCTTGGGAGGACAATACTATCAGTCCCAAACTTGGCGCAGACCTGGTGCTCTGGCGGCGGTATATAGATAAAAAAAAAATAATTTGGCAGGGGTCTTTAGAAGATCTTAATCACTTCATTTATAATCTAAACATCAATTCACTTAATTTAGTTTTCACTTCCACCATTAGTAGTTCACAAATGGAATTCCTGGATCTAGAAATTAAAGCTTTTGATGGTGGTTTAAAATGCAACACCTTCATGAAACCCACGGCTAAAAATAGCTACATTGATTTTGAGAGCTGCCATTTACCCAGGTGGCTACTTAATGTCCCTGGAGGTCAGTACCGCCGCTTAAAAAGGAACTGCACCGACAATGGTAAATTACTTGAAGAAGCAGACCAATTGTCCTTTCAGTTCCGGGAAAAGGGATATCCACAAGCTGTCTTACAAAATTCATTAGAAAAAATCAAAGGTTTAGATAGGAAAGATTTTTTCATCCCTCAGGAGTCAAACACAAAAACATCCATTCCAGAATACAGATTGGTTCTGCCCTTTAATACAACCCACATGAAGGTAGAACAAATCATAAAAAAACACTGGAAAATTTTGAAACAGGATAAAACAATTGGTGATACTATACCTCAACATCCTCCGATTATATATACACGAGCTTCCAACTTAGGTATCACAGTAGCTCCATCTATTAAACCTCCCACCAAATTCATTAAAACTCAATCCTGGATGGATATGAAGGTTTTTTTTTCGCTGCGGATCCTGTAGTGGATGTACAACATCCAAGGATGTTAGAAGAATAACCACTATTCATTCCACAGTGAATGAATATAAGTGGAAAATAGATGAATGTATTACATGCAATTCAAAAGTCCTATATATTCTGGAATGCGGGTGCCACAAGCAATATGTGGGACGGACGAAGCGACAATTAAAAACTTGACTAGCAGAGCACATTAACAATATAAGAAAGGGAGAACAAAAACTGCCCATTTTGCAAAAGTACACAAAAAGGTTCCATCCAGTTTAAAATTTCCAGGTTTTCAAATCATTAAGAAAGATTGGCGGGGAGGAAGTTTCATGCTCAGAATGTCCAAAGCAGAGAGCAAAAATAATTTTCGAATTTGATATGATAGAGCCCAAAGGGCTGAATTCCAGCTTTGAATTATTTGGTTTTCTCTGAGAGACCTTCCACGGCACCGACGCCCGCCGTTGTTCCAATCACAGCGGTTGTCGGTTCCAGGACAGGTCTCTCATATATGTTCTCCGGAGTTTTAGAATCATGGCTATGTCTTTTGTATTTTTGGATAAGAGTATGTTATGACTACTGATTCACAATGATGCATTCACACATATTTTATTTCATTTTCACCACAATTTGTATTTATTTTTTGTATATTTTTATTACTTTTTATTCTATATATTTTTTACATTCTTATATTTTTCATTATTATTATTTTAATATATATATTATTTATTCCTTTATTTAATATTAATTTTTTCTCATTTCATTTTACTTTTATTTTTATTATTATTTTTTTTAATTCACAGACACCCACTACAATTTCCCCATTCAAAACCTTTACATTCACTATCAACCTTTTTCACTGGTCACACATCTTCAACAATTTCACATTAATTCACATTACTATTATCTTCTTGGTTTCATCCACCTCAGTTTACACCACATCACTCATTTTTATTTTTTATTTTATATTTATTTTACATATCATTTACTATTTTTTATTTTCTGTTTTATATTTTATTTTATAATTTTTTTATTTTCATTTTTTTATTTTTTCTTTATTTTTTTTCTATTTAATTTTTTTATACATTTTCTTTTTTTTTTTTTTTCTCTTTTCTCTCAGTTTTCTCATAACATTCTTTTGATTACATTCACACACCTATATACAGTATTTTTCTTCTTTTACAAACATTTATATACTTATATACATTTTTCACAAACATGTCTTCTTGACTTTATTTCACACCAGAGATGTCTCCATGCGTTACCTGTGTTGGAGTGCCACCTGTTTCCTCAACACATCAGTTCTCTTTTGTGTGAAGGTTTTAATATGTAAAACCAAAAAATAGCTAGATTTGACAATTCTAGTAGAACACTGATAAATGTATATGGATTTATATTTTCTAATCTGTTTTATACTGAACATCTAAGAGATATAGAAAGATTAAGGGATGATAACTATTCATTTAATAGTAGATTCAAATTCAGTGTTCCAAGTTGGTCCACTTACCAGGTTTTTGCTGTCAAGTTCACGCCACAGGTTCTTTTTGTCCCATTAATCAAGAACATATGTGCACCCACCATATAAAGGCTGCACATTCATTATTTCCTACATTCGCCTACTGAGGAAGGGGTCGTTTTTAGCACCCTGAAACGCGTCTAGGCTGATATCTAATCTGAACAGAGCACAATTCGCACGCACCACCTAGACTGAAGCCGGCCCAGAACTTTGTGCACCACTTGCTGCATTCACCAAACATCCTCTCCCACTGAGCGCATTACCAACCTGCTGCCTGCAATACCAGAACCCAGCCACTTTCTCCAGCGAGGGTCCGACATACATCCAGGTATTTTCCCGATACCACGGACCGCTTCCAAGAGAGTCTCCTGCCGGAGCCCATATCCATCCAGGCTCTCACGCCAAAATTGCTGCAGCCAACACAAGAATTCCAACTATCGGCCCGTCGCAGTATGGGACCAGCAGCCAGGGTGAGGTTGAACTTTGCATTTGTTTAACATCTGTGGGCAGCTTTTTATACACCTGTACATCAGTCCATCAAGTGACTTTGCCTTTTCCATTACAAGTGTCGGACTATCAGCCCTTTTCTATCCATCATAGGTGCCGGACTAATAGTCGACTCCGGATCATTATATGCCGTTGAAAAATTGCATTTGTTTTTAACATCTATAGATTATTCTATATTAGGTGGCTGATATTTTTAACCAGTTAGGTTTTTATTGTTTTAATAAAATCTGCATTTTTTTCAAAACTTTATGTCTCAAACAATTATTCACTGTATACCCTAGGGTGGTATTCTTGAGGTGTGGTTAATCTTTGTTTCAGTTTTTACCCATTTGGATTGGTGGGGATCAATCCTTTAACTACAATAACCTCGAATACCTGGTTGTGAGCTGCACACATTTTTCTAATTTGCTTTTCTATTATTGTTCTTCTGAAAAAAGCTCCAAACTTTTTAGACAAAATCAGTTAAAATTCACCCTATTCTGACTTTGATGCCGTTCTCATTTTTCCAGATATGGGGCTGTTTGAGAATCATTTTTTGCTCCACGATCTTGAGTTTTATTGGTACTGTTATTTTATTTTAGTATTATTTTTAATTTATTTCTGCTGACATATGGTGTGACGTCACTGTGTATATTATCCATGTACTGTGACATCACTGTGTATATTATCTCTGTACTGTGACATCACTGTATAACATATAACTTTAAAAAGGCAAACTTCCCTGGGCTGAGAGCTGCACTACAGGACATAGACTGGGGGGAGGTGTTGTCAAATACTGATACAGAAGGTAAATGGGACATCTTTAAATCAACTCTAAATAACTATACAGGGGGGAATAAATATTAACGATTAAAACTAAATCCTACATGGCTGACAAATGATGTTAAAAGAGCAATAAACAACAAAAAATAGCTTTCAAAAAATACAAATCTGATGGGTCAGCTATAACATTTAAGCCCTTAAGGACCAAGGGCGTACAGGTACGCATTTGCTCCCTGGTACTTAAGGATATCGATCAGCAGGCACCCCGTGCCAATGCCCATGGGGGTCATCAGACCCCCCCATGTAGGCGATCGCCGAAAATCGCAAGTGAATTCCCATTTGCGATTTTCGGCTATTCCCGTGATGCGGGTCACGTGTGACCCGCTGACCCGGAGATACAATGTGATCGGGGGTGTAGGATACACCCCCTATCACCCTCTGTATCTATGGGGAGGTGGCGATTTCGTCACCCCCACAGGATCGCTGCTATTGGCCGGGTTAACGGCCGAGTTAACGGCCCCTTCTCGCGGCTCTGCTTGCTCCCTGAGTTCATTCGGCGGGCAGAGCTGTGAGAAGGAGCCAGGGACCAGCTGTGAAGATCGGAGCCCCTCACAGAGGAAGACCCCCCTTAGAGCAGGGAGAGAGTACAGCCCCAGGGACAGGTAGGGTTAACCAGTAAAGTAAAAAAAAGTTTAAAACATTTTCCCCCCCCTGACCCCCTAATAGGACCTAAAGGGTCCGCCACAATTTTTTAGTGTGACCCGGGCCCTATTAGGGATTCAGGGCGCTGCATTTGGCCCCCCATTTTTTTTTTTTGGCCGCAGCGCTTTCCCCCCCCCCATACAGTTACAGTTACACCAATCACACACATTACATACTCACCCCCCCCACACACACACACACACACCCACCACCCCCGCCACCAACCCCCCCACCACCATAGAATAAAGGCGAAGGCTCGCCAGGCATTTCCGGCAGCGGAGGCATACGCTTTTCTTGCCTCCGACTCCGAATCTGTCAGTGAGGATGATGAAGATCTTACATTCCTGTGTTCTTCATCATACTTCTCATCATCTAGTACTGATGATGAGTCACCTATACGGTGGCGGAGATGCCGCCAGGCGAGGCCACGCACCCCCCATGATAGTGGCCCAGTGGCTGGCACTAGTGGAGTGGGGATGCTGCTCGTACTAGGAGTCCGACCCCCCAGACAAGTTTACCGGAGTCCCCTTTCGGTGAACCTGTCTGGAGACCCCCAGAGGCTTATCAGCCATGGTTTCCAGAGTTTGTTGGCTATTTCAGTTATTTTTTCAGTGACAGTTTTGTCAATCACATGGTGGAGCAGACGAACCTGTACGCCAGGCAGTTCATCGCCCACCACCCTGATTCTGTTTTGGCCAGGCCCAATGAATGGTGCGCCATTGATGCAGCAGAGATGAGGACATTTTGGGGCCTCTTGCTGCATATGGGCCTGGTCAAAAAACAGAGTGTCAGACAGTACTGGAGCGGGAACATCTTCTACCAGACCCCGCTTTACAGTTTGGTCATGGCATGGAGGCGGTTCGAGGCCATTCGGAAATGCCTCCATTATGCAGATAATGAGGCATGTCCACCCCGAGGTGATCCCACCTATGACCGGCTTTACAAAGTGAGGCCGGCCATCGATCACTTTGGGGCCAAATTTTTGGAGGCCTACGTACCCCTCAGGGAGCTCTCGGTTGATGAGTCTCTTATCAGTTTTAAGGGGAGACTCATCTTCCGCCAGTATATTCCCTCCAAGCGGGCGCGGTATGGCGTGAAGCTCTTTAAACTTTGTGAGAGTACCTCCGGGTACACTCTCAAGTTTAGAGTATATGAGGGACCAGATTCCCGTATTGAACCCCCAGATTGTTCCCCCACTCTGGGTGTTAGCGGGAAAATCGCTTGTGAGCTTGTGCACCCTTTGCTGGATAAGGGTTACCACGTGTACGTCGACAACTTTTATACCAGCATCCCTGTGTTCACATCCCTTGCCGCCAGATCCACGTCCGCTTGTGGGACCGTGCGGAAAAACCAGAGAGGCCTCCCTCTAAATTTTCTGCAGACACCTATGCCCAAGGGTGAGTCCCGTGCCCTTACCCATGAAAACCTGTTGCTGGTCAGGTATAAGGATAAGAGGGATGTCCTTATGCTGACCACTATTCATGGTAACGGCAGCTCACCTGTCCCTGTGCGAGGTACCACAACACCGGTCCTCAAGCCCGATTGTATTCTGGACTACAATCAGTATATGGGGAGAGTTGATCTTTCTGATCAAGTCCTCAAGCCATCCATGGCCATGCGGAAAACACGGGTATGGTACAAAAAAGTTGCCGTCTACTTGGCACAGGTTGCCATGTACAACGCTTTTGTACTGTCCCAGTACGCTGGCAACACAGGGACATTCCTCCTGTTCCAGGAAGAAGTCCTAAAGGTCCTGATCTTTGGAGACCGGGAAAGAGCAGGCCGGACTTCCCAAGGAACTGGAGTTATAGGTGCCAGGATCGTCCCAGGCCAACACTTTCCAGGTGAAGTCCCCCACACTGGAAAGAAGGGACGATCCCAGAAAAAAAGCAGTGTGTACACAGGAGGGGGATTCGGAAGCACACCACCACTCAATGTGACACTGGCCCCAATCATCCGGGCCTCTGCATTAAAAACTGCTTCAGGGAGTATCACACTTCCATGCAGTACTAAATTTTCCCTTTTTATTTTAATTTTCCATAATTTGACCCCAATGTACCAAGTCCAGAGTACATTCCAAATTTTAACACCATAAAACCACTAAATTGCCCAAAAAAAACTAATCTAAAAAAAAAAAAACAACTGATAAGACTTCTGGGGGTATTTTTTTCTCTGGGTCATGGGTCACTGAGTCACTATCATCGGGGACTTTTTTTGTTGCCTCAAATGCGCAGCGCTCTCTCTCCACCTGAGCGGGGTGCACATTTGAGGCAACAGGTTAGGGATGGCCCCACACGTCACATTCCCAGAATGATGATTCAGAGCATAGGGTTTGGGGCGGGCATATTTTTACGTTTTGGCTATGCTCTGGGTCATCATTCTGGGAACATAACCTGGTTTATAATTTTATGTCCCACTTTACCCCATTTTAGTTATTTAGTGTACCCCAGTTATTTACCCCATGTAATGCCCTTGAGGGGGGGGTCCCACTGTTCTGGCTCCATAGGCCGCAACGCAGAAGCTCAAGGCCCCTGAATGCGACCTGCTCCTCTCAGACCAGTGTGCAAGCTGTTTACGCCCAGACTTGAGGTATGTCCTTATTCCAAAGAAATGTATTTACAAACTTACGGTGACATTTTCTCCTTTCACCACGTGTGAAAATGAAAAATTTGGGGTAACCCCAGCATTTTAGTGTAAAAAAATTTAATTTTTCATTTTCACATCCCACTTCATGAATATTTATCAAACACCTGTGGGGTGTTAAGACTCACTGTACCCCTTGTTATGTTCCTTGAGGGATTTAGTTTCAGAAATAGTATGCCGTGTGTTTTTTTGGGCTGTCCTGGCACCATAGGGGCTTCCTAAATGCGACATGCCCCCCGAGCAAAATTTGCTCTCAAAAAGCCAAATATGACTCCTTCTCTTCTGAGCATTGTAGTTCTCCCGTAGTGCACTTCAGGTCAACTTATGGGGTACCTCCATACTCAGAAGAGATGGGGTTACAAATTTTGGGGGGTATTTTCTGCTATTAACCCTTGCAAAAATGTGAAATTTGGGGGGAAACACACATTTTTGTGAAAATTTTTTTTTTACATATGCAAAAGTCGTGAAACCCCTGTGGGGTATTAAGGCTCACTTTATTCCTTGTTACGTTCCTCAAGGGGTCTAGTTTCCAAAATGGTATGCCATGTGTTTTTTTTTTGCTGTTCTGGCACCATAGGGGCTTCCTAAATGTGACATGCCCCCCGAGCAAAATTTGCTCTCAAAAAGCCAAATATGACTCCTTCTCTTCTGAGCATTGTAGTTCACCCGTAGTGCACTTCAGGTCAACTTATGGGGTACCTCCATACTCAGAAGAGATGGGGTTACAAATTTTGGGGGGTATTTTCTGTTATTAACCCTTGCAAAAATGTGAAATTTGGGGGCAACACACATTTTAGTGAAAACATTTTTTTTTTTTACATATGCAAAAGTCGTGAAACCCCTGTGGGGTATTAAGGCTCACTTTATTCCTTGTTACGTTCCTCAAGGGGTCTAGTTCCCAAAATGGTATGCCATGTGTTTTTTTTTGCTGTTCTGGAACCATAGGGGCTTCCTAAATGCAACATGCCCCCCAAAAACCATTTCAGAAAAACGTACTCTCCAAAATCCCCTTGTCACTCCTTCACTTCTGAGCCCTCTACTGTGCCCGTCGAACAATTTACATAGACATATGAGGCACATAGATATATGAGGTATGTGCTTAAATTGGGCTACACATACAAGTATAAATTTTCTCCTTTTACCCCTTGTAAAAATTCAAAAATTGTGAGTTTGAAAATTTTGTGAAAAATTGGAAAATTCCTGCTGAGCTTTGAAGCCCTCTGGTGTCTTCCAAAAGCAAAAACTTGTCAATTTTATGATCCAATGTTATATCCATTTTCCTTACAAGCAGAGAGCTTCAAAGTTAGAAAAATGCAAAATTGATTTTTCACCAAGAAAGGATGCAAGTTACCACAAAAATGTACCACTATGTTAAAGTAGAATATGTCACGAAAAAACAATCTCGGAATCAGAATGATAAGTAAAAGCATTCCAGAGCTATTAATGTTTAAAGTGACAGTGGTCAGATGTTCAAAAAACGCTCTGGTCCTGAGGTGTAAAATGGCCTGGTCCTTAAGGGGTTAAACAGTACAAGGAGCTTAATAAAATCTGTAAAAATGTAATAAAAAAGCAAAAATTCTAAATGAGAGACAGGTGGCCAAAGAAAGCAAAACTAATCCTAAATATTTTTTTAGATATATAAATGCAAAAAAAACAAGGACAGAGCATGTAGGACCCCTTAATAATGATAATGGGGAGGTTGTCACAGGCGATATAGAGAAAGCAGAGCTACTGAATGGGTTCTTTAGTTCTGTATATACTAAGGAAGAAGGAGCTGACATTGGCAGGGCCGGATTAACGTAGGGGCGGATGGAGCTGCCGCTCCAGGCCCCTACATGAAAATAGGCCCAGTGGCCTGCACAGACGGCCCGCATAGGCTGCCCGGCACCCACGATAAATATGATAACAGAAAAAGAGGGTCGGCCCTGCACTGTCCCAGGCTGGCCCTGCTTCTTACTTATGGCCCTGGGTCACTGCAGGCCGCTGCAGCACTGTTTTCTTTTTATAAATAGTTAGCTTCCGGACCTTTAAGGTGAGTGCAGGGGCCGTGGCCGCAATGTCTCTCTGGGAAAAGAGCCGAGGGATGCTCCTCCCCCTCCCCCCACACTCCTCTGTGTGCAGGCTGCAGCCCTATTGGAGCAGGCAGGTTTTTTGCTTCCTGTTCCATTGCTGACTACATCACCTGAACGGCGCCGAAGGGGAACAGGAAGACTTCCCCTGCCCACAGCTGCAGCCCCCTAATCAACAGGTAATTTTCCGGGAGGAAAAGGTTGAGGGGCAAATTGCTGTTGGGGGGGGGGGGAGGGGGGGGGGGTCAGTGGGAGTTAAATGGGCAATTTCTTAATGTTTCCTGACCAGGGTGCCTCCAGCAGTTTTAAAAATACAACTCCCAGCATGCCTTTGGCTGTCCAGACATCCTGGGAGTTGTAGTTTTGCAACACTTTATCTATCTATCTATCTATCTATCTATCTATCTATCTATCTATCTATCTATCTATCTCCTATCTATCTATCTATCTATCTCCTATCTATCTATCTATCTCCTATCTATCTATCTAGCTATCTATCTCATTTCTATCTTATATCTCAGTGTTTCCTGGCCATGGTGCCTCCAGCTGTTGCAAAACTATAACTCCCAGCATGCGTTTGGCTGTCCAGGCATGCTGAAAGTTATAGTTTAGCAACAGCTGGAGGCACCCGGGTTAGGAAACACTGATCTATCTATGTATCTAATATCTATATTATATCTGTGTTTCCAATATACCATTGTACCTAGTATACCAGTGTACCCAATATACCAGTGTACCCAGTGATACAGTGTACCCAATGTACCAGTGTACCCAATATACCAGTATACCCAGTGATACAGTGTACCCAATATACCAGTGTACCCAGTGATACAGTGTATCCAATATACCAGTGTACCCAGTGATACATTGTACCCAATATACCAGTGTACCCAATATACCAGTGTACTCAGTGATATAGTGTACCCAATATACCAGTGTACCCAATATACCAGTGTACTCCGTGATATAGTGTACCCAATATACCAGTGTACCCAGTGATACAATGTACTCAATATACCAGTGTACCCAATATACCAGTGCACCCAGTGATAGTGTTCCCAATATACCAGTGTACCCAATATACCAGTATACCCAATATACCAGTGTACCCAGTGATAAAGTGTACCCAATATACCAGTGTACCCAATATACCAGTGTACCCAGTTATAGTGTACCCAATATACCATTGTACCCAGTGATACAGTGTACCCAATATACCAGTGTACCCAATATACCAGTGTATCCAGTGATAGTGTACCCAATATACCAGTGAAACAGTGTACCCAGTGTACCCAGTATACCAGTGTACCCAATATACCAGTGTACCCAGTGATAGTGTACCCAGTGATACAGTGTACCCAGTATACCAGTGTACCCAGTGATCCAGTGTACCCAATATACCAGTGTACCCAGTATACCAGTGTACCCAATATACCAGTGTACCCAATATACCAGTATACCCAGTGATACAGTGTACCAAATATACCAGTGTACCCAGTGATACAGTGTACTCTCCCCAGGGCACCGGCTGCTTTTCTGCCCCACATATAGTTACATAGTTACATAGTTACATAGTTAGTACGGTCGAAAAAAGACATATGTCCATCAAGTTCAACCAGGGAATTAAGGGGTAGGGGTGTGGCGCGATATTGGGGAAGGGATGAGATTTTATATTTCTTCATAAGCATTAATCTTATTTTGTTCCAGGAATGTATCTAATCCTGTTTTAAAGCTGTTAATTGTTCCTGCTGTGACCAGTTCCTGAGGTAGACTGTTCCATAAGTTCACAGTTCTCATGGTAAAGAAGGCGTGTCGCCCCTTGAGACTAAACTTTTTCTTCTCCAGACGGAGGGAGTGCCCCCTCGTCCTTTGGGGGGGTTTAACCTGGAACAGTTTTTCTCCATATTTTTTGTATGGGCCATTAATATACTTATATACGTTTATCATATCCCCCCTTAAACGTCTCTTCTCAAGACTAAACAATTGTAACTCCTTTAATCGCTCCTCATAGCTAAGATGTTCCATTCCCCATATTAGTTTAGTCGCGCGTCTCTGCACCCTTTCCAACTCCGCAGTGTCCCTTTTATGGACAGGTGCCCAAAACTGAACAGCATATTCCAGGTAAGGCCGTACCAATGCTTTATAAAGGGGGAGTATTATGTCCCTGTCCCTTGAGTCCATGCCTCTTTTGATACATGACAATATCCTGCCGGCTTTGGAAGCAGCAGCCTGACATTGCATGCTATTCTGTAGTCTGTGATCTACAAGTACACCCAGATCCTTCTCTACCAGTGACTCTGCCAGTTTAATCCCCCGTAAAAACATACGACGCATGCAGGTTATTAGTACCCAGATGCATAACTTTACATTTATCCACATTGAACCTCATTTGCCAAGTGGATGCCCAGACACTTAGTCTATCCAAGTCATCTTGTAACTTATGCACATCCTCTATACACTGTACTGTGCTACAAAGCTTGGTGTCATCTGCAAAGATAGAAACAGAGCTGTTAATACCATCCTCTATATCATTGATAAATAAATTAAACAACAGCGGTCCCAGTACTGAACCTTGGGGTACACCACTAATAACCGGGGACCAATCAGAGTACGAATCATTGACCACCACTCTCTGGGTACGATCCATGAGCCAGTGTTCAATCCAGTTACAAACTAAAATTTCCAAACCCAAAGACCTTAACTTACCTGTCAGACGTCTATGAGGGACAGTATCAAACGCTTTAGCAAAATCCAGAAACACTATATCCACAGCCATTCCTCTGTCAAGGCTTCTACTCACCTCTTCATAAAAGCAAATTAGATTGGTTTGACAACTTCTATCCTTAGTAAACCCATGCTGGCTATCACTTATAATACAATTATCCCCTATGTATTCCTGTATGTAATCCCTTATAAGTCCTTCAAACAATTTACCCACAATGCACGTTAAACTTACCGGTCTATAGTTTCCTGGGGAAGACCTAGAGCCCTTTTTGAAGATTGGCACCACATTCGCCTTGCGCCAGTCCCTTGGCACAATACCAGACACCAGAGAATCTCTAAATATCATGAACAGGGGTACAGATATTACTGAACTTACCTCTCTAAGAACTCTTGGGTGTAGTCCATCCGGTCCTGGGGATTTGCTTACATTTATATCACTTAACTTACCTTGTACCATCTCTACATTAAGCCAGTTCAGTACATTACATGATGTGTTACCAGCACCGACCTGGCCAATGTCAGCTCCTTCTTCCATAGTGTATACAGAACTAAAGAACCCATTCAGTAGCTCCGCCTTCTCTTGATCGCCTGTGACAACCTCCCCATTATCATTATTAAGGGGTCCTACATGCTCTGTCCTTGGTTTTTTTGCATTTATATGTCTAAAAAAATATTTAGGATTAGTTTTGCTTTCTTTGGCCACCTGTCTCTCATTTTGAATTTTTGCTGTTTTTATTACATTTTTACAGATTTTATTAAGCTCCTTGTACTGTTTAAATGTTATAGCTGACCCATCAGATTTGTATTTTTTGAAGGCTATTTTTTTGTTGTTTATTGCTCTTTTAACATCATGTGTCAGCCATGTAGGATTTAGTTTTAATCGTTTATATTTGTTCCCCTTTGGTATATATTTAGCTGTATAGTTATTTAGAGTTGATTTAAAGATGTCCCATTTACCTTCTGTATCAATATTTGAGAACACCTCCCCCCAGTCTATGTCCTGTAGTGCAGCCCTCAGCCCAGGGAAATTTGCCTTTTTAAAGTTATATGTTTTTGCTTTCCCCGTCTGTCTTTGTTTTCTACATTTTAAGTCAAAAGTAACTATATTGTGGTCGCTATTACCAAGGTTTTCCCGCACAGTTACATTACCAACCAGCTCTGCGTTGTTGGAAATGATCAGATCCAACAAGGCATCACTTCTTGTTGGGTCCTCCACAAACTGGCCCATAAAATTATCCTGCAATAAATTTAGGAATTGTCGCCCCTTTGTAGTTTTAGCCAACCCCGGACCCCAATCTATATCTGGATAGTTAAAATCTCCCATTATTACCACTGTACCTGCCCGGGCGGCCCTCTCTATTTGTTTATGAAGCTGAACTTCTATCTCTTCAGTGATATTAGGGGGTCTGTAGATTACACCAAATACTATTTTTTCAGTATTTCCCTCCTTTTGTAATTCTACCCACAATGATTCCACATCCTCAGAATCATCACACACTATGGCATCGTTCACACTGACTTTCATACCACTTCTTACATACAGACAGACTCCACCACCTTTTCTGTTCATTCTATCCTTGCGAAACAATGTAAACCCCTGCAGATTGACAGCCCAGTCATGCGAGGAGTCCAGCCATGTCTCAGTGACCCCAACTATATCAATATGTTCCTCCAGTATCAAGGCCTCAAGCTCCCCCATTTTATTTGCTAGGCTTCTGGCATTTGTGAACATACACTTTACATTTCCATCCTTTATGTTATTGGGGTTAATGGGATTCAAGGGTGTAAGTTTTATTTTCCTATGAAGCTTATTCCTATTAACTATTCTAACCCCTCCCTCCGCTCCACCCGCAGGTACATTTATAATTCCCACCTCTCTATCTACACTATCTTCCCCCTCTTTGCTGTAGGTTCCCTCCCCCCAAGTCCCTAGTTTAAACACTCCTACACCCTTCTAGCCATCTTCTCCCCAAGCAAAGCTGCACCCTCCCCATTGAGGTGCAGCCCGTCCCTACGGTAGAGCCGGTAACCGACAGCGAAGTCAGCCCAGTTCTCCATGAACCCAAACCCTTCCTTCCTACACCAGCTTCTGAGCCACTTGTTTACCTCCCTGATCTCCCGCTGCCTCTCTGGTGCGGCTCGTGGTACTGGTAGTATTTCAGAAAAGACTACCTTGGAGGTCCTTGCCTTAAGCTTGCAGCCTAAGTCCCTGAAATCATTTTTAAGGACACTCCACCTACCTCTTACTTTGTCATTGGTGCCAATATGTACCATGACTGCTGGGTCCTCTCCAGCCCCACCCAACAACCTGTCAACCCGATCCGCGATGTGCCGAACTCGTGCGCCAGGCAGACAACACACTGTTCGGCGATCCCGGTCTTTGTGACAGATTGCCCTGTCTGTCCCCCTAATAATTGAGTCCCCCACCACTAGTACCTGTCTGGCCTGCCCTGTACTCCTCCCTCCCTCCTTATTGGAGCAGACACCCCCCTGGCGGTCAGAGGTGGTATCCTGCTGCAGTTCTCCTAGCTCTGTAATGGCATCCACATAGTGGATAGTCCTGATGAGCAGGGGCATATACTGTCACTGGGGTCCGGGTATATACTGTCACTGGGGTCCGGGTATATACTGTCACTGGGGTCCGGGTATATACTGTCACTGGGGTCCGGGTATATACTGTCACTGGGGTCCGGGTATATACTGTCACTGGGGTACCGGTATATACTGTCACTGGGGTCCGGGTATATACTGTCACTGGGGTCCAGGTATATACTGTCACTGGGGTCCGAGTATATACTGTCACTGGGGTCCGGGTATATTCCTCTTTCCTTCCTCATTAAACTAAAGGGCTCTTGTTTTTCTTGTCCTGTGTTTTCAAATATATTTTTTTATAGATAATGTGGAAGTTAGTAGGCAGGTGGGGTGGGGCCTTGAGTTGTGTAAGGGGCCCCAACATTTCTGATGGCAGCCCTGGTCTTGTATATAATCACTTATATGGTATACAGACCCTGTGTACAGCTGGTAACTTTTGCTATATGGGCACTGTGTGGGGGGGAATACTGGTCTGTGTATAGTGGTTTTATTCAGTACAGTATGGTGGTATTATCAAGTTATTGTGTGTATATTTCCTCCTTGTATACTGGTATTATTGTGTGATGTAGGGACCAGCTCTGTTTTGAAGTGGATTTGAAGGGCCTTCTTATTAGAAATTCCCCACAAATGACCCCATTATAAAAACTGCACCCCTCAAAGTATTCAAAATGACATTCAAAAGGTTTGTTAACCCTTTAGGTGTTTCACAGGATTAGCAGCAAGTTGAAGGAGAAAATTCAAAATCTTCATTTTTTACACTTGCATGTTCTTGAAGACCCATTTATTGAATTTTTACAAGGGGTAAAAGGAGAGAAATCTTCCTAAAATGTGTAACCCAATTTCTCTTGAGTAAGAAAATACCTCATATGTGTATGTCAAGTGTTCGGCGGGCGCAGTAGAGGGCTCAAAAGGGAAGGAGCGACAGTGGGATTTTGGAGAGTGAGTTTTTCTGAAATGGTTTTTGGGGGGCATGTCACATTTAGGAAGCCCCTATGGTGCCAGAACAGCAAAAAAAAAAAAAAAAACACATGGCATACTATTTTGGAAACTACACCCCTCAAGGCACGTAACAAAGGGTCCAGGGAGCCTTAACACCCCACAGGTGTTTGACGAGTTTTCGTGAAAGTTGGATGTGTAAATGATTTTTTTTTCCCACTAAAATGCTAGTTTTCCCTCAAATTTAAATTTTTTTGAAGGGTAATAGGACAAAATGCCCCCCAAAATTTGAAACCCCATCCTTTCTGAGTATGGAAATACCCCATGCGTGGACATCAAGTGCTCTGCTGGCGCACTACAATGCTCAGAAGAGAAGGAGCGCCATTGAGCTTTTGGTAAAAAAATTGTTTGGAATGGAAGTCAGGGGCCATGTGCGTTTACAAAGCCCCCCGTGGTGCCAGAACAGTGGACCCCCCCCACATGTGACCCTATTTTTTAAACTACACCCCTCACAGAATTTAATAAGGGGTGCAGTGAGTATTTACACCCCACTGGCGTTTGACAGATCTTTGAAACAGTGGGCTGTGCAAATGAAAAATTTAATTTTTCATTTTCACGTACCACTGTTCCAAAAATCTGTCAGACACCTGTCAGGCGTAAATGCTCACTGTACCCCTTATTACATTCCGTGAGGGGTGTAGTTTCCAAAATGGGGTCACATGTGGGTATTTATTTTTTTGCGTTTATGTCAGAACCACTGTAAAATCGGTCACCCCTGTGCAAATCACCAATTTAGGCCTCAAATGTACATGGTGTGCTCTCACTCCTGAGCCTTGTTGTGTGACTGCAGAGCATTTTACGCCTACATATGGGGTATTTCCGTACTCAGGAGAAATTGCGTTACAAATTTTGGGGATCTTTTTTTCCTTTTAACCCTTGTGAAAATAAAAAGTATGGGGCAACACCAGCATGTTAGGGTACATTTTTTTACACTAACAAGCTGGTGTAGCCCCCAACTTTTCCTTTTCATAAGGGGTAAAAGGAGAAAAAGCCCCCAAAATTTGTAGTGCAATTTCTCCCGAGTACGGAGATACCCCATATGTGGCCCTAACCTGTTTCCTTGAAATACGACAGGGCTCTGAAGTGAGAGCGCCATGCGCATTTGAGGACTAAATTGGGGATTGCATAGGGGTAGACATAGGGGTATTCTACGCCAGTGATTCCCAAACAGGGTGCCTCCAGCTGTTGCTAAATCCCCAACATGCCTGGACAGTCAGTGGCTGTCCAGAAATGCTGGGAGTTGTTGTTTTGCAACAGCTGGAGGCTCCATTTTGGAAACACTGCCGTACAATATGTTTTTAATTTTTATTGGGGGGACAGTGTAAGGGGGTGTATATGTAGTGTTTTAAAGAGAAAGGGAACCTTATATTGCAGATATGATTAAAACTTCACTTTTAATAGTAGCTAGTAAAATAACCAAAACAAAACAAACAAACAAAAAAATCTAGTGCACAAAATATTAACGGACCGCCACCATTAATAAGAGATATCGCTAGTAGAAGCTCGAATATCTGCTATTGGGCAGTCCTAGAAAAATGAAGGAGTACTGTAGTCGTAGGGCTACTATGTATAAATAGTCATTAGATGTACTGATGACCAGGGAGGAGTACAGGGATATGTGCCTCAAAATTTTAAATGATAGGGAATGCTATATACCCCTTAGGAGTGACCCTACAGGGAAGTTTGGTGATGAACTGCTAGCCATACTGTATGTTGCAAAAAATGAAGGCCTCATTAGTGGTAGGGAATTCGAATACATGAAGCCAGTTCACCCCAGAATAGCGAGTTTTTACTCGACACCAAAGATACATAAGGGCTACCCCCCTTTAAGGGGGCGCCCGATTGTATCAGGCATTGAGAATCTTACGCAGGCGGCTAGTGAGTATGTGGATGTGGTATTGCGCCCATTTGTATACTCACTATCCTCGTTTGTAAAAGACACGACAGATGTAATTAAGAGATTAGAAGACCTGAGAATTGAGGAGGGTGCCTTTTTGGCATCACTGGATGTGGAGGCACTTTACTCTTCAATTCCACATGAGAAGGGTCTCGAGGCGGTGTCATTCTACTTGCAGACGAGGGGGACGCAGTATACACCTCATAATATCTTTGTCCTTGACCTTCTGAGATTTATTCTTACAAAAAATTATTTTTTGTTTGAGGGGCGGTCCTTCCACCAACAGCGAGGTACAGCCATGGGGAGCCCCTGCGCCCCCAGTTATGCTAACCTGTACCTCGGTTGGTGGGAGGACCAACATGTCTTCAGCGAGGGGATGTCACTGTGGACTGACCACATTGCTATGTGGGTCAGGTTCATAGATGATGTCCTCCTCATATGGACATCAACAGAGGACATGTTTAACGAGTTTGTTAGCTCCCTTAACCAAAACGAACTGGGCCTGCGGTTTACATCTACCTGTAGTAGAGGGGAGCTGGTGTTCCTTGACCTGAAGATTTGGGTGGCGGAGGATAGCCAGGTCTTAACTACGGTACATAGAAAGGCGACTGCGACAAATGCCCTTCTTCAGTGGGATAGCTGTCATCCTCTCCCGCTGAAGAGGGGCATTCCGACCGGACAATATCTCAGAATGCGAAGAAACTGCTCCACAATCTCAGAATTTGAGACAAAAGCATCAGAACTAAGAATAAGATTAAGAAACAGGGGATACCCTAATAAAGTGCTAAAAAAAAGGCATATCATAGGGCACTAAGCACGAATAGGACGAATCTCCTGACACCTAGGACGAGGACTGACCAAAATGACACCATTAGAATCATAGGGACCTATGATGACAAGTGGAGAGAGGTTCAGAACATCTTTAGATCTCACTGGGATATCCTAAAAACTGATGATAGGCTGACGGATATTCTGTCGGAAAACCCTCAAATAACCTATCGGAGAGGTCAAAACCTGAAGGATAGACTGACACACAGTTATCTGTCACCGGTCAGATCTAGTGAATGGCTTACATCTAATATTAAAGGTACCTACCCATGTGGCAAATGTTCTGTTTGCCCATACATCAAGAAAAGTAAGACCTTCTCGAGTACTAGTGCTACACAGGAAATTGAAATGAGATCATTTGCCAATTGCAATACTAAGGGTGTCGTGTACATGCTTACATGTATGTGTCCAAAAAATTATATAGGCAAGACATTTAGACCCCTAAAGAAAAGAATTCAGGAACATGTGGGGGACATTATACACGCGAGGGACACCCCGGTAGGAAACCATTTTGCTACACACCATGATTGTAGCCCAGTCAATCTGAAGGTTCAAGTGATAGATGTTATCCCACAATCACCCAGAGAAGGAAATTGGGATAAAACTCTCCTCCAGAGGGAGGCAGAATGGACCTTTAGATTAGATACTGTCAAGCCAAAAGGGCTTAATGACTTTATTTCATATGCCTGTTTTATATAACACCTCCCCTTTCTTGTCTCTAGGCTTATCAATAATTATTATATCTTACTGAGACAAAGATGACGAGGGCAGCAGATGACCCAGACTGAGGGAGTCATGTGATGTAGAGGGAGGAGCTAACCAGCTTAAAAACCAGCGCGAACGAGAGACTCTATGTACGGCCGCCACCAGAGTCGCACATACAGAAATGAGCACATGGATCAAACTATAATAAAGAGCCAAGACGCCGGTCCCTGATGATTGATGGCAAAGGAAGCGCGTAGGACCCCTGCTCTGGACATGATAAGATATGTAACTATGCTGCTTTATTAATGCATTTGTTATTGGATTAGATGAAGGACAGCTGCAGCATATAGGGCTAAGTGCAATGACTATGGATGGATGCTGGAACCAATAGCTTGTACTGCTGCTTACTGCAAGTTATCTGCAGCTACTGAATTAAGTACAATATATAACTGCTGCACAACTGAAGGGCTAAGTGCAATGATATAAATTTTGCTTTGGTGCCAACTCTATAATCTGCTGCTATATATCTCCTCTGCTGCTATGTTGGAAAGTGCAATACCTACTGTTGCAGAATTGAGTACAATGACGGTATGCTGCTAAGATATGTGCTATCTATTGCTGCTTGTTGACACTGCTACTAGGATTTCTGCTGCTATGCTGGAAAGTGCAATACTAATTGCTGCAGAACGGAGTGTTATGATGATATGCTGCTAAGATATATGCTATCTATTGCTGCCTATGTATGCTGCTATCAAGGCCTTGTACCACTGGGATATATTGACTAGCAGAGTCATTACTGCACTATGACAACCACTATCTATGCTGGAAGACGCACCTTATGCATGCACCTTTTTTGAAGGAAGATCAGCAGTAGTGATCTAATGACTATTTATACATAGTAGCCCTACGACTACAGTACTCCTTCATTTTTCTAGGACTGCCCAATAGCAGATATTCGAGCTTCTACTAGCGATATCTCTTATTAATGGTGGCGGTCCGTTAATATTTTGTGCACTAGATTTTTTTGTTTGTTTGTTTTGTTTTGGTTATTTTACTAGCTACTATTAAAAGTGAAGTTTTAATCATATCTGCAATATAAGGTTCCCTTTCTCTTTATTGGATAAAATTTCTGGGAGACCTAAAACTTTAGCTAGAAGCTATACTAAGTATACTCTATGTAGTGTTTTACCCTTTATTTTGTGTTAGTGTAGTGTGATGTTTTTAGGGTACATTCGCACTGGCGTGTTACAGTAAGTTTGCCGCTAGGAGTTTGTGCTGCAGCAAAAAATTTGCCGCAGCCCAAACTTGAAGCAGGAAACTTACTGTAAGCCTGCCCGTGTGAATGTACCCTGTATGTTCACCTGGGGGGGAAAACCTCCAGCTGTTTCAAAACTACAACTCCCAGCATGTACTGGCAGACCGTGCATGCTGGGAGTTGTAGTTTTGCAACAGCTGGAGGCACACTGGTTGGAAAACCTTCAATTAGGTTCTGTTATCTAACTCAGTATTTTCCAACCAGTGTGCCTCCAGCTGTTGCAAAACTACAACTCCCAGCATGTACTGATCACCAAAGGGCATGCTGGGATATGTAGTTATGCAACAGCTGGAGGTACGCAACTACAGCTCCCAGCATGCCGAGACAGCTGTTTGGGCATTCTGGGATTTGCAGTTTTGCAACATCTGGAGGGCTACAGTTTTAGAGATCACTGCAAAGTGATCTCCAAACTGTGGTCCTCCAGCTGTTGCAAAACTACAAATCCCAGCATGCCCAGACAGCAAACAGCTGTTTGGGCATGCTAGGAGTTGTAGTTTTGCAAGATCTGGAGGGCTACAGTTTAGGGACCACTATATAGTGGTCTCAAACTGTAGCCCTCCAGCTGTTGCAAAACTACATATTCCAGCATGCCCAAACAGCTGTCTGGGCATGCTGGGAGTTGTAGTTTTGCAACATCTGGAGGGCTACAGTTAGAGACCACAATCTAGTGGTCTCAGACTGTACCCTCCAGATGTCGCTAGGCAACTCACCGGCTTCCGTAGGATCCAGCCGCACGACGTCGCCGGCCGCCGATCTCCGTCGCCGACCGAAAATCTCCGTCGCCGCCCGCCGATCTTCGTTGCCCGCAGCCTCCGGATCGGTAAGTGGATCTGCGGCGCCGGTCCCTGTCAGGTTTCCCTGTCCTGCCCCGCCTATTGTGGGTGGGCAGGACAGGGAAAACGAAAGTAAACCCCCCCGCCCCCGATCTGCTATTGGAGGTCGCTTCTAGACCACCAATAGCAGGGATAGAAGGGGTGGCACCCCTGCCACCTCACTCCTATCTCTTCAGGGGGGTTGTGGGTGTCATGGACACCCGTGATCCCCCTTCTATACCGGGTCACCGGGTCACCATAGACCCGTAATGACCCGTAATCGCGCAAATCGAAAGTCACTTGCGATTTGCCGCGATCGCCGACATGGGGGGGGGGGTCTGATGACTCCCCTGGGCCTTTGCATGGGATGCCTGCTGAATGATTTCAGCAGGCATCCCGGATCCGATACCCACCCGGTGCGCGGCGGGGGCCGGAATTGTCCATGACTTACGCGTACGTCATGGGTTCTTAAGTACCAGGGTGTCATGACGTACGCGTACGTCAAGGGTCCTTAAGGGGTTAAACATAAACCCCACCCCTTGCAAATGGGGGTGAGTAAGGGTTAAATCACCTATCCTATGTTTGTTGTTGACATATAAGCAATATGTGTGCCAAGTTTCATGTTAATATCTTTAGCTGTTTGGACGTGATGCTGGAACATACACACACACATACACACGTTGAGTTTTATATATATATATATATATATATATATATATATAGACTAGCTGAGTACCCGGCGTTGACCCGTTGACCTGAGTACCCGGTTTTTCTTTCCTATTCCTTGTTGGGGAGGAAAATAAACAAAGGAGGAAGCTTTTGACTTCATATCCTGTCCTCATATTTTGTTATCATATCCCAACCCCATATCCCATCCTCATATCCCGACCTCCTATCCCAACCTCCTATCCCATCATCATATCTCGACCTCATATCCCGACCTCCTGTCCCGACTTCCTATCCCCTCCTCCTATCTCGACCTCCTATCCTATCCACCTATCCTGACCTCCTATCCCGACCTCCTATCCCGACCTCCTATCCCAACCTCCTATCCCATCCTCCTATCTCGTCCTCCTATCTTGACCGCCTATCTCGACCTCCTATTCCATTCTCCTATCCCGTCCTCCTATCTCGACCTTCTATGCCAACCTCCTATGCCGACCTCTTACCCCAACCTCCTATCCCGTCCTCTTATCCGGTCCATCTATCCCAACCTCCTATCCCGTCCTCCTATCCCATCCTCCTATCCCATCCTCCTATCCCGACCTCCTATCCCAAACTCCTATCCCGTCCTCCTATCCCGACCTCCTATCCTGTTCTCCTAACATCCTCCTATCCAGACCTCCTATCCCGTCCTCATGTCCGACCTCCTATCTCATCCTTATGTCCGACCTCCTATCCCGTCCTCATACCCCGTTCTATCTAGACCTCCTATCCTGACCTGCCATCCCGTCCTCATATCTCGACCTGTAATATGTGTACCAGATATTGAAGTTACAGAAGTTATGTGAGAACATACATTTCCCATTGATTTGCATGGGACTTTAAACCAAAACCCTGACACTCACAAATGGGGGTAGTTAAGGGTTAAATAAACTATCCTATATTTTAAGTGGACATATAAGTAACATGTGACCCATTATTATTGAAATATCTCCAGCCGTTTGGAAGCTAGGCAGTAACATATATTTCCCGTTGACGTGTATGGGACTTTAAACATAAACCCCGCCCCTGGCAAATGGGGATCAGTAAGGGTTAAATCACCTATCCTATGTTTGTTGCTGATGTATAAGTAACATGTGTGCCAAGTTTCATGTTAATATCTTCAGCCGTTTGGACGTGATGCTGGAACATACACACATATATACATACACACGTTGAGTTTTATATATATACTAGCTGAGTACCCGGCGTTGCCCGGTTTTTCCTTCCTAATCCTTGTTGGGGAGGAAAATAAACAAAGGAGGAAGCTTTTGACTTCATATCCCGTCCTCAAATATTGTTGTCATATCCCGACCTCCTATCCTGTCCTCCTATCCCGACCTCCTATTCTGTCATCCTATCCCGTCCTCCTATCCCGTCCTCCTATCCCGTCCTCCTATCCCGTCCTCATATCTCAACCTCCTTTCCTGTCCTCCTTTCCCGTCCTCCTATCCCGTCCTCCTATCCCGTCCACCTATCCCGTCCACCTATCCCTTCCTCCTTTCCCGTCCTCCTTTCCCGTCCTCCTATCCAGTCCTCCTATCCCGTCCTCCTTTCCCATCCTCCTTTCCCGTCCTCATATCTCGACCTCCTTTCCCGTCCTCATATCTCGACCTCCTTTCCCGTCCTCCTATCCTGTCCTCCTATCCAGTGCATCTATCCCGTCCCTCTATCCCATCCTCCTATCCCGACCTCCAACCCGTCCTCCTATCCCGTCCTCCTATCTCGTCCTCCTATCACAACCTCCTATCCCGTCCTCCTATCACAACCTCCTATCCCGTCCTCCTATCCCGACCTCCTATCCCATCCTCATATCTCGACCTCCTATCTCGTCCTCCTATCTTGTCCTCCAATCCCGTCCTTCTATCCCGTCCTCCTATCCCGACCTGTAATATGTGTACCAGGTATTGAAATATCTCCAGCCGTACGGAAGTTATGTGGGAACATACATTTCCCATTGATTTGCATGGGACTTTAAACAAATAATCCGTAGAGAAGAGAAAAGAAAACCAGGGCAACTCACCACTTACGTAAACTTCAAGCTTCTTTATTGATCCATGAAGGGTATAAACTGTGCAAGACACGGGTGGACAAACAACAGGGGGACGTTCGTTCCGAACGAACGTCCCCCTGTTGTTTGTCCACCCGTGTCTTGCACAGTTTATACCCTTCATGGATCAATAAAGAAGCTTGAAGTTTACGTAAATGGTGAGTTGCCCTGGTTTTCTTTTCTCTTCTCTACGGATTATTTGCATTGGACTTTGCTATTACCAGTGAGCACCATCAGACGTGGTTGAGCCAGCAGAGGCATTGGATGTCAGGTGCTAATAATTAAGGAAGCAGTGCCGAGTTTATTTCTTTCTACTATTGAATATTGTCCATGGACTTTAAACAAAAACCCCAACCCTCACAAATGGGGGTAGTTAAGGGTTAAATTAACTATCCTATATTTTAAATGGATATATAAGTAATATGTGACCAAGTATTATCGAAATATCTCAAGCCGTTTGGAAGTTATGCAGTAACATATATTTCCCATTGACTTGTATGGGACTTTAAACATAAACCCCGCCCCTGGCAAATGGGGGTGAGTAAGGGTTAAATCACCTATCCTATGTTTGTTGTTGACATATAAGTAACATGTGTGCCAAGTTTCATGTTAATATCTTTAGCCGTTTGGACGTGATGCTGGAACATACACACATACATACATAAACACACACGTTGAGTTTTATAAATATAGATAGATTGTTAATTAAACCGCACGGTCAATGGTGTACGTAGCGTATTTTTGATCACTTTTTATATCATGAAAAAAGAAATAAAAAGTGATCAAAAAGTCGGATCAATACTAATATGGTACTGTTAAAAACATTAGATCATGGCGCAAAAAATGAGCCCCATACCACCCCGTATGCGGAAAAATAAAAAAAGAAGTTATAGGGGTCAGAAGATGACAATTTTAAATGAATACATTTTCCTGCATGTAGTTATGATTTTTCCAGAAGTAAGACAAAATTCAACCTTTATAAGTAGAGTATCATTTTAATCATGTGGACATACAGAATAAAGAGGTGTCATTTTTACCAAAAAATGCACTGTGTAGAAACGGAAGCCCCCAAAAGTTACAACATTTATTTGTTTCTTCAATTTTGGCACACAAGGATTTTTTTCCGTTTTGTTGTAGATTTTTAGGTAAAAATGACTGCGCAAACAATAAGCCATCATATAGATTTTTAGGTGCAAAATTTAAAGAATTATGATTTTTTTTAAGCTAAAGGGGTACTCCGGTAAAAACCTTTTTTCTTTTAAATCAACTGGTGGCAGAAAGTTAAACATATTTGTAAATTATATAAACACAATGGAGAGGCTCCTGTCTATCTGACCGTCACTAAAGACCGGAGCAACCCAACAAACACCTATACCCACGGTGTAAAAAATAGGAACAATGTATTAAAAGAAAATGGGGCTCAAAGGTCAAAGATATCTGGTTTAGATTAATTTGTATTTATTAATATAGAATATAAAATGAATTAAATAGGGAATGCACAGGGCCCTTGTACTCCCCTAATTAATTTAATATACAGTAAAATATATATATATTAATCCCAATATAAAAATAGCAGCTAAAAACTAAAATTCAATACAAACTAAAAATTGCTGTAAAAATTATTCTGCGATTTGAGCCTGTGTGATCAATATAGCGATCGGCTAATCCTGTAGAGAAGCACAGTACAAATGTTCATTCCTGTTCCCAGATACAATGTAGCAGCTGCAGATAACAATAAGTCAATTAATATTGTATCTGTCCAGCCAGTGGCAACTAGATTCCACCAATATAATGATACAGTGTAGCGCTTTATGGATAGTCGCTTGAGATCGATCTTTAAGTGTCTCTGTATAAACCGCAAATTATCACATCAACCAGTTGGCAATATAATCCAAAAAATGCTCACCGCTCCCGGGATACCATGGATCTCCCTTCGGTGTAGTCCTGTGGACCGGCTGTATGGTGTATTTCGCCCGGTGACTGGCCTCAGTCAGGGATTGTGCTGCTGGAGTCTCGGCCGACTCCTAAGGACGCAGCACTTGGTGGTGGGCACCGTTTGGGGGGACTGCAGCGCTGTCAAGCGGAGTCCCTTGATCAAACCAACTGGGAAAAAAAGCGGTCAGCAAACATCGAATCCTTGTTGTAGATAGCCCGGTTGGCTTCAAACTTGTAATTAAAGTAGCGGCTGGATGCGGTATACAGAGTGGGTGACCCGGCGGCGTTCCTCGTGCACAGGTCGCGCGCTCGGGAGATAGCACACTGTAACAAATGTCTTGGATCTGTCGGATGATCGCTAGTGCTGTTAGGCAGATGTTCTATATTAGCAGGCTCAATATCGCATATTTAGAATCGCTGGACGCGTTTCAAAACCATCCTCGGTTTTTTCTTCAGCAGCGGAACGTGTGAACTATAACATAATGGTGGTTTATATACCTTAATACACGCCCCTTCATAATGACCTAAACTGTGACCTCACATCCTGGGCAAAAAATTTAATGAATGGCATTCTAGGGAAATGAATGTCATTTTGAGGAAATAAAGAGATGAATAAACTCTATTTATATTTGTCTATGAACATATCAACACTTAAATAAAAATTTAAATAAAAATTTTGCAAAAGTATATAACATTACGAGCTGTATGCAGTTGTAATAATAACTAGAGACATATGGGGATAAATCTAAATCTTGATCACATTCTAGAAATATTAGAAAATAATAATAAATAAATGAATAAAAAATGAATAAAAATAAAAAATATATATATGAATGAGTGTAAAATAAATGAAAATAAATAAATAAAAATAAAAATAAAAATCACAATACAAAGATGAAAAATAGAATAGAAATAATAAACAAATAGTAAAAAAATAAAAAAATAGTAGAAAAATAGTAAATAGAATAGAAATAATAAAAATAAAAAATAAAAATAATAAAAATAGAAATAGAAATAAAAATAAAAATAATAAAGACGAATAACAATAAAGTAAAATGAATAGAAATAAATAAAAATAAATGAATACAGAGACTAACTGGGCATCTCATAATAGTGGACATATATGACAATATAATGGGACTCAGAAATATATACCATATATACTAATAACTTTTATCTATAGAAGAGTTTTTATTTTTATTTTTATTTATTTATTTTAATTTATTTTACACTCATTCATATATATATTTTTTATTTTTATTCATTTTTTATTCATTTATTTATTATTATTTTCTAATATTTCTAGAATGTGATCAAGATTTAGATTTATCCCCATATGTCTCTAGTTATTATTACAACTGCATACAGCTCGTAATGTTATATACTTTTGCAAAATTTTTATTTAAATTTTTATTTAAGTGTTGATATGTTCATAGACAAATATAAATAGAGTTTATTCATCTCTTTATTTCCTCTAAATGACATTCATTTCCCTAGAATGCCATTCATTAAATTTTTTGCCCAGGATGTGAGGTCATAGTTTAGGTCATTATGAAGGGGCGTGTATTAAGGTATATAAACCACCATTATGTTATAGTTCACACGTTCCGCTGCTGAAGAAAAAACCGAGGATGGTTTTGAAACGCGTCCAGCGATTCTAAATATGCGATATTGAGCCTGCTAATATAGAACATCTGCCTAACAGCACTAGCGATCATCCGACAGATCCAAGACATTTGTTACAGTGTGCTATCTCCCGAGCGCGCGACCTGTGCACGAGAAATGCCGCCGGGTCACCCACTCTGTATACTGCATCCAGCCGCTACTTTAATTACAAGTTTGAAGCCAACCGGGCTATCTACAACAAGGATTCGATGTTTGCTGACCGCTTTTTTTCCCAGTTGGTTTGATCAAGGGACACACGTTGAGTTTTATATATATATATATATATATATATATATATATATAGACTAGCTGAGTACCCGGCGTTGACCCGTTGACCTGAGTACCCGGTTTTTCTTTCCTATTCCTTGTTGGGGAGGAAAATAAACAAAGGAGGAAGCTTTTGACTTCATATCCTGTCCTCATATTTTGTTATCATATCCCAACCCCATATCCCATCCTCATATCCCGACCTCCTATCCCAACCTCCTATCCCATCATCATATCTCGACCTCATATCCCGACCTCCTGTCCCGACTTCCTATCCCCTCCTCCTATCTCGACCTCCTATCCTATCCACCTATCCTGACCTCCTATCCCGACCTCCTATCCCGACCTCCTATCCCAACCTCCTATCCCATCCTCCTATCTCGTCCTCCTATCTTGACCGCCTATCTCGACCTCCTATTCCATTCTCCTATCCCGTCCTCCTATCTCGACCTTCTATGCCAACCTCCTATGCCGACCTCTTACCCCAACCTCCTATCCCGTCCTCTTATCCGGTCCATCTATCCCAACCTCCTATCCCGTCCTCCTATCCCATCCTCCTATCCCATCCTCCTATCCCGACCTCCTATCCCAAACTCCTATCCCGTCCTCCTATCCCGACCTCCTATCCTGTTCTCCTAACATCCTCCTATCCAGACCTCCTATCCCGTCCTCATGTCCGACCTCCTATCTCATCCTTATGTCCGACCTCCTATCCCGTCCTCATACCCCGTTCTATCTAGACCTCCTATCCTGACCTGCCATCCCGTCCTCATATCTCGACCTGTAATATGTGTACCAGATATTGAAGTTACAGAAGTTATGTGAGAACATACATTTCCCATTGATTTGCATGGGACTTTAAACCAAAACCCTGACACTCACAAATGGGGGTAGTTAAGGGTTAAATAAACTATCCTATATTTTAAGTGGACATATAAGTAACATGTGACCCATTATTATTGAAATATCTCCAGCCGTTTGGAAGCTAGGCAGTAACATATATTTCCCGTTGACGTGTATGGGACTTTAAACATAAACCCCGCCCCTGGCAAATGGGGATCAGTAAGGGTTAAATCACCTATCCTATGTTTGTTGCTGATGTATAAGTAACATGTGTGCCAAGTTTCATGTTAATATCTTCAGCCGTTTGGACGTGATGCTGGAACATACACACATATATACATACACACGTTGAGTTTTATATATATACTAGCTGAGTACCCGGCGTTGCCCGGTTTTTCCTTCCTAATCCTTGTTGGGGAGGAAAATAAACAAAGGAGGAAGCTTTTGACTTCATATCCCGTCCTCAAATATTGTTGTCATATCCCGACCTCCTATCCTGTCCTCCTATCCCGACCTCCTATTCTGTCATCCTATCCCGTCCTCCTATCCCGTCCTCCTATCCCGTCCTCCTATCCCGTCCTCATATCTCAACCTCCTTTCCTGTCCTCCTTTCCCGTCCTCCTATCCCGTCCTCCTATCCCGTCCACCTATCCCGTCCACCTATCCCTTCCTCCTTTCCCGTCCTCCTTTCCCGTCCTCCTATCCAGTCCTCCTATCCCGTCCTCCTTTCCCATCCTCCTTTCCCGTCCTCATATCTCGACCTCCTTTCCCGTCCTCATATCTCGACCTCCTTTCCCGTCCTCCTATCCTGTCCTCCTATCCAGTGCATCTATCCCGTCCCTCTATCCCATCCTCCTATCCCGACCTCCAACCCGTCCTCCTATCCCGTCCTCCTATCTCGTCCTCCTATCACAACCTCCTATCCCGTCCTCCTATCACAACCTCCTATCCCGTCCTCCTATCCCGACCTCCTATCCCATCCTCATATCTCGACCTCCTATCTCGTCCTCCTATCTTGTCCTCCAATCCCGTCCTTCTATCCCGTCCTCCTATCCCGACCTGTAATATGTGTACCAGGTATTGAAATATCTCCAGCCGTACGGAAGTTATGTGGGAACATACATTTCCCATTGATTTGCATGGGACTTTAAACAAATAATCCGTAGAGAAGAGAAAAGAAAACCAGGGCAACTCACCACTTACGTAAACTTCAAGCTTCTTTATTGATCCATGAAGGGTATAAACTGTGCAAGACACGGGTGGACAAACAACAGGGGGACGTTCGTTCCGAACGAACGTCCCCCTGTTGTTTGTCCACCCGTGTCTTGCACAGTTTATACCCTTCATGGATCAATAAAGAAGCTTGAAGTTTACGTAAATGGTGAGTTGCCCTGGTTTTCTTTTCTCTTCTCTACGGATTATTTGCATTGGACTTTGCTATTACCAGTGAGCACCATCAGACGTGGTTGAGCCAGCAGAGGCATTGGATGTCAGGTGCTAATAATTAAGGAAGCAGTGCCGAGTTTATTTCTTTCTACTATTGAATATTGTCCATGGACTTTAAACAAAAACCCCAACCCTCACAAATGGGGGTAGTTAAGGGTTAAATTAACTATCCTATATTTTAAATGGATATATAAGTAATATGTGACCAAGTATTATCGAAATATCTCAAGCCGTTTGGAAGTTATGCAGTAACATATATTTCCCATTGACTTGTATGGGACTTTAAACATAAACCCCGCCCCTGGCAAATGGGGGTGAGTAAGGGTTAAATCACCTATCCTATGTTTGTTGTTGACATATAAGTAACATGTGTGCCAAGTTTCATGTTAATATCTTTAGCCGTTTGGACGTGATGCTGGAACATACACACATACATACATAAACACACACGTTGAGTTTTATAAATATAGATAGATTGTTAATTAAACCGCACGGTCAATGGTGTACGTAGCGTATTTTTGATCACTTTTTATATCATGAAAAAAGAAATAAAAAGTGATCAAAAAGTCGGATCAATACTAATATGGTACTGTTAAAAACATTAGATCATGGCGCAAAAAATGAGCCCCATACCACCCCGTATGCGGAAAAATAAAAAAAGAAGTTATAGGGGTCAGAAGATGACAATTTTAAATGAATACATTTTCCTGCATGTAGTTATGATTTTTCCAGAAGTAAGACAAAATTCAACCTTTATAAGTAGAGTATCATTTTAATCATGTGGACATACAGAATAAAGAGGTGTCATTTTTACCAAAAAATGCACTGTGTAGAAACGGAAGCCCCCAAAAGTTACAACATTTATTTGTTTCTTCAATTTTGGCACACAAGGATTTTTTTCCGTTTTGTTGTAGATTTTTAGGTAAAAATGACTGCGCAAACAATAAGCCATCATATAGATTTTTAGGTGCAAAATTTAAAGAATTATGATTTTTTTTAAGCTAAAGGGGTACTCCGGTAAAAACCTTTTTTCTTTTAAATCAACTGGTGGCAGAAAGTTAAACATATTTGTAAATTATATAAACACAATGGAGAGGCTCCTGTCTATCTGACCGTCACTAAAGACCGGAGCAACCCAACAAACACCTATACCCACGGTGTAAAAAATAGGAACAATGTATTAAAAGAAAATGGGGCTCAAAGGTCAAAGATATCTGGTTTAGATTAATTTGTATTTATTAATATAGAATATAAAATGAATTAAATAGGGAATGCACAGGGCCCTTGTACTCCCCTAATTAATTTAATATACAGTAAAATATATATATATTAATCCCAATATAAAAATAGCAGCTAAAAACTAAAATTCAATACAAACTAAAAATTGCTGTAAAAATTATTCTGCGATTTGAGCCTGTGTGATCAATATAGCGATCGGCTAATCCTGTAGAGAAGCACAGTACAAATGTTCATTCCTGTTCCCAGATACAATGTAGCAGCTGCAGATAACAATAAGTCAATTAATATTGTATCTGTCCAGCCAGTGGCAACTAGATTCCACCAATATAATGATACAGTGTAGCGCTTTATGGATAGTCGCTTGAGATCGATCTTTAAGTGTCTCTGTATAAACCGCAAATTATCACATCAACCAGTTGGCAATATAATCCAAAAAATGCTCACCGCTCCCGGGATACCATGGATCTCCCTTCGGTGTAGTCCTGTGGACCGGCTGTATGGTGTATTTCGCCCGGTGACTGGCCTCAGTCAGGGATTGTGCTGCTGGAGTCTCGGCCGACTCCTAAGGACGCAGCACTTGGTGGTGGGCACCGTTTGGGGGGACTGCAGCGCTGTCAAGCGGAGTCCCTTGATCAAACCAACTGGGAAAAAAAGCGGTCAGCAAACATCGAATCCTTGTTGTAGATAGCCCGGTTGGCTTCAAACTTGTAATTAAAGTAGCGGCTGGATGCGGTATACAGAGTGGGTGACCCGGCGGCGTTCCTCGTGCACAGGTCGCGCGCTCGGGAGATAGCACACTGTAACAAATGTCTTGGATCTGTCGGATGATCGCTAGTGCTGTTAGGCAGATGTTCTATATTAGCAGGCTCAATATCGCATATTTAGAATCGCTGGACGCGTTTCAAAACCATCCTCGGTTTTTTCTTCAGCAGCGGAACGTGTGAACTATAACATAATGGTGGTTTATATACCTTAATACACGCCCCTTCATAATGACCTAAACTGTGACCTCACATCCTGGGCAAAAAATTTAATGAATGGCATTCTAGGGAAATGAATGTCATTTTGAGGAAATAAAGAGATGAATAAACTCTATTTATATTTGTCTATGAACATATCAACACTTAAATAAAAATTTAAATAAAAATTTTGCAAAAGTATATAACATTACGAGCTGTATGCAGTTGTAATAATAACTAGAGACATATGGGGATAAATCTAAATCTTGATCACATTCTAGAAATATTAGAAAATAATAATAAATAAATGAATAAAAAATGAATAAAAATAAAAAATATATATATGAATGAGTGTAAAATAAATGAAAATAAATAAATAAAAATAAAAATAAAAATCACAATACAAAGATGAAAAATAGAATAGAAATAATAAACAAATAGTAAAAAAATAAAAAAATAGTAGAAAAATAGTAAATAGAATAGAAATAATAAAAATAAAAAATAAAAATAATAAAAATAGAAATAGAAATAAAAATAAAAATAATAAAGACGAATAACAATAAAGTAAAATGAATAGAAATAAATAAAAATAAATGAATACAGAGACTAACTGGGCATCTCATAATAGTGGACATATATGACAATATAATGGGACTCAGAAATATATACCATATATACTAATAACTTTTATCTATAGAAGAGTTTTTATTTTTATTTTTATTTATTTATTTTAATTTATTTTACACTCATTCATATATATATTTTTTATTTTTATTCATTTTTTATTCATTTATTTATTATTATTTTCTAATATTTCTAGAATGTGATCAAGATTTAGATTTATCCCCATATGTCTCTAGTTATTATTACAACTGCATACAGCTCGTAATGTTATATACTTTTGCAAAATTTTTATTTAAATTTTTATTTAAGTGTTGATATGTTCATAGACAAATATAAATAGAGTTTATTCATCTCTTTATTTCCTCTAAATGACATTCATTTCCCTAGAATGCCATTCATTAAATTTTTTGCCCAGGATGTGAGGTCATAGTTTAGGTCATTATGAAGGGGCGTGTATTAAGGTATATAAACCACCATTATGTTATAGTTCACACGTTCCGCTGCTGAAGAAAAAACCGAGGATGGTTTTGAAACGCGTCCAGCGATTCTAAATATGCGATATTGAGCCTGCTAATATAGAACATCTGCCTAACAGCACTAGCGATCATCCGACAGATCCAAGACATTTGTTACAGTGTGCTATCTCCCGAGCGCGCGACCTGTGCACGAGAAATGCCGCCGGGTCACCCACTCTGTATACTGCATCCAGCCGCTACTTTAATTACAAGTTTGAAGCCAACCGGGCTATCTACAACAAGGATTCGATGTTTGCTGACCGCTTTTTTTCCCAGTTGGTTTGATCAAGGGACACACGTTGAGTTTTATATATATATATATATATATATATATATATATATAGACTAGCTGAGTACCCGGCGTTGACCCGTTGACCTGAGTACCCGGTTTTTCTTTCCTATTCCTTGTTGGGGAGGAAAATAAACAAAGGAGGAAGCTTTTGACTTCATATCCTGTCCTCATATTTTGTTATCATATCCCAACCCCATATCCCATCCTCATATCCCGACCTCCTATCCCAACCTCCTATCCCATCATCATATCTCGACCTCATATCCCGACCTCCTGTCCCGACTTCCTATCCCCTCCTCCTATCTCGACCTCCTATCCTATCCACCTATCCTGACCTCCTATCCCGACCTCCTATCCCGACCTCCTATCCCAACCTCCTATCCCATCCTCCTATCTCGTCCTCCTATCTTGACCGCCTATCTCGACCTCCTATTCCATTCTCCTATCCCGTCCTCCTATCTCGACCTTCTATGCCAACCTCCTATGCCGACCTCTTACCCCAACCTCCTATCCCGTCCTCTTATCCGGTCCATCTATCCCAACCTCCTATCCCGTCCTCCTATCCCATCCTCCTATCCCATCCTCCTATCCCGACCTCCTATCCCAAACTCCTATCCCGTCCTCCTATCCCGACCTCCTATCCTGTTCTCCTAACATCCTCCTATCCAGACCTCCTATCCCGTCCTCATGTCCGACCTCCTATCTCATCCTTATGTCCGACCTCCTATCCCGTCCTCATACCCCGTTCTATCTAGACCTCCTATCCTGACCTGCCATCCCGTCCTCATATCTCGACCTGTAATATGTGTACCAGATATTGAAGTTACAGAAGTTATGTGAGAACATACATTTCCCATTGATTTGCATGGGACTTTAAACCAAAACCCTGACACTCACAAATGGGGGTAGTTAAGGGTTAAATAAACTATCCTATATTTTAAGTGGACATATAAGTAACATGTGACCCATTATTATTGAAATATCTCCAGCCGTTTGGAAGCTAGGCAGTAACATATATTTCCCGTTGACGTGTATGGGACTTTAAACATAAACCCCGCCCCTGGCAAATGGGGATCAGTAAGGGTTAAATCACCTATCCTATGTTTGTTGCTGATGTATAAGTAACATGTGTGCCAAGTTTCATGTTAATATCTTCAGCCGTTTGGACGTGATGCTGGAACATACACACATATATACATACACACGTTGAGTTTTATATATATACTAGCTGAGTACCCGGCGTTGCCCGGTTTTTCCTTCCTAATCCTTGTTGGGGAGGAAAATAAACAAAGGAGGAAGCTTTTGACTTCATATCCCGTCCTCAAATATTGTTGTCATATCCCGACCTCCTATCCTGTCCTCCTATCCCGACCTCCTATTCTGTCATCCTATCCCGTCCTCCTATCCCGTCCTCCTATCCCGTCCTCCTATCCCGTCCTCATATCTCAACCTCCTTTCCTGTCCTCCTTTCCCGTCCTCCTATCCCGTCCTCCTATCCCGTCCACCTATCCCGTCCACCTATCCCTTCCTCCTTTCCCGTCCTCCTTTCCCGTCCTCCTATCCAGTCCTCCTATCCCGTCCTCCTTTCCCATCCTCCTTTCCCGTCCTCATATCTCGACCTCCTTTCCCGTCCTCATATCTCGACCTCCTTTCCCGTCCTCCTATCCTGTCCTCCTATCCAGTGCATCTATCCCGTCCCTCTATCCCATCCTCCTATCCCGACCTCCAACCCGTCCTCCTATCCCGTCCTCCTATCTCGTCCTCCTATCACAACCTCCTATCCCGTCCTCCTATCACAACCTCCTATCCCGTCCTCCTATCCCGACCTCCTATCCCATCCTCATATCTCGACCTCCTATCTCGTCCTCCTATCTTGTCCTCCAATCCCGTCCTTCTATCCCGTCCTCCTATCCCGACCTGTAATATGTGTACCAGGTATTGAAATATCTCCAGCCGTACGGAAGTTATGTGGGAACATACATTTCCCATTGATTTGCATGGGACTTTAAACAAATAATCCGTAGAGAAGAGAAAAGAAAACCAGGGCAACTCACCACTTACGTAAACTTCAAGCTTCTTTATTGATCCATGAAGGGTATAAACTGTGCAAGACACGGGTGGACAAACAACAGGGGGACGTTCGTTCCGAACGAACGTCCCCCTGTTGTTTGTCCACCCGTGTCTTGCACAGTTTATACCCTTCATGGATCAATAAAGAAGCTTGAAGTTTACGTAAATGGTGAGTTGCCCTGGTTTTCTTTTCTCTTCTCTACGGATTATTTGCATTGGACTTTGCTATTACCAGTGAGCACCATCAGACGTGGTTGAGCCAGCAGAGGCATTGGATGTCAGGTGCTAATAATTAAGGAAGCAGTGCCGAGTTTATTTCTTTCTACTATTGAATATTGTCCATGGACTTTAAACAAAAACCCCAACCCTCACAAATGGGGGTAGTTAAGGGTTAAATTAACTATCCTATATTTTAAATGGATATATAAGTAATATGTGACCAAGTATTATCGAAATATCTCAAGCCGTTTGGAAGTTATGCAGTAACATATATTTCCCATTGACTTGTATGGGACTTTAAACATAAACCCCGCCCCTGGCAAATGGGGGTGAGTAAGGGTTAAATCACCTATCCTATGTTTGTTGTTGACATATAAGTAACATGTGTGCCAAGTTTCATGTTAATATCTTTAGCCGTTTGGACGTGATGCTGGAACATACACACATACATACATAAACACACACGTTGAGTTTTATAAATATAGATAGATTGTTAATTAAACCGCACGGTCAATGGTGTACGTAGCGTATTTTTGATCACTTTTTATATCATGAAAAAAGAAATAAAAAGTGATCAAAAAGTCGGATCAATACTAATATGGTACTGTTAAAAACATTAGATCATGGCGCAAAAAATGAGCCCCATACCACCCCGTATGCGGAAAAATAAAAAAAGAAGTTATAGGGGTCAGAAGATGACAATTTTAAATGAATACATTTTCCTGCATGTAGTTATGATTTTTCCAGAAGTAAGACAAAATTCAACCTTTATAAGTAGAGTATCATTTTAATCATGTGGACATACAGAATAAAGAGGTGTCATTTTTACCAAAAAATGCACTGTGTAGAAACGGAAGCCCCCAAAAGTTACAACATTTATTTGTTTCTTCAATTTTGGCACACAAGGATTTTTTTCCGTTTTGTTGTAGATTTTTAGGTAAAAATGACTGCGCAAACAATAAGCCATCATATAGATTTTTAGGTGCAAAATTTAAAGAATTATGATTTTTTTTAAGCTAAAGGGGTACTCCGGTAAAAACCTTTTTTCTTTTAAATCAACTGGTGGCAGAAAGTTAAACATATTTGTAAATTATATAAACACAATGGAGAGGCTCCTGTCTATCTGACCGTCACTAAAGACCGGAGCAACCCAACAAACACCTATACCCACGGTGTAAAAAATAGGAACAATGTATTAAAAGAAAATGGGGCTCAAAGGTCAAAGATATCTGGTTTAGATTAATTTGTATTTATTAATATAGAATATAAAATGAATTAAATAGGGAATGCACAGGGCCCTTGTACTCCCCTAATTAATTTAATATACAGTAAAATATATATATATTAATCCCAATATAAAAATAGCAGCTAAAAACTAAAATTCAATACAAACTAAAAATTGCTGTAAAAATTATTCTGCGATTTGAGCCTGTGTGATCAATATAGCGATCGGCTAATCCTGTAGAGAAGCACAGTACAAATGTTCATTCCTGTTCCCAGATACAATGTAGCAGCTGCAGATAACAATAAGTCAATTAATATTGTATCTGTCCAGCCAGTGGCAACTAGATTCCACCAATATAATGATACAGTGTAGCGCTTTATGGATAGTCGCTTGAGATCGATCTTTAAGTGTCTCTGTATAAACCGCAAATTATCACATCAACCAGTTGGCAATATAATCCAAAAAATGCTCACCGCTCCCGGGATACCATGGATCTCCCTTCGGTGTAGTCCTGTGGACCGGCTGTATGGTGTATTTCGCCCGGTGACTGGCCTCAGTCAGGGATTGTGCTGCTGGAGTCTCGGCCGACTCCTAAGGACGCAGCACTTGGTGGTGGGCACCGTTTGGGGGGACTGCAGCGCTGTCAAGCGGAGTCCCTTGATCAAACCAACTGGGAAAAAAAGCGGTCAGCAAACATCGAATCCTTGTTGTAGATAGCCCGGTTGGCTTCAAACTTGTAATTAAAGTAGCGGCTGGATGCGGTATACAGAGTGGGTGACCCGGCGGCGTTCCTCGTGCACAGGTCGCGCGCTCGGGAGATAGCACACTGTAACAAATGTCTTGGATCTGTCGGATGATCGCTAGTGCTGTTAGGCAGATGTTCTATATTAGCAGGCTCAATATCGCATATTTAGAATCGCTGGACGCGTTTCAAAACCATCCTCGGTTTTTTCTTCAGCAGCGGAACGTGTGAACTATAACATAATGGTGGTTTATATACCTTAATACACGCCCCTTCATAATGACCTAAACTGTGACCTCACATCCTGGGCAAAAAATTTAATGAATGGCATTCTAGGGAAATGAATGTCATTTTGAGGAAATAAAGAGATGAATAAACTCTATTTATATTTGTCTATGAACATATCAACACTTAAATAAAAATTTAAATAAAAATTTTGCAAAAGTATATAACATTACGAGCTGTATGCAGTTGTAATAATAACTAGAGACATATGGGGATAAATCTAAATCTTGATCACATTCTAGAAATATTAGAAAATAATAATAAATAAATGAATAAAAAATGAATAAAAATAAAAAATATATATATGAATGAGTGTAAAATAAATGAAAATAAATAAATAAAAATAAAAATAAAAATCACAATACAAAGATAAAAAATAGAATAGAAATAATAAACAAATAGTAAAAAAATAAAAAAATAGTAGAAAAATAGTAAATAGAATAGAAATAATAAAAATAAAAATAAAAAATAAAAATAATAAAAATAGAAATAGAAATAAAAATAAAAATAATAAAGACGAATAACAATAAAGTAAAATGAATAGAAATAAATAAAAATAAATGAATACAGAGACTAACTGGGCATCTCATAATAGTGGACATATATGACAATATAATGGGACTCAGAAATATATACCATTTTGAACAGTCAGATTCAGGGCTAATAACTTTTATCTATAGAAGAGTTGGGAAGGGCCCGACGAAGGGTCTGTCGGAGTACTGGAAAACAGTCAAACGCCGACAGACCATCCGAAGGGACCAACCCCAACGTTCAATCCAGAAATCCAAAAACTTCTAGATCACTGTTCAAACCTCTAGGCGCCAAAGTGCCGAATTCGAAGATTTTCCTCGACTCGGCTCTCGACATTTTATTAATGAAATTTCCACCCCTCCAATCATGTTGGATTTGTTGTATGGCCATATATTTAAGATTATTTGGGTTACCTTGATGGTATTGTTTGAAATGCGCAGAAAGGGGGTGTTTTTCATTTTGTTTCTTAATATTGTAACGATGTTCCAATATTCGGGTTTTTAATGCCCGTGACGTGCGTCCCACGTATTGTTTCTGGCACGGACATTCAATTATATAGATAACCCCCTTACTGGCGCAATTCAAAAATTCATTAATTTTAAAAACAAAATCATTTGTAAAGGATTTAACTGATAAGGTGCGTTTATCAAATTTAGTTGCTTTACAACTAGGGCATTGCCCACATCTAAAGAAACCTTTAAGGTCTATCAATGTGGAAGACATTTTTGTATACAAATTGTCTGCTCGGACAGTAGGAGCAACCTTAATACTCAAATTGGCTGCTTTTGTGTAGATGATTGGTGGTTTGGGTGGAAGGATATCCCCCAAAGCTTTGTCTTGTTGTAATATTGGCCAATATTTAGTAATAATATTCTCAATTCTTTTATATTGAGTATTAAAGGGTATAATCAATTTAGACTGTTCTGACTCACCTATCGGTCTTAAAGTTGGGTTTTTGGGTATAAAAAATGTAGATCTATCTATCTTACGCACTTTCTCTAATGATTGCTGGATATTCATCAAGGGATAATTTTTTTCTAAAAATTGATTGGTCAGAGTGATAGCTTCAGCCTCGAATTGGTCGTTGTGTGTACAATTACGTTTTAATCTACGAAACTGGCTTGTTGGCACATTAATTAGCCACTGAGGTAGATGACAACTAGTATGTAATATGAATCCATTCTTAGCTACTGGTTTGTGGTAGGTGCTGCAAATTAAACTAGTGTCATTGGTGGTGATGAGCAAATCTAAAAATTCCACAGAAGTAGAGCTGATATTGGGGGTGAATTGTAAGTTAAGGTTATTGGAATTGAGAGATGATATAAATAAGTCCAAATCAATTCTAGAGCCACGCCAAATGAAAAAAATGTCGTCGATATAACGATACCAGGACACCAGATTCTCCCCCAGCTGGGGATTGATGGTGGTACATTCCCAATTGGCCATAAAAAGATTGGCATAGCTGGGGGCGAATCTGGTGCCCATAGCTGTACCGTTAGTCTGTAAAAAATAATCGGAACCGAGTAAAAAATAGTTGTGTGTAAGAATAAATAATATACTATCTGTGATAAAGGTAAGTTGTTCTGGTAATAGTTCTGCATATTTGTGTAACATAGAAGAAATTGCTTCAATGCCTTGCTGATGATTGATGACAGTATACAATGAACTGACGTCCAAAGTGCCTAGGTGCCAAGTAGGGTCCCATTTTAACGTCTCTACTATTTTTATCATTTGTGTGGTGTCTCTCAAATATGAATCTGTCAGTTTAACAAAAGGTTGCAAGAATTGATCTATGTATTGGGAAAGATTTGAAGTGATCGATCCAATTCCCGACACTATTGGTCGGCCTGGTGGGTGACTAGCATTCTTGTGAATTTTAGGTATCGTATAGAAAACAGGTATACACTTGGGTGTTCCTGTAATAAAATCAAATTCTTGTTTAGATAATATGCCTTTTTCTTTAGCTCTATCACATAGTGTGGTCAGTTCATCATAGAACTGTGTAGTAGGATCCCCCTGGAGTTTTTTATATGTATTACAATCGTTTAGCTGAGATAGGCACTCTTGCGAGTATGAGGATGTGTCCATCACCACTATACCGCCACCTTTGTCCGCAGGCCTAATGGTGATGGACAAATCCTGTTGTAACTCCTTAATGGCTGATATTTCTGCTGGGGTCAGATTGACCCATGGTTTTTTTGCAGTTTTAATTTTCCTAAGGTCACTTTCTACTGCCTTCTTAAATGCAGTCATATCTGAACTGATTTCATGTCTTGGAAAAAAATTGGATCTGTTTTTTAAAGTGGTGTGTTCATAAATGGATTTGGCATTGATGGGGGCTATTGGATTTTTCAAAAAATATTTTTTAAGACTTAGTTTGCGTATATATTTTTCTATCCCAATATATATACCAAATTTATCCAACTGTTGACTTGGTGCAAATTTGAGTCCTTTATTTAATAAACCAATTTGGTTAGGTTTTAATGTGACTGAACTAAGGTTAAATATGGCATTGGCTGTCTCTAAATCTTGCTTGATTTTGTTTTGGGTTGCTCTACCTCCTCTATTATGTCCTCTACGTATTCTCTTTTTCTGTTGGTGTTCTGACTGGTTGAACTGATGAGTGGAGTTGGATGGACCTGTGCTATGGTCTCTATTGTTTGTATTATCTTCCTGGGTTCCGTGGTGTGTTTGGGTAATGGTTGAAGGTTGGGGTTGGAATAATGGGGGTGCATGTGGTGAAATGGGGTCTGGTGATATGTGTATTGCGGTTTCTTGAATTGAGGTTTTGGGTGACGCCAGTGGTAGTGTGGGGAGTGTGATGTCCGGGGACTGTATGTGTTGGGATGACCCCGATAATATTGGGGTTTGGACCCGTAATGGGGTCTGTGATAATTTTTTGGGGGTGATTGTGGACGGTGTCTTGGTGGAGGGGTGTTCTCTAAAAAATGGTTGTCTGTGGCTAGTGCAGAAAACCTGTTTGATATAGGTACGTTATAAGTGTGTGATATAGTTTGTTCAGGTGTCTGTTTTTTTATATTCCAAAGGTGTTTCTTTGTTTTTTTACAAATTATCTCATTTTCTACCGTGTCGAGTTTTTTACACAGGCATTCTTGATATTTTAAAAATTCTGATGTTTTCTCAAATGATTCTATAGTAGTACGTATAGATGCTATTTTGGAGTCTATTTCCACCAATAGTTCTTGCCTTCTTTCGACCACCAATTTGGTTGCCTCAATGGATACTTGTTTGAAAAATGTATTCCACTTAACATTAAATGTATCTCCATCTAAATCTCCTGCTGGAGTTTTATGCACCGTTAGTCCCTTAGGGATATTGCCCGTATTAATCATATAGCTAAGTGTTTTAATTTCCCATTTTTGTCTCAAATTTTTTATTAAATAATATTCTAATTCTCTAAATGTATCTGACATAATTTTTTGCGGATGTGAGGTGTCTAATTTTATATTAGGATTATCTGAAAATTCAAATATATCAACATTTTGTTGTTTTTTCGCTAGATGCGACCAAATATCCATGGCTGTCAGACCTACAGAGCTCAATCTCCCAGGTATAAAAAGAACAGAATAATATAAACACAATGGAGAGGCTCCTGTCTATCTGACCGTCACTAAAGACCCGAGCAACCCAACAAACACCTATACCCACGGTGTAAAAAATAGGAACAATGTATTAAAAGAAAATGGGGCTCAAAGGTCAAAGATATCTGGTTTAGATTAATTTGTATTTATTAATATAGAATATAAAATGAATTAAATAGGGAATGCACAGGGCCCTTGTACTCCCCTAATTAATTTAATATACAGTAAAATATATATATTAATCCCAATATAAAAATAGCAGCTAAAAACTAAAATTCAATACAAACTAAAAATAGCTGTAAAAATTATTCTGCGATTTGAGCCTGTGTGATCAATATAGCGATCGGCTAATCCTGTAGAGAAGCACAGTACAAATGTTCATTCCTGTTCCCAGATACAATGTAGCAGCTGCAGATAACAATAAGTCAATTAATATTGTATCTGTCCAGCCAGTGGCAACTAGATTCCACCAATATAATGATACAGTGTAGCGCTTTATGGATAGTCGCTTGAGATCGATCTTTAAGTGTCTCTGTATAAACCGCAAATTATCACATCAACCAGTTGGCAATATAATCCAAAAAATGCTCACCGCTCCCGGGATACCATGGATCTCCCTTCGGTGTAGTCCTGTGGACCGGCTGTATGGTGTATTTTCCCGGTGACTGGCCTCAGTCAGGGATTGTGCTGGTGGAGTCTCGGCCGACTCCTAAGGACGCAGCACTTGGTGGTGGGCACCGTTTGGGGGGACTGCAGCGCTGTCAAGCGGAGTCCCTTGATCAAACCAACTGGGAAAAAAAGCGGTCAGCAAACATCGAATCCTTGTTGTAGATAGCCCGGTTGGCTTCAAACTTGTAATTAAAGTAGCGGCTGGATGCAGTATACAGAGTGGGTGACCCGGCGGCATTTCTCGTGCACAGGTCGCGCGCTCGGGAGATAGCACACTGTAACAAATGTCTTGGATCTGTCGGATGATCGCTAGTGCTGTTAGGCAGATGTTCTATATTAGCAGGCTCAATATCGCATATTTAGAATCGCTGGACGCGTTTCAAAACCATCCTCGGTTTTTTCTTCAGCAGCGGAACGTGTGAACTATAACATAATGGTGGTTTATATACCTTAATACACGCCCCTTCATAATGACCTAAACTATGACCTCACATCCTGGGCAAAAAATTTAATGAATGGCATTCTAGGGAAATGAATGTCATTTAGAGGAAATAAAGAGATGAATAAACTCTATTTATATTTGTCTATGAACATATCAACACTTAAATAAAAATTTAAATAAAAATTTTGCAAAAGTATATAACATTACGAGCTGTATGCAGTTGTAATAATAACTAGAGACATATGGGGATAAATCTAAATCTTGATCACATTCTAGAAATATTAGAAAATAATAATAAATAAATGAATAAAAAATGAATAAAAATAAAAAATATATATATGAATGAGTGTAAAATAAATTAAAATAAATAAATAAAAATAAAAATAAAAACTCTTCTATAGATAAAAGTTATTAGTATATATGGTATATATTTCTGAGTCCCATTATATTGTCATATATGTCCACTATTATGAGATGCCCAGTTAGTCTCTGTATTCATTTATTTTTATTTATTTCTATTCATTTTACTTTATTGTTATTCGTCTTTATTATTTTTATTTTTATTTCTATTTCTATTTTTATTATTTTTATTTTTTATTTTTATTATTTCTATTCTATTTACTATTTTTCTACTATTTTTTTATTTTTTTACTATTTGTTTATTATTTCTATTCTATTTTTCATCTTTGTATTGTGATTTTTATTTTTATTTTTATTTATTTATTTTCATTTATTTTACACTCATTCATATATATATTTTTTATTTTTATTCATTTTTTATTCATTTATTTATTATTATTTTCTAATATTTCTAGAATGTGATCAAGATTTAGATTTATCCCCATATGTCTCTAGTTATTATTACAACTGCATACAGCTCGTAATGTTATATACTTTTGCAAAATTTTTATTTAAATTTTTATTTAAGTGTTGATATGTTCATAGACAAATATAAATAGAGTTTATTCATCTCTTTATTTCCTCAAAATGACATTCATTTCCCTAGAATGCCATTCATTAAATTTTTTGCCCAGGATGTGAGGTCACAGTTTAGGTCATTATGAAGGGGCGTGTATTAAGGTATATAAACCACCATTATGTTATAGTTCACACGTTCCGCTGCTGAAGAAAAAACCGAGGATGGTTTTGAAACGCGTCCAGCGATTCTAAATATGCGATATTGAGCCTGCTAATATAGAACATCTGCCTAACAGCACTAGCGATCATCCGACAGATCCAAGACATTTGTTACAGTGTGCTATCTCCCGAGCGCGCGACCTGTGCACGAGGAACGCCGCCGGGTCACCCACTCTGTATACCGCATCCAGCCGCTACTTTAATTACAAGTTTGAAGCCAACCGGGCTATCTACAACAAGGATTCGATGTTTGCTGACCGCTTTTTTTCCCAGTTGGTTTGATCAAGGGACTCCGCTTGACAGCGCTGCAGTCCCCCCAAACGGTGCCCACCACCAAGTGCTGCGTCCTTAGGAGTCGGCCGAGACTCCAGCAGCACAATCCCTGACTGAGGCCAGTCACCGGGCGAAATACACCATACAGCCGGTCCACAGGACTACACCGAAGGGAGATCCATGGTATCCCGGGAGCGGTGAGCATTTTTTGGATTATATTGCCAACTGGTTGATGTGATAATTTGCGGTTTATACAGAGACACTTAAAGATCGATCTCAAGCGACTATCCATAAAGCGCTACACTGTATCATTATATTGGTGGAATCTAGTTGCCACTGGCTGGACAGATACAATATTAATTGACTTATTGTTATCTGCAGCTGCTACATTGTATCTGGGAACAGGAATGAACATTTGTACTGTGCTTCTCTACAGGATTAGCCGATCGCTATATTGATCACACAGGCTCAAATCGCAGAATAATTTTTACAGCTATTTTTAGTTTGTATTGAATTTTAGTTTTTAGCTGCTATTTTTATATTGGGATTAATATATATATATTTTACTGTATATTAAATTAATTAGGGGAGTACAAGGGCCCTGTGCATTCCCTATTTAATTCATTTTATATTCTATATTAATAAATACAAATTAATCTAAACCAGATATCTTTGACCTTTGAGCCCCATTTTCTTTTAATACATTGTTCCTATTTTTTACACCGTGGGTATAGGTGTTTGTTGGGTTGCTCGGGTCTTTAGTGACGGTCAGATAGACAGGAGCCTCTCCATTGTGTTTATATTATTCTGTTCTTTTTATACCTGGGAGATTGAGCTCTGTAGGTCTGACAGCCATGGATATTTGGTCGCATGTAGCGAAAAAACAACAAAATGTTGATATATTTGAATTTTCAGATAATCCTAATATAAAATTAGACACCTCACATCCGCAAAAAATTATGTCAGATACATTTAGAGAATTAGAATATTATTTAATAAAAAATTTGAGACAAAAATGGGAAATTAAAACACTTAGCTATATGATTAATACGGGCAATATCCCTAAGGGACTAACGGTGCATAAAACTCCAGCAGGAGATTTAGATGGAGATACATTTAATGTTAAGTGGAATACATTTTTCAAACAAGTATCCATTGAGGCAACCAAATTGGTGGTCGAAAGAAGGCAAGAACTATTGGTGGAAATAGACTCCAAAATAGCATCTATACGTACTACTATAGAATCATTTGAGAAAACATCAGAATTTTTAAAATATCAAGAATGCCTGTGTAAAAAACTCGACACGGTAGAAAATGAGATAATTAGTAAAAAAACTAAGAAACACCTTTGGAATATAAAAAAACAGACACCTGAACAAACTATATCACACACTTATAATGTACCTATATCAAACAGGTTTTCTGCACTAGCCACAGACAACCATTTTTTAGAGAACACCCCTCCACCAAGACACCGTCCACAATCACCCCCAAAAAATTATCATAGACCCCATTACGGGTCCAAACCCCAATATTATCGGGGTCATCCCAACACATACAGTCCCCGGACATCATACTCCCCACACTACCACTGGCGTCACCCAAAACCTCAATTCAAGAAACCGCAATACACATATCACCAGACCCCATTTCACCACATGCACCCCCATTATTCCAACCCCAACCTTCAACCATTACCCAAACACACCACGGAACCCAGGAAGATAATACAAACAATAGAGACCATAGCACAGGTCCATCCAACTCCACTCATCAGTTCAACCAGTCAGAACACCAACAGAAAAAGAGAATACGTAGAGGACATAATAGAGGAGGTAGAGCAACCCAAAACAAAATCAAGCAAGATTTAGAGACAGCCAATGCCATATTTAACCTTAGTTCAGTCACATTAAAACCTAACCAAATTGGTTTATTAAATAAAGGACACAAATTTGCACCAAGTCAACAGTTGGATAAATTTGGTATATATATTGGGATAGAAAAATATATACGCAAACTAAGTCTTAAAAAATATTTTTTGAAAAATCCAATAGCCCCCATCAATGCCAAATCCATTTATGAACACACCACTTTAAAAAACAGATCCAATTTTTTTCCAAGACATGAAATCAGTTCAGATATGACTGCATTTAAGAAGGCAGTAGAAAGTGACCTTAGGAAAATTAAAACTGCAAAAAAACCATGGGTCAATCTGACCCCAGCAGAAATATCAGCCATTAAGGAGTTACAACAGGATTTGTCCATCACCATTAGGCCTGCGGACAAAGGTGGCGGTATAGTGGTGATGGACACATCCTCATACTCGCAAGAGTGCCTATCTCAGCTAAACGATTGTAATACATATAAAAAAACTCCAGGGGGATCCTACTACACAGTTCTATGATGAACTGACCACACTATGTGATAGAGCTAAAGAAAAGGGCATATTATCTAAACAAGAATTTGATTTTATTACAGGAACACCCAAGCGTATACCTGTTTTCTATACGATACCTAAAACTCACAAGAATGCTAGTCACCCACCAGGCCGACCAATAGTGTCGGGAATTGGATCGATCACTTCAAATCTTTCCCAATACATAGATCAATTCTTGCAACCTTTTGTTAAACTGACAGATTCATATTTGAGAGACACCACACAAATGATAAAAATAGTAGAGACGTTAAAATGGGACCCTACTTGGCACCTAGGCACTTTGGACGTCAGTTCATTGTATACTGTCATCAATCATCAGCAAGGCATTGAAGCAATTTCTTCTATGTTACACAAATATGCAGAACTATTACCAGAACAAATTACCTTTATCACAGATAGTATATTATTTATTCTTACACACAACTATTTTTTATTCGGTTCCGATTATTTTTTACAGACTAACGGTACAGCTATGGGCACCAGATTCGCCCCCAGCTATGCCAATCTTTTTATGGCCAATTGGGAATGTACCACCATCAATCCCCAGCTGGGGGAGAATCTGGTGTCCTGGTATCGTTATATCGACGACATTTTTTTCATTTGGCGTGGCTCTAGAATTGATTTGGACTTATTTATATCATCTCTCAATTCCAATAACCTTAACTTACAATTCACCCCCAATATCAGCTCTACTTCTGTGGAATTTTTAGATTTGCTCATCACCACCAATGACACTAGTTTAATTTGCAGCACCTACCACAAACCAGTAGCTAAGAATGGATTCATATTACATACTAGTTGTCATCTACCTCAGTGGCTAATTAATGTGCCAACAAGCCAGTTTCGTAGATTAAAACGTAATTGTACACACAACGACCAATTCGAGGCTGAAGCTATCACTCTGACCAATCAATTTTTAGAAAAAAATTATCCCTTGATGAATATCCAGCAATCATTAGAGAAAGTGCGTAAGATAGATAGATCTACATTTTTTATACCCAAAAACCCAACTTTAAGACCGATAGGTGAGTCAGAACAGTCTAAATTGATTATACCCTTTAATACTCAATATAAAAGAATTGAGAATATTATTACTAAATATTGGCCAATATTACAACAAGACAAAGCTTTGGGGGATATCCTTCCACCCAAACCACCAATCATCTACACAAAAGCAGCCAATTTGAGTATTAAGGTTGCTCCTACTGTCCGAGCAGACAATTTGCATACAAAAATGTCTTCCACATTGATAGACCTTAAAGGTTTCTTTAGATGTGGGCAATGCCCTAGTTGTAAAGCAACTAAATTTGATAAACGCACCTTATCAGTTAAATCCTTTACAAATGATTTTGTTTTTAAAATTAATGAATTTTTGAATTGCGCCAGTAAGGGGGTTATCTATATAATTGAATGTCCGTGCCAGAAACAATACGTGGGACGCACGTCACGGGCATTAAAAACCCGAATATTGGAACATCGTTACAATATTAAGAAACAAAATGAAAAACACCCCCTTTCTGCGCATTTCAAACAATACCATCAAGGTAACCCAAATAATCTTAAATATATGGCCATACAACAAATCCAACATGATTGGAGGGGTGGAAATTTCATTAATAAAATGTCGAGAGCCGAGTCGAGGAAAATCTTCGAATTCGGCACTTTGGCGCCTAGAGGTTTGAACAGTGATCTAGAAGTTTTTGGATTTCTGGATTGAACGTTGGGGTTGGTCCCTTCGGATGGTCTGTCGGCGTTTGACTGTTTTCCAGTACTCCGACAGACCCTTCGTCGGGCCCTTCCCAACTCTTCTATAGATAAAAGTTATTAGCCCTGAATCTGACTGTTCAAAATGGTATATATTTCTGAGTCCCATTATATTGTCATATATGTCCACTATTATGAGATGCCCAGTTAGTCTCTGTATTCATTTATTTTTATTTATTTCTATTCATTTTACTTTATTGTTATTCGTCTTTATTATTTTTATTTTTATTTCTATTTCTATTTTTATTATTTTTATTTTTTATTTTTATTTTTATTATTTCTATTCTATTTACTATTTTTCTACTATTTTTTTATTTTTTTTACTATTTGTTTATTATTTCTATTCTATTTTTTATCTTTGTATTGTGATTTTTATTTTTATTTTTATTTATTTATTTTCATTTATTTTACACTCATTCATATATATTTTTTATTTTTATTCATTTTTTATTCATTTATTTATTATTATTTTCTAATATTTCTAGAATGTGATCAAGATTTAGATTTATCCCCATATGTCTCTAGTTATTATTACAACTGCATACAGCTCGTAATGTTATATACTTTTGCAAAATTTTTATTTACATTTTTATTTAAGTGTTGATATGTTCATAGACAAATATAAATAGAGTTTATTCATCTCTTTATTTCCTCAAAATGACATTCATTTCCCTAGAATGCCATTCATTAAATTTTTTGCCCAGGATGTGAGGTCACAGTTTAGGTCATTATGAAGGGGCGTGTATTAAGGTATATAAACCACCATTATGTTATAGTTCACACGTTCCGCTGCTGAAGAAAAAACCGAGGATGGTTTTGAAACGCGTCCAGCGATTCTAAATATGCGATATTGAGCCTGCTAATATAGAACATCTGCCTAACAGCACTAGCGATCATCCGACAGATCCAAGACATTTGTTACAGTGTGCTATCTCCCGAGCGCGCGACCTGTGCACGAGAAATGCCGCCGGGTCACCCACTCTGTATACTGCATCCAGCCGCTACTTTAATTACAAGTTTGAAGCCAACCGGGCTATCTACAACAAGGATTCGATGTTTGCTGACCGCTTTTTTTCCCAGTTGGTTTGATCAAGGGACTCCGCTTGACAGCGCTGCAGTCCCCCCAAACGGTGCCCACCACCAAGTGCTGCGTCCTTAGGAGTCGGCCGAGACTCCAGCAGCACAATCCCTGACTGAGGCCAGTCACCGGGCGAAATACACCATACAGCCGGTCCACAGGACTACACCGAAGGGAGATCCATGGTATCCCGGGAGCGGTGAGCATTTTTTGGATTATATTGCCAACTGGTTGATGTGATAATTTGCGGTTTATACAGAGACACTTAAAGATCGATCTCAAGCGACTATCCATAAAGCGCTACACTGTATCATTATATTGGTGGAATCTAGTTGCCACTGGCTGGACAGATACAATATTAATTGACTTATTGTTATCTGCAGCTGCTACATTGTATCTGGGAACAGGAATGAACATTTGTACTGTGCTTCTCTACAGGATTAGCCGATCGCTATATTGATCACACAGGCTCAAATCGCAGAATAATTTTTACAGCTATTTTTAGTTTGTATTGAATTTTAGTTTTTAGCTGCTATTTTTATATTGGGATTAATATATATATTTTACTGTATATTAAATTAATTAGGGGAGTACAAGGGCCCTGTGCATTCCCTATTTAATTCATTTTATATTCTATATTAATAAATACAAATTAATCTAAACCAGATATCTTTGACCTTTGAGCCCCATTTTCTTTTAATATATTTGTAAATTACTTCTATTAAATAATCTTAATCCTCCCAGTACTTATTAGCTGCTGAATGCTACAGAGGAAATTCCTTTCTTTTTGGAACACTGATGACATCACGAGCACAGTGCTCTCTGCTGGCATCTCTGTCCATTTTAGCAACCATGCATAGCAGATATATGCTAAGGGCAGCATGGTGGCTCAGTGGTTAGCACTGCTGCCTTGCAGTTCTGGGGACTTGGGTTCAAATCCCACTAAGGACTACAATAAATAAAGCGTTATTATTGTTATTATAAAAATGTCAGTAGAGAGAACTGTGCTCGTGATGTCATCAGAGAGCATTCCAAAAAGAAAATAATTTCCTCTGTAGTATTCAGCAGCTAATAAGTACAGGAAGGATTAAGATTTTTTTCATAGAAGTAATTTACAAATATGTTTAACTTTCTGCCACCAGTTGATTTAACCCCTTAAGGACGCAGGACGTAAATGTACGTCCTGGTGAGGTGGTACTTAACGCACCAGGACGTACATTAAGTCCAAGCTGTTTTATGCCACAGCGGAACCCGACAGCGTTATTCTGTGAAGATGCCTGCTGTTTTCTAACAGCAGGCATCTTCACACAATGCCTAGGGGGGACTTAATCCCCTCCTGTAACGGGGTAGCCGTGATTGGACAGAACATTCATACTGTCTTATCACGGCGATCTGGGGACATTGCGACCCCCCGATGACCCCGGAGTGGATAAAATCGCGGTAATTGGAGCTGTCCGACACAGCTCCAATCACCGCTCACTAAAGGAGGGAGGTGGAAGGATAGCCACCCCCTCCGATCGCTGCGAATAGCCGGCCCAGACCGGTCCGGCCAATCGCAGCGCTCTGCGGTATTTGAATATCTCCTCCTCGCGCTTTGCCCGCTCACTCGAGTTCGGGCACAGCGCGGGGAAGGAGTTCAGCGGCGGCTGCGGCGGGTACCTGAAGATCTGCGGGTCAACGGCGGCGATCAGCGGGAGACCGGGCGGTGCGCGGCGGAGCCTGGAGGAGACCATCTGCTCTGTGCGGAAGCTCTCCCCGGGCACTGCGCGGTAAAGAAAATCTGCGGCGGCTGCGGCGGGTACCTCTTAGCGGCGATTCCCGGCGGGAGATCGGGCAGCGAGTGGCGGAGCCCGACGGAGCCCATCTGCTCTGTGCGGCAGCTCGTTGGTAAGTGAGGTGAGCTGTAGAGCAGGCAGGGACAGTTAGTGTACAGGGCTGTTCTGCACCTGCACTGCTCTGTGGGTCTGTGTGACCCATCAGAGCATTTGCAGTAGCAGCCTGCACCCATATTTTTGGTGGGTGCAGTGTTTTTTGTAATTTTCTCATTTCTTTCCTTTTTTTTTTTTCTTTTTCTTTTCTTGCAGCTTTTTTTTCTTCTTTTTTGCGGTCCGTGCCAACAGTCGCAGTTCTGCACTGTGTGGCCAGACCGCACCCTACTGTTGTGCAAGCACTACACTAGAATACACTATTACACTATTCACAAATAAAGTTAGTGAAAACACTACATTTACACACACGCACACTTACACACACCCCGAATCGCCCCCCTGTCCTATCCCGTCCCCCCACATCCCATCCCGTCCCCCCCAAAAAAATTATAATGTCCCGTTTTCCATGTTTTCGGCGGAGAAGGCATACGCCATGCTTGCCTCTGACTCCGAATCCGTCAGTGATGGGGAAGAGGAAGACCCTACCTTCCTTTTTTCTTCCTCTTCCTCATCATCCAGTGAAGATGAACCCCCCAGGCGGCAGCGGCGCTTGCCCCGGGCAATGCCGGGGAAGGTCCCCAAACTAGTAGCCCTGGCCCCCGTACGGTGTTCCCTGTCCACCGTACAAGTTTCCCTGGCCCCCCTATAGGTGACCCCGTCTGGACCCCAGTTCCAGACGATTATGCGCCACTGATTCCTGGGTTTTCTGGCCGCCCAGGAATCCAAATTGACACCACAGGCCTCACTGAAATGGACTTTTTTACGTTTTTTTTCAGTGAGGACTTTGTCAATTTGATGGTGGCGCAAACAAACTTGTATGCCGAACAGTTTGTGGCCCAGCATCCCAATGCTTTTTTGGCTAGGCCCGACAGATGGACCCCCACCAATGCAGCTGAGATTAGGACATTTTGGGGCCTCATGCTGCATATGGGCCTGGTCAAAAAGCCGTCTATTAGGCAATACTGGAGTGAGGATGTTCTGTATCACACTCCCCTCTACAGTATGGCCATGACACGGCCGCGCTTTGAGGCAATCCTCAAATGTTTGCATTATGTTGATAATGCAATGTGCCCGTGCCGAAACGATCCCACATATGACCGCCTATTCAAAATCAGGCCGGTCATAGATCATTTCAGTAAAAAATTTGCAGAGGCATATGTCCCCCAAAAGCAGGTGGCCATTGACGAGTCCCTTATTAGCTTCAAAGGTAGACTCCATTTCCGTCAGTACATTCCCAGTAAAAGGGCAAGCTATGGCGTGAAATTATACAAGCTCTGTGAGAGTACCTCAGGGTACACTTACAGATTTAGGGTGTACGAAGGGAAGGATTCCCGCATTGAACCCCCAGAATGCCCCCCCATCCTGGGAGTTAGTGGGAAAATTGTGTGGGAACTGATGTACCCACTGCTTGATGAAGGTTACCACTTATACGTGGGTAACTTTTATACAAGCATCCCCCTCTTCAAGTCTCTTTCCGCCAGAGCCACTGCTGCTTGTGGCACTGTGCGGAAAAGTCAGCGAAGCCTTCCAACAAATCTACCACCAATCCCTAGGGGTGAATATAGGTCCGTTACTAGTGAAAATCTTCTGTTGGTCAGATATAAGGACAAGAAGGATGTCCTTATGCTGACCACCATTCACGGTAATGGCAGCACCCCTGTCACTGTACAAGGTACCACTAATACGGTCCTCAAACCGGATTGTGTCCTGGGGTACAATCAGTATATGGGAGGAGTTGATCTCTCAGATCAAGTCCTCACCCCATATAATGCCATGCGCAAGACCAGAAGATGGTACAAAAAAATAGCGTTGTACATGGTCCAGACGGCATTGTACAATGCTTTTGTACTATTCCGCAGTGCAGGCAACGCAGGGACATTCCTGCAGTTCCTGGAGGTAGTGATCAAGACCCTGATCTTTGGTGACCAGGAAGGAGGGGACCCAAGTACCTCTGGAACTGTAGGCCCGCGTATTGTACCAGGGCAACATTTTCCAGGAGAGGTCCCCCCCACTGGAAAAAAGGGACGGTCCCAGAAAAGATGCCGAGTTTGTGCTAAAAACGGGAAAAGAAAGGACTCCATTTTCCAGTGTGACACCTGTCCTGAAAAACCAGGCCTCTGCATCAAAGAATGCTTCAAGGCGTATCACACGTCTGTGGAGTATTTATGACTTGCCCCATTTTTATTCTTCCCCAAATTTAAGTGCGTTGCACACGAGCCATGCGACATTGTACACCACATTTTTGTTCTTTTCCAATGCATTGGTGACATTGTACAGGAGCCTGGGACCGCGGCTATGTACAGCGATTTTCCGATGCATTGGCAACACAGGGACATTCCAGTCCCTGGTTGTAATAATCCCCCAAAAGTCCCAAGAACGTTGATCCAGGGATTTATTTGGAGTCGGGAAGGAATTTTTTCCCCTGGAGGCAAATTGGCATCCGCCTCAAGGTTTTTTTTGCCTTCCTCTGGATCAACACAGTAGGGCAATGTTTCCCAACCAGGTTGCCCACAGCTATTGCAAAACTATAACTCCCAACATGCTAGGAGTCACAGTTTTGCAACAGCTGGAGGCACCCAAGTTGGGAAACACTGACATAGGCGGAGATTTACTAACTGCGGTGTTTTGGTACACCGCATGTAAGTAAAACTCTGCAACTATCAGCCACCCCTATGCAAATCACTAATTTAAAGGGGTATTCCGGGGTCTGGAAGGTTATTTTAACCTATATTCATCTTATCCCCTATCCAAAGGATAGGGGATAAGATGAATGATCGCAGGGGTCCCGCCACTAGGAGGCGTGACTGCCGGGTGCAACTTCCCAGATGGCCGTCACGCCCCCCTCCCATAGAAATTAATGGAGGGGGCCTGACGTGATGTCAGTGTCACGCCCCGTCCCAGAAGCAGCGCCAGCAAACTATGCCAAGGGCTGTGCCAAGATCGCAGGGGTCCACAGCGGCGCAACCCCGGCGATCATTCATCTTATCCCCTATCCTTTGGATAGGGGATAATATGGAAATAGGTTAAAATAACCTACCAGACCCTGGAATACCCCTTTAAGTCACAAATGTGCATGGCACTCTCTCACTCCTGAGTCCTGTTGCATGTGCTTGGCAACAGTTTAGGACCACATATGGGGTATTTCTGTCCACGGGAGAAATTGCTTCACAATTTTGGGGGGGCTTTTTCTACTTTTACCTTTTGTGAAAACGAGAAGCTGGGGCTATACCAGCATACTTTTACGTTTCACAAGAGGTAAAAGAAGAAAAAGACCCCCCCAAATTTGTAAAACATTTTCTCCCCAGTACAGAAATACCCCATATGTGTATGTAAAGTGCTCAGCGGGTGCACAACAAGGCTCAGGAATGAGCGCACACCATGTACATTTTAGGCCTAAATTGGTGATTTTTACAGGATTGGCTAATAGTTGTAGCTTTTCTGACATAAACTTCCCCCAAAAAAACACCCACACGTGACCCCATTTTGGAAACTACACCCCTCAAGGAATGTAACAAGGGGTGCAGTGAGCATTAGGACCTTACAGGTGTCTGACAGATTTTTGGAACAGCGGCAGTGAAAATAAAAATTACTTTTTCCGCTAACCTGTTGCTGTAGCCCCAAATTTTTCATTATCACAAGGGATAAAAAGAGTAAAAATGACCCCAAAATTTGAAATACAATTTCTCCCAAATATGGAAATACCCCATATGCCGATGTAAAGTGCTCTGCTGGCGCACTACAGGTCTCAGAAGGAAAGGAGCACCACTGGGCTTTTTGGATAGTGGATTTAGCTGGAATGGAGGCATGTTCTGTTTGCAAGGCCCCCATTATGCCAGGGCAGTGGAAACCCCCCACAAGTGACTCGGGTGAAATGGGGCTATAGATTTTGGGGGGCTTTTTCTCCTATTACCCCTTGTGAAAATGAAAAATTTGGAGTAACACCATCGTTTTAGTGTTAAAAATTCAATTTTTCACTTTTATGACATACTGTTCAAAAAACCTGTGAGGAGTTAAGTCTAACTTTACCCCTTGTTACGTTCCCCGAGGGGTCTAGTTTCCAAAATGTAATGCCATGTGTTTTTTTTTTTTTTTTTGCTGTCCTGGCATCATAGGGGCTTCCTAAATGTGGCATGCCCCCAGAGCAAAATTTGCTTCCAAAAAGCCAAATGTGACTCCTTCTCTTCTGAGACCTGTAGTGCGCCAGCAGAGCACTTTCCCCCCCCCCCCCCCCATATGGGGTGTTTTCTGAATCGGGAGAAATTGGGCTTCAAATTTTGGTGGGTATTTTCTGCTTTAACCCTTTGTAAAAATGTTACATTTTTGGGAAACCAAGCATTTTAGGTAAAAAATATTATTTTTTTTTTACATATGCCAAAGTCATGAAACCCCTGTGGGGTATTAAGGTTCACTTTACCCCTTGTTACGTTCCCCAAGGGGTCTAGTCTCCAAAATGGTATGCCATGTGTTTTTTTTTTGCTGTCCTGGCACCATAGGGGCTTCCTAAATGCGGCATGCCCCCAGAGCAAAATTTGCTTCCAAAAAGCCAAATGTGACTCCTCCTCTTCTGAGACCTGTAGTGCGCCAGCAGAGCACTTTTCACCCCCATATGGGGTGTTTTCTGAATCAGGAGAAATTGGACTTCAAATTTTGGGGGGTATTTTCTGCTATTACCCTTTTTTTAAAAAATGTAAAATTTTTGGGAAAACAAGCATTTTAGGTAAAAAAAAATATATTTTTTTTACATTTGCAAAAGTCATGAAACACCTGTGGGGTATTAAGGCTCACTTTATCCCATGTTACATTCCCTGAGGGGTCTAGTTTCCAAAATAGTATGCCATGTGTTTTTTTTTTGCTGTTTTGGCACCCTAGGGGCTTCCTAAAGGTGACATGTCCCCCAAAAACAATTTCAGAAAAATGTTCTCTCCAAAATCCCCTTGTAGCTCCTTCCCTTCTGAGCCCTCTACTGCGCCCGCCGAACAATTAACATAGACATATGAGGTATGTGCTAACTCGAGAGAAATTGGGCTACAAATACAAATACAATACAAGTAAAAATTTTCTCCTTTTACCACTTGCAAAAATTCAAAAATTGGGTCTACAAGAACATGCGAAGATTTTGAATTTTCTCCTTCACTTTGCTGCTATTCCTGTGAAACACCTAAAGGGTTAAAACACTTACTGAATGTCATTTTGAATACTTTGGGGGGTGTAGTTTTTATAATGGGGTCATTTATGGGGTATTTGTAATATGAAGACCCTTCAAATCCACTTCAAACCTGAAATGGTCCTTGAAAAATATCGAGTTTGAAAATTTTGTGAAAAATTGGAAAATTGCTGCTGAACTTTGAAGCCCTCTGGTGTCTTCCAAAAGTAAAAACTTGTCAATTTTATGATGCAAACATAAAGTCGACATATTGTATATGTGAACCAAAAAAAATATTATTCTGAATATCCATTTTCCTTACAAGCAGAGAGCTTCAAATTTAGAAAAATGCTAAATTTTCATTTTTTTTCATCAAATTTGGGGATTTTTCACCAAGAAAGGCTGCAAGCTACCACAAAATTTTACCACTATGTTAAAGTAGAATATGTCATGAAAAAACAATCTCGGAATCAGAATGATAAGTAAAAGCATTCCAGAGTTATTAATGTTTAAAGTGACAGTGGTCAGAATTGCAAAAAACGGCTGAGTCCTTAAGGTAAAAAAGGACTAAGTCCTTAAGGGGTTAAAAGAAAAAAGGTTTTCACCGGAGTACCCCTTTAAGGAGGAAAAAACGAAAGTGCAAAAAGGGGAAGAAAAAAAAACAGGTCCATAAGGGGTTAATATTATCTATTGAATGATGGGAAAAAAACATTAAACAGTTATACATTTTATATTTTAAAATGATGCACACATAATAGTCTTTGACATTGAACATCTATCTGAAATCCAGTGAAGGTTCTGTAAACATAAAATTGATGACAGGTTTAATTGCCCCTGTACCTTATGCATTGCACATTTATAGTTTACAATGAGAAACTGATATTGCTGTATATTCAAAAAAAAAAGAAAAAAAAAAGATGATACTTCAGACACAGACTGTGTAAAGGTGTAACACTCCTGCCATTCCCCCTCAAATGACACTCCCAAGGAAGGGGGGGGGGGGGGGGCACATACTGTGAAGAAAAGAAACTCCTCTCTGATTGAATATTAACTTGAGTGTCTTAATAGAACAGGAGAGGATACAGGGGCCTAGAGAAGTAGAGAAGGTGTTGAGCAAGCATGTACTTTGCACTTTTGAAAGGAATATCTGAGAAGATTTGAAGGAGAAATGAAGAAACATTCAGGCAAACAACATATGCACAAAGAAACCCTCGGTTAGTCATACTTATTCTTTATTTTTTATTTTTTTTCTTATTTGTGGTCTTCACTGAACAGCAAGGGATCATACATTTAGTATAGAGAAATGTTATATGATGCAACAGGTGTTTTTTTTTTTTAAGGAAAATGCATAAGCGATATATGAAAGGCAAACATTTATGATGCAAGATGGAAACAATTATTTATATAGTTTACATTTAAGAAATAATAGAAGTCTGGTTTAACATAAAACTATTTGTAAGATATTAGGAATAAAAATAGTTGCTTTCAGTTTCTAATTTGTCAAAGATCCATGCTGTGTTTTGCACACATAGCTTATTAGTATACAGCATCAGACTGAAGTCAGGGGTTTAGTTGCTGGGTTGCATAACTATTGATATGTTTGTGTTTCCGTAATATAAGTAAGGGCATTAAGCTCTTATGTTTGAACTTTGTATCTTGGCTTTACTGTCGACCTGTGAGTTATAATTCATATAGTAAAGTGTTACATGCTGAACCCTGACAATCTCGTCAAAGGCATAGAATTGTAGTAAATCTTCATATCCTTCATATTTACGGTTTTTACTTATTGTTATTATAGTTTTCTTTCTCGCTGTCTAGCAAAAGACAAATCATATTGGGGAGATTTATCAAACCTGTCCAGAGGAAAAGTTGCTGAGTTGTCCATAGCAGCCAATCAGATTGCTTCTTTCATTTTTAACAAAGCCTCTGCAAAATTAAAGAAGTGATCTGATTGGTTGATATGGGCAACTCTGCAGCTTTTCCTCTGGACAGGTTTTGATAAATCTCCCCCATAATTCTTATTATGTATTTATTTTTAGTACTTTGCACACACAACGCTGTGTTATTACAAATGGGCTGAGTTGCTGAGGATCATTCGAAAATCTTATATCTTTTGAAAAGGACCTGTGGCCAACCTCCCAAAAAATTTGATTGCATTATCATAATAAGCTTAGGGTACCCTAATCACAACTTTTTACAGTTTCTTGATACGTCATTTTGTTCCCAAGATATGTGGATTTATAGTTTGTCTAACAATTCAGGGAATCAGTTAGATGGGCGTAAACTTAATTTTAATAATGGGACTAATATCGGGTAATGGGTGGGATTATACAGTTAGGGGTGTGTATTAGGCATACAAACCACTTAAAGGGGTACTCCGGAGGAAAACACTTTATTTGTTTTTTTATTAACTGGTGCCAAAAAGTTAAACAGATTTGTAAATTACTTACTATATTTAAAAATCATAATCCTTCCAGTACTTATCAGCTGCTGTATACTACAGAGGAAGTTGTATAGTTCTTTGCCGTCTGACCACAGTGCTCTCTGCTGACACCTCTGTCCGTAAGGCTGGCTTTTCTTTGGTGTTATATTCTTACAATGCCGAGATCCAACGTGATTACTCTACCAGAAACCAGACAGGCTGAGTTTCCACTTGGCAACTTTTTGGAAAACTTCCACTGTAGTTTTTAAGTCAAAGCCAGAAGTAGATCCATGAGGTAGGAGAAATATAAGTCTTATGTCTATAAATTTCCATTCCTTTTAAAGTCACGTCTGAGTCTGGGTTAAAAATTGTAGTGGCAGATTTCCACAACCTTTAACCAGTTATCTGTAAGTTGATTGAGAAGAAATGTAGGGGGAGATTTATCAAAACATGTGCAGAGGAAACATTGACCAGTTGCCATAGCAACCAATCAGATTGCTTCTTTATTATTTTTCAGAGATCTTTAAAAAAATAAAAGAAGCAAGCTGATTGGTTGCTAGTTGTGCAGCTGCACCACTTTTCATCTGCACAGGTTTTAATACATTTCCCCTAAAGTATCACGATTTTGACACACACACTGGATTGTCAGACAAACCCACCCGCTTTGGAAGGACCAGATTGACCATTTGATGTGTACAGTGTGCTTCTGATTCTACCTTGATAGCAGATGTCAAGGGAGAAAAGCATCGGGAAGTTGAATGTCAATATGCCTGTTCCTTTTGTTCTCAAAAGAGATTAGCCACTACCAGCGTATACTTCCCTTTCAAATGAATGGAGAGGCAAATTCAAGAGAGTTAGCTGCCAGCCAAATGAGCATTTAGCCGACCACCATCTGAAGTGTATGGGCAGTTTTAGATGTACAGTGGGGCAAAAAAGTATTTAGTCAGCCACCAATTGTGCAAGTTCTCCCACTTAAAAAGATGAGAGAGGCCTGTAATTTTCCTTATAGCTATACCTCAACTATGAGAGACATAATGAGAAAAAAAAATCCATAAAATCACATTGTCTGATTTTGTTGTGTTTGGGATCATTGTCATGATGAAAGACCCAGCCATGTTTCATTTTCAATGCCCTTGCTGATGGAAGGAGGTTTTCACTCAAAATCTCACGATACATGGCCCCATTCATTCTTTCCTTTACATGGATCAGTCGTCCTGGTCCCTTTTAAAAAAACAGCCCCAAAGCATGATGTTCCCCCCCCCCCCCCCCGTGCTTCACAGCGTGCAACTCAGCATTCTTTCTCCTCCAAACACGACAATTTGAGGTTATACCAAAAGCTCTACTTTGGTTTCATCTGACCATATGACATTCTACCAATCCTCTTCTGGATCATCCAAATGCTCTTTAGCAAACTTCAGACGGGCCCGGATATGTACTGGCTTAAGCAGGGGGACACGCCTGGCACTGCATGATTTGAGTCCCTTGTGGCGTAGTGTGTTACTGATGGTAGCCTTTGTTACTTTGGTCCTAGCTCTCTGCAGGTCATTCACTAGGTCCCCCCGTATGATTCTGGGATTTTTGCTCTCCGTTCTGACGATCATTTTGACACCACGGGGTGAGAACTTGCGTGGAGCTCCAGATCGAGGGAGATTATCAGTGGTCTTGTATGTCTTACATTTTCTAATTATTGCTCACACAGTTGATTTCTTCATGCCAAGCTGCTTGCCTATTGCAGATTCATTCTTCCCAGCCTGGTGCAGGTCTACAATTTTGTTTCGGGTGTCCTTCGACAGCTCTTTAGTCTTGGCCCTAGTGGAGTTTCGAGTGTGACTTTTTGATGTTGCGGACAGGTGTCTTTTATACTGATAACAAGTTCAAACAGGTGCCCTTAATACAGGTGACGAGTGGAGCACAGAGGAAACTCTTAAAGGGGTTCTCCACTGGAAAACATTTTCTTTTTAAATTAGCTGGTGTCAGAAAGTTAAGCAGATTTGTAAATTACTTCTATTAAAAAATCTTAACCCTTCCAGTACTTCAGCTGCGGTATACTACAGAGGAAGTTCTTTTTTTTTAAATATATTTTCTTTCTATCTGACCACAGTGCTCTCTGCTTACACTTCTGTCTGGAGCAGCATAGGTTCGCTATGGGAATTTTGCCCTACTCTGGACAGTTCCTAAAATAGACAGAGGTGTGAGCAGAGAGCACTGTGGTCAGACAGAAAGGAAATTCAAAAAGAAAATAACTTCCTCTGTAGTATACAGCAGCTGATAAGTACTGGAAGAGTTAAGATTTTTTTATAGAAGTAATTTACAAATCTAGAATAAATTATATTTGTGTATCGGCGCACATAAAAGGAACACACATATGGGAATAAACTTACTTAATGCAGTTGATTTATTTGTATCTGTATAGGATAGGAAGATTCTGATTAGTGAGCTGGTATTGGTTTCGCTCACTAGGCAGAGAAAATGAAAAAACGGCTTTTGAGTGAACAATCCGGATACTATATCTGTGTCATGGGATTGTATCAATTTTGTACTGCTAAATACTGTAGCAAGAGAACTTACTTCTATCTTATTGGAGTTGATCTGTGATGAAAGTGGGTGCGGCCCCCCACCTCAATGACCGTAGTTGACGGGAAAATTCTGTCTCAATCACTACATGTATTTATAAAATAAATATGATTACGTGAATTGTATATAATAAATACAATGTGCTTATATGCAAACGGTAATGGTAAAGTGTAAAACTGTATATGGTACTATGTATTAGACGCTGTAAGTGGTCAAAGGTACCTGTAGTCTGAATGCCGGTTTGCACAGATTGATCCACGGAGCGTTTTGTCCTGAGTTGCGGTGAAGGATGCCAGTATGCACGATGCAATCCACGGAACGTTGTTCGTCCTGAGGTACGGTGTGGGTGCTAAACAAAGTCCCTCCAGGAGCCCCCAGAAAGAAGATATGAAAGACAGTCCAGGTGAACAGCGGGTGAAGGCGCCGGGAGATCTGCTCCGGCCGTGAGCGTCTCACCGGTGCGACCACGCTGTAATAGTTTGCACGGAGATCTGATTACTGAACGTGACGTCACGATTACAGCTACAGCAAGGCGCAGGAGCCAAAGAATCATCTAACGCGTTTCGGTCAGTACGCTGACCTTCGTCAGAGATGAAGTGTCACTACTGGCTCCTGGTATTTATGCGAACTATAGATGTTAATCTGGACCGATCCCAACACTCATGTTCGCCTCTCTGGCAACCATATTTTCCAAATTGCCAGTTTCTAATAGAGTGTATTCACCGTGTCTAGTCTTTATGGATAATGTATTCATCAACCTATGTCCCAGGCTCCAATTCTAGCATTTACACTTTCATATATGCAATACTTCACGACCTTTGCTGTACAAAACGCATCCAAAACACAAGTGAAAAAGCGCACGGTGTGAACATGTTCCTAACCAGAAAATTTGTTGCTGAAACAGAAAATTAAACGTGAAGGATAAAAATATCCTATATATTAACAGTGCTACTCTGACAGACAACCGAACCACCGTAAGGAATATTTTTAATTTTTAATTAGACATTCTTCAAAGAAATGCCATAAAAAGGCAAACCGTTCTAGATCGATATTTAAACCGTATGGGGACATTGTATTTAAATTAAAAATCCAGCGGCTCTCCGTTCTTGACATGTTTGCCACATGATTTCCACCTCGCCAATGTTTTTTTACTTTTTCTAGTCCAAAAAATGTAGATTGTGCAAAAGACGCATTGTGCTTGTCCACAAAATGTTTAGAGAGTGGGTGGCCCAAGAATTTCCTCTCTATATTATAAATATGTTCTCCAATTCGAGTGGACAAAATGCGTTTGGTCCGTCCCACATACACTTTGCCACACGGGCATTGAATGCCATAAATAACATCCTTAGATTTACAATTTATGTGCGATTTTATGGTGCTTTTAAACGAGCCATCCCAACTTTCCACTTCACGCATTGGAGTTCTTTTTAGTTCAGTTTTTTTGCAACATTTACATGACCGACATGGAAAAAAACAGTTTTCCTGGAAAAACGCAACCTTTACTGGGCTTATTTTTGATAGTCGGTGCCACCCTTTTCCCTATATTGGATGTTTTCTTAAAGATAAAAGTAGGGTGTTTTGGTAGCAATTGACCCACAATTCTGTCGCCTTTCAGAATTTCCCAGTGTTTTTTTTACCATTTTCTTGAATAAATAACTATGATTATTGTAAGTGGTAATAATAGGTACTTTGATATTTTCGGTGGTCTCTGTTGGTATTTCCTTCCGTTTTTTAGTTAATAAGGTGCTTCGATCCATTTTTTCTACTTGTTCAGCAACTGTCAATAACATTTCCTTTTCATATCCCTTCTATAAAAAATCATTTTGTAAACTCTCAGCTTCCTTTTTATATTCGGCCACAACCGTGCAGTTTCTCCGCAATCTGATAAACTGGCTTCTCATTATATTTCTTAGCCAGCTGGGGAGGTGACAACTACTCAAGTCTATATAGCTGTTGCTATCAGTAGTTTTTTTTTTATAAGTTTTTGTCCTCAATTGGTTATCTTCTATAAAAACTGTTAGGTCCAAAAAATTTATTTCTGTCTGGCTAATAGTGGGCGTGAAAGTAAGATAAAATTCGCTTTTATTTAAATTAGTTAAAAATTCATTTAAAAGGTTTTCCGGACCATTCCATATAAAAATGATGTCATCGATAAAACGCCTCCAGAGGTTGCCTGACGAAGGTCAGCGTACTGACCGAAACACGTTAGATGATTCTTTGGCTCCTGCGCCTTGCTGTAGCTGTAATCGTGATGTCACGTTCAGTAATCAGATCTCCGTGCAAACTATTACAGCGTGGTCGCACCGGTGAGACGCTCACGGCCGGAGCAGATCTCCCGGCGCCTTCACCCGCTGTTCACCTGGACTGTCTTTCATATCTTCTTTCTGGGGGCTCCTGGAGGGACTTTGTTTAGCACCCACACCGTACCTCAGGACGAACAACGCTCCGTGGATTGCATCGGGCATACTGGCATCCTTCACCGCAACTCAGGACAAACAACGCTCCGTGGATCAATCTGTGCAAACCGGCATTCAGACTACAGGTACCTTTGACCACTTACAGCGTCTAATAGATAGTACCATATACAGTTTTACACCTTACCATTACCGTTTGCATATAAGCACATTGTATTTATTATATACAAATCACGTAATCATATTTATTTTATAAATACATGTAGTGATTGAGACAGAATTTTCCCGTCAACTACGGTCATTGAGGTGGGGGGACGGCACCCACTTTCATCACAGATCAACTCCAATAAGATAGAAGTAAGTTCTCTTGCTACAGTATTTAGCAGTACAAAATTGATACAATCCCATGACACAGATACAGTATCCGGATTGTTCACTCAAAAGCCGTTTTTCATTTTCTCTGCCTAGTGAACAAAACCAATACCAGCTCATTCATCAGAATCTTCCTATCCTATACAGATACTAATAAATCTACTGCATTAAGTAAGTTTATTCCCATATTTGTGTTCCTTTTATGTGCGCCGATACACAAATATAATTTATTCTTGAGTTCACCCCGTTTTTGGGCCCCAGCCAGGACCCTTATTGTTGTATCTTGGCTGCCTAAAAGGGACACCATCCCTGCGCCAGTGATTATATACTTTATATAATTTACAAATCTGTTTAACTTTCTGACACCAGTTGATTTAACAGAAAATGTTTTCCAGTGGAGTATCCCTATAACCTCTTGAGGAGGCGGGGCGTATGCATACGCCCTGCATCACCGATCCTTAAGGACCCAGGGCGTACCTGTACCCTTGTGGGAATTCTGGTACCCGCTGCTCCCCGGGCAGGGACTGGCCTGGGATGCCTGCTGAAATCATTCAGCAGGCATCCCATGCCAACACCTGGGGGGGTCCTGAGTCAATTCAGACCGGTGATTCCGGGTCAAATGGGTCTCTGGTGGCCAGGAAAATTAGGGGGATCAGGGCTCTCCAAGACAGCCCCGATCCCTCTGAAGGGATGGGAGTGAGGTGGCGGGGTGCCACCCATCCTATCCCTGCTATTGGTCGGTCAGAAGCGACTGACCAATAGCAGATCGGGGGCAGTGGGAGGTTAAAGTTTGGTTCCCCCGCTCTGCCCACCCACAGTAGCGGGGGAACTGTCCTTTGAATGGTTGCTTAGGTCCCTTACCGATGGCAGGCGGTGATCCTCCTCTTGCGATGCTGCTGATAAGTTGTTGCCTAGCAACATCTGGAGGGCCAAAGTTTGGAGTAGCCCTCCATATGTTGCAAAATTACAACTCCCAGCATGCCCAGACAGCTGTTTGCTGTTTGGGCATGCTGGTATTTGTATTTTTACAGGGTTTAGAAGGGTACAGTTTGGAGATCACTTTGCAGTGGTCTTTAAACCGTGGCCCTCTAAATCTTGCAAAACTACAACTCCCAGCATGCACGAACACCAAATGGCTGTCTCAGCATGCTGGGAATTTTAGTTGGGTGCCTCCAGTTGTTGCATAACTATAACCCCCAGCATGCCCTTTGGCGATCAGCACATGCTGGGAGTTGTAGTTTTATAACAGCTGGAGGCACACTGGTTGGAAAATACAATAGTAACATAACCTAACTCAAGGTTTTCCAACCAGTGTGCCTCTACCTGTTTCAAAACTACAACTCTCAGCATGCACAGTCTGTCAGTGCATGCTGGGAGTTGTAGTTTTGCAACAGCTGGAGGTTTGCCAATGTAAATGTACAGGGTGCATTTACCCGGGCGGGGGTTTACAGTGAGTTTCCTGCTTCAAGTTTGAGCTGTGGAAAATTTTCAGCTGCAGCTCAAACTTCTAGCGAGAAACTCACCGCCAGTGCCAATGTACCCTAAAAACACTACACTACACAAAATAAAGGGTAACACATGACATATACACATCCTTTCACTGTCCCCCCTAATAAAAATGAAACACGTCTTGTACGGTAGTGTTTCTAAAACGGAGCCTCCGTTTTTGAGGATATTATGCTGATATGATGTGGAATCCAAGCGAAAATTCTGCAGAAGTGTGAATGGGAGTTTGGACTCTCATATAAGTGTATTAAGCTTTCATTTTAGGAGGAATTCCTCAAGTGGAATTCCGCTTGAGGAAATTCTGCCATGTGAATAGGGCCCAACACTTGCTTCCGGGTCCGCCCCTATGCAAATCTCTAATGTAGGCCTCAAATGCACATGGTGCTCTCTCCCTTTGGAGCCCTGTCGTATTTCAAGGAAACAGTTTAGGGCCACATATGGGGTATTTCCGTACTCGGGAGCAATTGCGTTACAAATTTTGGGGGCTTTTTCTCCTTTTACCCCATATGAAAAGGAAAAGTTGGGGTCTACACCAGACTGTTAGTGTAAAAAAATAAAAATGTTTGCACTAACATGCTGGTGTTGCCCAATACTTTTAATTTTCACAAGAGGTAAAAGGAAAAAAAAAAAACCAAAATTTTATAATGCAATTTCTCCTGAGTACGTAAACACCCCATATGTGGATGTAAAATGCTCTGTGGGCACACAACATGGCTCAGGAGTGAGAGTGCACTATGTACATTTGAGGCCTAAATTGGTGATTTGCAAAGGGGTGACTGATTTTACAGCGGTTCTGACATAAACGCAAAAAAATTATACCCACGTGAGACCCCATTATGGAAACCACATCCTTCACAGAATGCAACAAGGGGTATAGTGAGACTTAACACCCCACAAGTGTTTGACGAATTTTCGATAAAGTTAAATGGGAAAATGAAAACCAAATTTTTTTCAATAAAATGATGGTATTACCCTAAATTTTTCATTTTCACAAGAAAAATAGAAAAAATGTGTAACCCCATTTCTTCTAAGAACATACCCCATATGTGGATGTAAAGTGCTTTGCAGGCGCACTACAATGCTCAGAGAAGGAGCGCCATTGGGCTTTTGGAGAGAAAATTTGTCCGGAATTTAAGGCCATGTGTGTTTACAAAGCCCTCATGGTGCCAGAACAATGGGCCCCCCACATGTGACCACATTTTAGACACTACACCCCTCACGTAAAGTAATAAAGGGTGCAGTGAGCATTTATGCCCCACAGGTGTCTGACAGATTTTTGGAACAATGGTCCATGAAAATGAAAAATTTTATTCTTCATTTGCAGAGCCCACTGTTCCAAAGATCTGTCATATGCCAGTGTGGTGTGAATGCTCACTGCACCCTTTATTTAATTATGTGAGGGGTATAGTTTCCAAAATGGGGTCACATGTGGGGGGGGGTCTACTCTTGAAGCATCATGGGGTCTTTTTAAACACACATGGCCCCCGACTTCCATTCAAAACAAATTCTCCAAAAGCTCAATGGCTTCTCTTCTGAGCATTGTAGTTTGCCTGCAGAGCATTTTACATCCACATATGGGGTATTTAAAATTTTGGGGGCATTTTCTCCTATTACCCCTTGTAAAAAAAAATGTTGGGGGAAAAAAACTGCATTTTAAAGGGAAACTTTTTTTCATTTATACATCCGACTTTAACGAAAAGTCGCCAAACACCTGTGGGGTGTGTTAAGGCTTACTGTACCCTTTATTGCGTTCCTTGAGGGGTGTAGTTTCCAAAATAGTATGCCATGTGTTTTTTTTTTTTTTTTTTGCTGTTCTGGCACCATAGGGGCTTCCTAAATGCAATGTGCCCCCCAAAAACCATTTTAGCAAAATTCACTCTCCAAAATCCCATTGTCGCTCCTTTCCTTCTGAGCCCTCTACTGCACCCACAGAGCACTTTACATCTACATATGAGGTATTTACTTACTCCTGAGAAATTGAGTTACAAATTTTGGAAGGATTTCCTTTTACCCCTTGTAAAAATAGAAAAAAATGACTCTACAAGAACATGCGAGTGTAAAAAATGAAGATTTTGAATTTTCTCCTTCACTTTGTTGGTATTCCTGTGAAACACCTAAAGGGTTAACAAACTTTTTGAATGTCATTTTGAATACTTTTTTTTTTATTTAATACATTTTCTATTACAAATTTCACATACAAAATACCATAGACAAAAATAATATTATGACACATAATTACACAACCCCCATTTTACCCCCCCCCCCCACCCCTGTCAGAAGGAGAAGGGAAAAAAAATTAATTAATACATAAATAATAATTTATGAATGCCACTTTTGTCCTCTTACCCTTCCCATTTAGCCCAAATTGCTCTATATCTGATTAAACCTCTTCTGGAGTTACCAGATGGCCATTTCTCATATTATCTCATTTTAACCCCTTAAGGACGGAGCCCATTTCACCTCTAGGACGAAGCCCTTTTTTGCAATTCTGACCACTGTCACTTTAAACATTAATAACTCTGGAATGCTTTTACTTATCATTCTGATTCTGAGATTTTTTTTTTTCGTGACATAATCTACTTTAACATAGTGGTAAATTTTCGTGGTATCTTGCATCCTTTCTTGGTGAAAAATCCCCAAATTTGATGAAAAAATTTAAAATTTTGCATTTTTCTAACTTTGAAGCTCTCTGCTTGTAAGGAAAATGGATATTCCAAATAATTTTTTTTGGATTCACATATACAATATGTCTACTTTATGACTGCATCATAAAATTACCGAGTTTTTACTTTTGATCTAAAAGGAAAGCAGAAGGCGCTCCATGTGCGGGATCAGCAGGTCAGGCCCATAGGGAAAGGGAAACGATCTATCCCACGCCGCTTACCAGAGTTGGTTGTGTGCACACACACAACAATGGGAAGCGCCTGTAGATGCTTGTGTCCTCATCCGCAGCTCTCCTAAGAGGCAGTAGATAAGTAATTTGACCGTGTAGTAGGAGATGTCGGCGCTGGATGAAGGAACCAGAAGGAGTGCAGCATAAAATCAAGTTGGGTTTATTAGATGTAACGCGTTTCGCTGCGCATGCGCAGCTTCATCAGGCATGGCAAGGTTGGGTTCACAAGAGGTATACATACCTACAAGTGTTAACCCTTTGTGTTACATAAAATTGTACATATCAAAAGGTATAACAATCAGAATATATAAACACCACATAAAATACATATCACTATTCGTATCATATGTTAAACAACAATTAAAACATTATAACATTAGTGCTATAGATAAAATGTCACAAATCATTGTATGTGTACATAGAAGTGGTTTGTAGGAGGTTAATATCCTCCAAGTACACCAGCCGGGAACCTTGTCAATCTATTTCAGGGACCTGGATCTCAAGGCGAGGTCACGGAGTGTGAATGGTGAGCTTAAAAAAAGCAATAGAAAAGCAATAGAAATCTTTTATATATACAAATTTGTGGATTTTAAAACTGAAATATACAAGTCCGTCAAGTCAGATCCACAACATGCCGCCCACACAGGAGCTTCCAAGCCACTGTCCGAAGACACGTGGATTATGGAACCCCACATGGTGAGAGGGCAGTATGTGAATACTTGTCGATGAACTAATGAGTCCTCAAAGCGTCTACAGACACGCCACACACCGAGTTTTTACTTTTGGAAGACACCAGAGGGCTTCATAGTTCAGCAGCAATTTTCCAATTTTTCACAATATTTTCAAACTCACAATTTTTCAGGGACAAGTTCAGGTTTGAAGTGGATTTGAAGGGTCTTCATATTAGAAATACCCCATAAATGACCCCATTATAAAAACTGCACCCCCCAAAGTATTCAAAATGACATTCAGGTGTTTCACAGGAAAAGCAGCAAAGTGAAGGAGAAAATTCAAAATCTTCATTTTTTTACACTCGCATGTTCTTGTAGACCCAATTTTTGAATTTTTACAAGGGGTAAAAGGAGAAAATTTATACTTGTATGTGTAACCCAATTTCTCTCGAGTAAGCACATACCTCATATGTCTATGTAAAGTGCTCGGCGGGCGCAGTAGAGGGCTCAGAAGCGAAGGAGCGATAAGGGGATTTTAGAGAGTACGTTTTTCTGAAATGGTTTTTGGGGGGCATGTTGCATTTAGGAAGCCCCTATGGTGCCAGGACAGCAAAAAAAAACACATGGCATACCATTTTGGAAACTAGACCCCTTGAGGAACGTAACAAGGGATAAAGTGAGCATTATTACCCCACAGGTGTTTCACGACTTTTGCATATGTAAAAAAAAAATATTTTTTTGTTCACTAAAATGTGGGTTTCCCCCCAAATTTCACATTTTTGCAAGGGTTAATAGCAGAAAAGACCCCCCAAAATTTGTAACCCCATCTCTTCTGAGTATGGAGGTACCCCATAAGTGGACCTGAAGTGCACTGCGGGCGAACTACAATGCTCAGAAGAGAAGGCGTCATATTTGGCTTTTTGAAAGCAAATTTTGCTTGGGGGCATGTCGCATTTAGGAAGCCCCTATGGTGCAAGGACAGCAAAAAAAAAAAAAACACATAGCATACCATTTTGGAAACTAGACCCATCACAGAATGTGATGAGGGGTACAGTGAGCATTTACCCCCCCCACTGGTGTCTGACAGATCTTTGGAACAGTGGGCTGTGCAAAATTTTTCATTTTCACGGACCACTGTTCCAAAGATCCGTCAGACACCTGTGGGGTGTAAATTCTCACTGCACCCCTTATTACATTACGTGAGGGGTGTAGTTTCCAAAATGGGGTCATATGTGGGTGTGTTTTTTTGGGGGGTTTGTCAGAACCGCTGTAACAATCAGCCACCCCTGTGCAAATCACCTCAAATGAACATGGCGCACTCTCCCTTCTGGGCCTTGTTGTGCGCCCCCAGAGCACTTTGCACCCAAATATGGGGTATCTCCGTACTCGGGAGAAATTGCGTTACAAATTTTGGGGGGCGTTTTCCCCTTTTAACTCTTGTGAAAATGAAAAGTATAGGGCAACACCAGCATGTTAGTGTAAAAATGTTTATTTTTTTTTACACGAACATGCTGGTGTAGACCCCAACTATTCCTTTTCATAAGGGGTGAAAGGAGAAAAAGCCCCCCAAAATTTGTTAGGCAATTTCTCCCGAGTACAGCGATACCCCATATGTGACCCTATTCTGTTGCCTTGAAATACGACAGGGCTCCAAAGTGAGAGCGCCATGCGCATTTGAGGCCTGAATTAGGGACTTGCATAGGGGTGGACATAGGGGTATTCTGTGCCAGTGATTCCCATACAGGGTGCCTCCCGCTGTTGCTAAACTCCCAGCATGCTTGGACAGTCAATTGCTGTCCAGAAATGCTGGGAGTTTTGCAACAGCTGGAGGCTCCATCTTAGAAACACTTCCATACAATACTTTTTTCATTTTTATTAGGGAGGGTGGTGGTGGTGGGGGGGGGGGGGGGGGGGGGGGTGGGGGGGGCAGTGTACGTGTGCATATGTAGTGTTTTACTCTTTATTTTATGTTAGTGTAGTGTAGTGTTTTTAGGTTACAGACACACTGTCGACAGATTACACTGAGTCTCTCGCTAGGAGTTTGAGCTGCGGCGGAAAATTTGCCACAGTTCAAATTTGTAGCAGGGAACTCACTGTAATCTGCCGCCAGTGTGAATGTAGCCTGTACATTCACATGGGAGGGGGGTCAAAACTACAACTCCCAGCATGCACTGACATACCATGCCTGCTGGGAGTTGTAGTTTTGCAACAGCTGGAGGCACACTGGCTGGAAAACCTTGAGTTAGGTTCTGTGACCTAACTCAGTATTTTCCAACCAGTGTGCCTCCAGCTGTTGCAAAACTACAACTCCCAGCATGTACTGATTGCGGAAGGGCATGCTGGGAGATGTAGTTATGCAACGGCTGGAGGCACGCAAGTACAACTCCCAGCATGCCAAGACAGCCTTATGCTGTTCCTGAATGCTGGGAGTTGTAGTTTTGCAAGATTTAGAGGGGTTCAGGTTGTAAATCACTGTCCAGTGGTCTCAAAACTGTGGCCCTACAGATGTTGCAAAACTACAACTCGCAGCATGCCCAGACAGCAAACTGCTGTCTGGGCATGCTGAGAGTTGTAGTTTTGCAATATCTGGAGGGCTACAGTTTGAGACCACTTAGTGATCTACAACCTGAACCCCTCTAAATATTGCAAAACTACAAGTCCCAGCATGCCCACACAGCAAACAGCTGTCTGGGCATGCTGGGAGTTGTAGTTTTGCAACATCTGGAGGGCCACGGTTTAGAGACCACTGTAAACTGTGGCCCTCCGGATGTTGCTAGGCAACAACTCACCTAGCAGGACCCGGAAGTATTGCTGCCGCCGCCGCACGTGGGGGAGGATAGCGCTCGGGGATCCGGGATCCAGGTAAGGGACCTTCGGCACCGACCTTCCCTGGACGTTTCCCCCATTTTGCCCGGACACCGATAGGTGGGCAAAGCGGGGGAACCGAACTTTAACCCCCCCCCCTCCCCCGGTCTGCTATCGGTCGGTCGCTCGGACGACCAATAGCAGGGATAGGAGGGGTGGCACCCCTGCCACCAAATTCCTATCCCTTCAGGGGGATCAAGGGTGTCTCGGTCACCCCCGATCCCTCTTATTTTCCGGGTCACCAGTGATCCGTATAACCCGGAATCGCACAGATCGCAGGTCTGAATTGACCTGCGATTTGCGCTCATCGTGGTCATGGGGGGTCTCAGGACCCCCCTCGGCGATGTGCCGGGATGCCTGCTGTTAGATAACAGCAGTTATCCCGGCCCGATCACCGCTACCGGTGACACAGTGCCCCCGGAACCCCGCGACGTACATGTACGTCGCTGCACGCCAAGTGACACTTTGCGGCGCCGTACATGTACGTCGCTCGTCGTGAAGGGGTTAAAGGGGTACTCCGGTGAAAAACTTTTTTTTTTTTATCAACTGGTGCCAGAAGGTTAAACAGATTTGTAAATTACTTCTATTAAAAAATCTTAATCCTTCCTGTACTTATTAGCTGCTGAATACTACAGTTGAAATTCTTTTCCGTTTGAAACACAGAGCTGTCTGCTGACATCACAAGCACAGTGCTCTCTGCTGACATCTCTGTCCATTTTAGGAGCTGTCCAGAGTAAAAAGAAAATCCCCATAGCAAACATTTGCTGTTCTGGACAGTTCATAAAATGGACAGAGATGTCAGCAGAGAGCACTGTGCTTGTGATGTCAGCAGACAGTTCTGTGTTTCAAAAAGAAAATAATTTTTCACCGGAGTACCCCTTTAACCCCTTAAGGACTCAGCCCATTTTGGCCTTAAGGACTCAGACAATTACATTTTTACGCTTTCATTTTTTCCTCCTCGCCTTCTAAAAATCATAACTCTTTTATATTTTCATCCACAGACTAGTATGAGGGCTTGTTTTTTGCGCGACCAGTTGTCCTTTGTAATGACATAACTCATTATATCATTAAATGTATGGCACAAACAAAAAACACAATTTTTGTTGGGAAATTAAAAAGAAAAACGCAATTTTGCTAATTTTGGAAGGTTTCGTTTTCACGCCGTACAATTTACGGTAAAAATGATGTGCGTTCTTTATTCTGAGGGTCAATACGATTAAAATGATACCCATTATTACATACTTTTATATTATTGTTGTGCTTAAAAAAAATCACAAATTTTTAATCAAATTAGTACGTTTATAATCCCTTTATTTTGATGACCTCTAACTTTTTTATTTTTCCGTATAAGTGGCGGTATGAGGGCTCATTTTTTGCGCCATGATCTGTACTTATTTTTATACCACATTTGCATATAAAAAACTTTTAATACATTTTTTATAATTTATTTTTTATAAAATGTATTAAAAAAGTAGCAATTTTTGACTTTTTTTTTTTACGTTCACGCCGTTCACTGTACGGGATCATTAACATTTTATTTTAATAGTTCGGACATTTACGCATGCCGCGATACCAAATATGTCTATAAAATTTATTTTTTATGCTTTTTGGGGGTAAAATAGGAAAAAACGGACGTTTTACTTTTTTATTGGGGGAGGGGATTTTTCATTTATTTTTTATTTTTACATTTTTTTTTACACTTGAATAGTCTCCATAGGGGACTATTCAAAGCAATACCATGATTGCTAATACTGATCTGTTCTATGTATAGGACATAGAACAGATCAGTGTTATCGGCTATCTTCTGTTCTGGTCTGCTTGATCTCAGACCAGAGCAGAAGACGCCGGGAGCCGGAAGGAGGAAGGTGAGGGGACCTCCATGCGGCGTTCTGAATGATCGGATCCCCGCAGCAGCGCTGCGGGCGATCCGATCGTTCATTTAAATCGCGCACTGCCGCAGATGCCGGGATCTGTATTGATCCCGAAACCTGAGGGGTTAATGGCGGACGCCCGCGAGATCGCGGGCGTCGGCCATTGCCAGCGGGTCCCTGGCTGCGATCAACAGCCGGGATCAGCCGCGCATGACACGGGCATCGCTCCGATGCCCGCGGTTATGCACAGGACGTAAATGTACGTCCTGGTGCGTTAAGTACCACCGCACCAGGACGTACATTTACGTCCTGTGTTCTTAAGGGGTTAAGCACTTAAGGACCAATGACGTCCTGGGACGTCATGGCACCCTGGGCCTTAAGGACCAATGATGTCCCAGGACGTCATGGCGTTTTCCGGTCCCTGCCGTGCGCAAATGCCGAGGGGGGTCCCGGGACCCCCGCATGTCGGCGATCGCCAGAGATCACTTGCAAAATCACGCAAGCGATCTTTGGCGATTCGGGTCATACGGGTCATTTCTGACCCGATGACCCAGGAATAAACGGTGATCAGCGTGTACAATTCACCGCCAATCGGCGTGTACAATTCACCGCCAATCACCTGCCGTTGCTGCGGAGCGGTGACAATACTGTCACCGCACCAGCAACGCTGCTATTGGCCGGCGATACGCCGGCCAATAGCAGAGCGGCAGAGGAGGGGTTAACGGCTCCTTCCCGCTGCTGGACCCGCTGTTTTGGTTCAGTCAGCGGGTGCAGTAGGGATAAGAAGCCATGGATCCCCCCTCAGAGCTCCGGAGCCCCCTCAGGAGCCTTAGAATAGGGTAAGATCATTGCAGGGACAGGTAGGAGTTGAATAAGTTATAAAGTGAAATAAAAGTTAAAAAAAAGTTTAAAAAAAGTGCCCCCCCTCCCCCCCTGACCCCCTAATAGGTCCCGCAGGGTCCTATTATGGTCTGATCCTGACACCGAGTCCTATTAGGGGTTCAGGGACCTGCGTGCGCCATCCCCCTTTTTTTTTTGCCCGCAGCTATTTTTTTTTTTTTATAAAAAAAAATCCCCCCCTGACCCCCTAATAGGTCGCCCAGGGTCCTATTAGGGTCTGATCCCTTACCTCGGGTCCTATTAGGGGTTCAGGAAGCTGCGTTTGCCACCCCCTTTTTTCTTTGTCACAGCTTTTTTTTGTTCTATTCTATTACTGTTCTACACTTTTTACACCAAGCACCACACAGTACATACTTCCCCGCCCCCCCCCCCCCCCCCGCACAACCCCCCTCCCGCCCCGCCACCACCCCTCCCCCCCGCCACCGTAGTAAAAAGGCGATGGCCCTCCGGGCATTTTCGGCAGCGGAGGCTTACGCTTTTTTAGCCTCCGACTCCGAATCTGTCAGTGAGGGTGATGAAGATCCTACTTTTTTGTGTTCTTCATCGCCCTCCTCATCATCTAGTAGTGATGATGAGCCCCCTGTAAGGCAGCGGAGACGCCGCCAGGCGAGGCCACGCACCCCCCATGAGAGTGACCCAGTGTCCGACATTAGTACTAGTGGCAATGCCGCTCGTAATAGGAGTCCGGCCCCCCAGACAAGTGACCCTGTCTGGAGCCCCCCAGAGGGTTATCAGCCACGGATTCCTGAGTTTGTTGGCGACTCAGGAATCCTGACATGGCTGGCTTCACTGATCTGGACTTTTTAATTTTTTTTTTCAGTGACAGCCTGGTCAATCACATGGTGGAGCAAACGAACTTGTATGCCCAGCAGTTCATTGCCCACCACCCAGATCCGCTTTTGGCCGGGCCCAATGAATGGCGCGCCATTGATGCAGCGGAAATTAGGACATTTTGGGACCTCACGCTGCATATGGGCCTGGACAAAAAATCAAGGGCTCGTCATTACTGGAGCGGGGACGTCCTCTACCAGACCCCGTTTTACAGTATGGTGATGTTACGGAGGCGGTTCCAGGCCATTCGGAAATGCCTGCATTATGCAGATAATGCGGCATGTCCGCCCCGAGGTGATCACGTCCATGACCGGCTTTACAAAGTGAGGCCAGTCATCGATCACTTTGGGGCCAAATTTTTGGAGGCCTACGTACCGCTCAGGGACCTCTCGGTAGATGAGTCTCTCATCAGTTTTAAGGGGAGACTCATCTTCCGCCAGTATATTCCCTCGAAGCGGGCGCGGTATGGCGTGAAGCTCTATAAACTTTGCGAGAGTACCTCTGGGTACACTTGCAAGTTTAGAGTTTATGAGGGACGAGATTCCCGTATTGAACCCCCAGATTGTTCCCCCACTCTGGGTGTTAGCGGTAAAATCATTTGGGACCTTATGCACCCATTGCTGGATAAGGGTTACCACGTGTACGTGGATAAATTTTATGCCAGCATCCCTCTGTTCAAATCCCTTTTTCGCCAGATCCACGTCCACTTGTGTGACCGTGCGGAACAATCGTCCCAGGCCAACACTTTCCAGATGAGATCCCACCCCCCCCCCCCCACAGGAAAGAAGGGACGATACCAGAAAAGATGCATAGTGTGTTACAGGAGGGGGATTCGGAGGGACACCAGGTACCAATGTGACACTTGCGCAGATAATCCGGGCCTCTGCATAGGCTGCTTCAGGGAGTATCACACTTCCATGGAGCCCTAAATTTTACCTTTTTATTAGAATTTTCCATAATTTGACCAATGTACCAAGTCCAGAGTACATTCCAAAATATAACCCCCATAAACCACGAAATTGCCCAAAAAATCCTTAAAAAAAAAAAAAACCTGATAAGATCTCTGGGGGTGTTTTTTCAGAAATGGGTCATAGGTCACTGAGTCACTATCATCGGGGACTTTTTTATGTTGCCTCAAATGCGCATCGCTGTCTCTCCACCTGAGCGGGGTGCGCATTTGAGGCAACAGGTTAGGGATGGCCACACACATCACATTCCCAGAATGATGATTCAGAGCATAGGGTTTGGGGCGGGCATATTTTTTTTTTGTTTTGGCTATGCTCTGGGTCACCATTCTGGGAACATATCTTATTTTATTATGTTTTATAATTTTCTGTCTCACTGTACCCCATATTACGGGCCTCTGTACCCCACCTGTCTACCCCAGTTACGGCCCGTTGTTCCCCATAGTGTTCCCCTATTTTAGGGTTCAGTGCTCCCCCCCATTAAGGCTCCTTGAGGGGGGTCCCACATCCTGACTCCATATCAAGCTGACTGCGCTCCCACTCAAGCAAGACCTGCTGTGCGCCCGCCAAGCCTAAATTATCAAAAAATAAGGTATGTCCTTACTCCAAAGAAATGTATTTACAAATTGTGTGGTGTCTTTTCTGCTATTAACCCTTGTAAAAATGTAAAATTTTGGGGGAAACACACATTTTAGCAAATTTTATTTTATTTTTTTACATATGCAAAAGTTGTGAAACCCCTGTGGCTTACTTTACCCCTTGTTACATTGCTCAAGGGGTCTAGTTTCCAAAATGCTATACCCCCCGTATTTTGCTGTCCTGGCACCATAGGGGCTTCCTAAATGCGATATGTCCCCACCATTTCAGCAAAGTTTACAATTGTGACTCCTTCTCTTCTGAGCATTGTAGTTCGCCCGTAGTGCACTTGACGTCCACTTATGGGGTACCTCCATACTCAGAAGAGATGGGATTACAAATTTTGGGGGGTCTTTTCTACTATTAACCCTTGCAAAAATGTGAAATTTGTGGGGAAACCCACATTTTAGTGAAAAAAATAATATTTTTTTTACATTTGCAAAAGCCATGAAACACCTGTGGGGTATTAAGGCTCACTTAATTCCTTCTTACGTTCCCTGAGGGGTCTAGTTTTCAAAATGGTATGCTATGTGGGGGGGGGGAGGTTTGCTGTTCTCGCACCATAGGGGCTTCCTAAAGGTGACATGGCCCCCAAAAACCATTTCAGAAAAATGTTCTCTCCAAAATCCACTTGTCGCCCCTTACCTTCTGAGCCCTCTACTGCGCCCGCCGAACACTTTACATAGACATATGAGGTATGTGCTTACTCGAGAGAAATTGGGCTACAAAGACCTTGCAAAAAATCAAAAATTGAGTCTACAAGAAAATGCGAGTGTAAAAAATTAAGATTTTGAATTTTCATCTTCATTTTGCTGCTATTCCTGTGAAACACCTAAAGGGTTAAAACACTTACTGAATGTCATTTTGAATACTTTGGGGGTGTAGTTTTTATAATGGGGTCATTTATGGGGTATTTCTAATATGAAGACCCTTCAAATCCACTCCAAACTTAACTGGTCACTGAAAAAAAGTGAGTTTGAAAATTTTGTGAAAAATTTGAAAATTGCTGCTGAACTTTGAAACCCTCTGGTGTCTTCCAAAAGTAAAAACTCATAAATTTTATGATGCAAACATAAAGTAGACATATTGTATATGTGATCCAAAAAAAGTTTTATTTTGAATATCCATTTTCCTTACAAGCAGAGAGCTTCAAAGTTAGAAAAATTCAAAATTTTCATTTTTTTCATCAAATTTGGGGATTTTTCACCATGAAAGGATGCAAGTTACCATAAAATTTTACCACTATGTTAAAGTAGAATATGTCACGAAAAAACGATCTCTGAATCAGAATGATAACTAAAAGCATTCCAGAGTTATTAATGTTTAAAGTGACAGTGTCAGAATTGCAAAAAACGCTCTGGTCCTAAGGTGTAAAATGGCCTGGTCCTTAAGGGGTCAAGGACCAACCTATTCCACTCTATTATATTTGGAACCATACTCCCAAACAACCCTCTCAAGATCACTACTAGAGATGAGCGAACTTACAGTATATTCGATTCGTCACGAACTTCTCAGCTCGGCGGTTGCTGACTTTTCCTGCATAAATTAGTTCAGCTTTCTCCTAGGACTGTATCCACCTTTTCCAGCCCACGGGAGCACCTGACAACTGAACTAATTTATGCAGGAAAAGTCATCAACTGCCGAGCCGAGAAGTTCGTGACGAATCGTATTTACTGTAAGTTCGCTCATCTCTGATCACTACCTTAGCCAACATAAGGATACGATTTACTAAATCTCGACCTTTCTCAATATTACACAGATTCCTTAAAATAACCTTGGTGCCCAACCATTTTCTCTTCAAATTTAATTTATTCCCGGTAGTCTGAAATACCTTAGCCCAGAATTCTCTCACTATTGGGCATGTCCATAATAAATGGATTAACCCCTTACATAGTTACATAGTTAGTACGGTCCAAAAAAAAAAAATATGTCCATCAAGTTCAACCAGGGAATTGAAGGGTAGGGGTGTGGCGCGATATTGGGGTAGGGATGGGATTTTATGTTTCTTCATAAGCATTAATGTTATTTTGTTCCAGGAATGTATCTAATCCCGTTTTAAAGCTGTTAATTTTTCCTGCTGTGACCAGTTCCGGAGGTAGACTGTTCCATAAGTTCACAGTTCTCATGGTAAAGAAAGCGTGTCGCCCCTTGAGACTAAACCTTTTCTTCTCCAGACGGAGGGAGTGCCCCCTCGTCCTTTGGGGGGGGTTTAACCTGGAACAGTTTTTCTCCATATTTTTTGTATGGGCCATTAATATACTTATATACATTTATCATATCCCCCCTTAAACGTCTCTTCTTAAGACAATTGTAACTCCTTTAATCGCTCCTCATAGCTAAGATGTTCCATGCCCCAAATTAGTTTAGTCGCACGTCTCTGCACCCTTTCCAGCTCCACAGTGTCCCTTTTATGTACAGGCGACCAAAACTGAACAGCATATTCCAGGTGAGGCCGTACCAATGCTTTATAAAGGGGGAGTATCATGTCCCTGTCCCTTGAGTCCATGCCTCTTTTGATACATGACAATATCATGCTAGCTTTGGAAGCAGCAGCCTGACATTGCATGCTATTCTGTAGTCTGTGATCCACAAGTACACCCAGATCCTTCTCTACCAGTGACTCTGCCAGTTTAATCCCCCCTAAGACATACAACGCATGCAGGTTATTAGTACCCAGATGCATAACTTTACATTTATCCACATTGAACCTCATTTGCCAAGTGGATGCCCAGACACTTAGTCTATCCAAGTCATCTTGTAACCTATACACATCCTCTATAGACTGTACCATGCTACAAAGCTTGGTGTCATCTGCAAAGATACAAACAGAGCTGTTAATACCGTCCTCTATATCATTGATAAATAAATTAAACAACAGCGGTCCCAGTACAGAACCTTGGGGTACACCACTAATTACCGGGGACCAATCAGAGTACGAATCATTGATCACCACTCTCTGGGTACGATCCATGAGCCAGTGTTCAATCCAGTTACAAACTAAAATTTCCAAACCCAAAGACCTTAACTTACCTGTCAGACGTCTATGAGGGACAGTATCAAATACTTTAGCAAAATCCAGAAACACTATATCCACAGCAATTCTTCTGTCAAGCCTTCTACTCACCTCTTCATAAAAGCAAATTAGATTGGTTTGACAACTTCTATCCTTAGTAAACCCATGCTGGCTATCACTTATAATACAATTATCCCTTATGTATTCCTGTATGTAATCCCTTATAAGTCCTTCAAACAATTTACCCACAATGCACGTTAAACTTACCGGTCTATAGTTTCCTGGGGAAGACCTAGAGCCCTTTTTGAAGATTGGCACCACATTCGCCTTGCGCCAGTCCCTTGGCACAATACCAGACACCAGTGAATCTCTAAATATCATGAACAGGGGTACAGATATAAATGAACTTACCTCTCTAACCCCTTAACGACCACAGACGTAAATGTACGTCCTGGTTTGGCGGGACTTCCCGCACCAGGACATACATTTACGTCCTGTTTATGACCGCGAGCATCAGAAGGGTGCTCGCGTTGTACACGGCAGGGGACCCGCCGGTAATGGCCGACATCCGCGATCGTGCGGATTTCCGCCATTAACCCCTCAATACAGAACATGGCATCTGCGGCATTGCGGCACTTTGATTGGATGATCGGATCACCCGCGGCGCTGCCGCGGGGATCCGATCATCCAGCATGACAGCCGGGGGTCCCCTTAACTAGCTCCGGTTGTCTCCCAGGGTCTTCTGCTCTGGTCTGCGATTGAGCAGACCAGAGCAGAAGATCCCCGATAATACTGAGCAGTGCTGTGTCCTATGCATAGCACTGCACAGTATTAGCAATCAAATGATTGCTATAGATAGTCCCCTATGGGGACATAAAACGTGTAAAAAAAAAAAGTTGAAAAATGTAAAAATAAAAAGTAAAAAAAAGTTAAAAATCCCATCCCCCAATAAAAATTGTCAGTTTTTCCCATTTTACCCCCAAAAAGCGTAATTTAAAAAAAAAATAAACATATTTGGTGTCATCGCGTGCGTAAATGTCGGAACTATCAAAATATAATGTTAATGATCCCGTACGGTGAATGGCGTAAACGTAAAAAATTTAAAAAGTCCACAAATGCAGCTTTTTTGTCACATTTTATTTAAAAAAAATGTATAAAAAATGATCTAAAAGTTTTATATATGCAAATGTAGTATCTAAAAAAAAGTGCAGATAACGGCGCAAAAAATGAGCCCCAATACCGCCCTATATACGGAAAAATGAATAAGTTATAGGTGTCAAAATAGGGCGATTTTTGTACAAAAAGATTTAGATTTTATTTAAGCAGTACAAAAATGTAAAAGTATCTAGCCATGGGTATCATTTTAATCGTATTGACCCACAGAATAAAGAACACCTATCATTTTTACCATAAAATGTACAGTGTGAAAACAAAACCCTCCAAAATGTGCAAAATTTTGGTTTTCATTAAAATTTCCTCCCTAAATTTTTTTTGGGGTTCGCCGTATATTTTATGGTAAATTGCAATGTACAATTGGTTACACAAAAAACAAGCCCTTATATGGGTCTGTACATGGAAATATAAAGGAGTTATGGATTTTAGAAGGCGAGGAGGAAAAAACGAAAACGCAAAAATAAAATTGGCCTGGTCCTTGATGTGAAAATGGGCTTGGTCATTAAGGGGTTAAGTCTGCATCAGATGTACCGCACCTAGGGTAGTCTACCTTCTTCCAACAGCATCTTTTTTAAGTGTACCGGTGAGTAATACAAATGGTGGATTATTCTTAATTGCATAATTTGATGTCTTTTATTAATGGAACACTTTTTTTTTTCTTTTTTTTTTTATAACTGTTTATTTTCAGTTTTTCAAGATTTTTACAGGAATAGAAAAAATAGGAACAGATATAGTAAGCAAATAAGGTTGCGAATGATAGTTATCTCCAGTGAATATAGCTTCATATCATTTTCTTTAACATTCTTCAGAATGTCATCCCATGCTTCCCTTGAGATTGGGCAAAGTACGGTCTCCCATCTCCTCTTTTTATTCTCCTGAAACATGACAGGTACAATTTTTAGGAGTAACCTATATGCATAATTTAACTTTCTACCCCCCTCTAAGTTCATATAGTCTATCACCCCTTGTGTATATATCCTAAATTTTTCTTTCTTTCTTTTCAGTGCATCTATAAGCTTTACACAACTGTATTGTGTTCGTTTTTCAAACCAAACTCACTCTGTAGTGTATCAAATTTTTCAATCTCTCCATTTTGGCAAGCCTGTGCCACATATTTAATCCCCTTACCTTTCCAAAAGTCACTCCCCAACCCTTTCTTAAATTGTTCCAATTCTATATTATCCCAAATCACAGTGTTTCTTATACTGCCTTCAATTTTACATCTCTTTTTAACTTCCTGCCACATTCTCCTCAATAACCCTATCAATGAAATGCGACCCAATTCTTTCCTCACTGGAAGCCCCCCTTCCACAAATTCAAAAAGTTCTCATAATAACCTCTTTAATCCTTAAATAATTCCCCCTAAAGTGCTTCATTCCACCCTTGTCTAATATTCTGAAGGTTTCTAGCTAGAAAGTACGACATAAAATCCGGTAGCCCCCTCCACCTTCTCCTTCCAACTGTACCCACCGAATCGCTTCATTAAACTGCATTTTACAGCGTTCCAGGCTAAAGGAGACCTAAAATGGTGGATCCACATGTCACTACATGGGGCAGGGGATTATGGGAGAGCGGGAAAGTTTGGCGGGAAGGGAGATAGGCAGGATGACCCTGAGTCACATGATTGATACAGCCTATCAGCATCCATTCACCCCTGTGATGTCACTGCGCTATGTAATTCCCGGCCATTTTATGGAGGCTCATTTCATCCATGCACTCAGAGAGAGAGGATGGAGCCTGCGAGTTTGTGTGTGTAGTGTACCACAGACAAGCTGAACTTAATAGCACAGTGTTTCATCTGCTAGCCAGCCAGTGCCATTCCGCTCGCCATTGTTTTAGCGAGACTGCAGTGCGCCTGTGTGACATTGGAAAGGATTTTTAGAACCTTTAACTTATAGTCACTGAATTCAGCCTTTTATCAGAGAGGGGCAGATTGCATATCGTAGCCTCATACATGAATACAAGCTGCCTCCAGCCTATTGAACCTTAGTATGAAAGGCAGGAGGGATTTTCAGCACAATTTTGGGTATTTTTTCCCACAAGAAAGTATCTGCTGTTTCATAGTAGTGTTTAGACGGTATATATAATAACCAGCAGTTCATTACCTTGTTAATACTCTCTGACAGAGTGCAATCTTGTGTTTAATACACATTTTTCATTTTTTTTTTCTTTGTTGCTGCAGTGTTGTGTACCGGTGGTGTTCAAAAATACGTATTTTCAGCAGACTGCAGTGCATATTTCTTCTCTCATACGCACATACCACATATGTACATTAAAGCAGTGTACTATTTTGGAGCTGTAAATCTGTAACAAGTGTACATACTTGGAAAGTCCATGCCAAAGTAATCACTGGCAGTTTTACGAAAATACGTTTTCCAAGTGTATAATATTTTTTTTTGCTCTCTCATGTGTGCATACCACATACCTACATCTAAGTAGTGATTTTTTTTGTTTCTTTTAATCCGTAACAAGCCCACATACAGTGAAAGGCCAGGGGTAAAAAATCACTGGCAGTTATTTTTTTTTAGGAAAGTACGTTTTCCAAGTCTACTGTACCAAATTTTTTTGCATATCACATACCTCCATCAAAGCAGTGCACTAATTTGTACCTGTTAATCTGTCAAGGGCCTACCTACATTGAAAGGCCTGGGAAAAGTAATCACTTGTTGTTGTGTTAAGAAAATTATGTTTTCCAAGTGTACTTGGATTTTTGCATTTTTTTGCATTTTTCATACGTGCATAGCACATAACTACAAATAAGTAGTGTGCTTTTTTGTACCTGTTAATCTGAAAGGCCAGGGAATAGTAACCACCGGCTTGTGTGTAACGAAAATACGATTTCCAAGTGTACTAAAGAGCCTTTTTTTCTGTCATATGTGCATACCACATACCTACAAATAAGTAGTGTGTTTTTTTGTACCTGTTAATCTGAAACAAACCTACATACAATGAAAGGCCAGAGAATAGTGACCACCGGCTGGTGTGTAACGAAAATACGATTTCCAAGTGTACTATAGAGCCTATTTTTCGGTCATATGTGCATACCACATAACTACAAATAAGTAGTGTGCTTTTTTGTACCTGTTAATCTGAAAGGCCAGGGAATAGTAACCACCGGCTGGTGTGTAACGAAAATACGATTTCCAAGTGTACTATAGAGCCTTTTTTTCTGTCATATGTGCATACCACATACCTACAAATAAGTAGTGTGCTTTTTGTACTCTGAAACTAACCTTCATACAGTGAAATGGTTGGGAATAGTAATTGGAGATGAGCGAACGTTTCAAAAATTCGATTCGGCCGATTCGCCGATTTCTTCCGAAAAATTTGTTTCGGTTGAATAAATTTGCGGCGAACCTATATTAGAAATGGCTATTTCTGGCCTACTGAGAGCCCCAATAGGGGTGTAGAACACTTTGCCTTGCTGTAAGACGCATAGGGAGTATGCTAGGTTAGTAAAATCATATTGTTATTCATTATGGCATGCAGATTACAGGCATTGCCATTAGAATCGCTGCTGCAGAGCATCTATGTGGCAGCAGGGAGACCATAAGGTGTGAAAATTGAAGAGCCTAAAGAGTTCTGTTATGTCATATTTCATGTAATGTCATGTGAAAATCAAATTTTTTCCTTACCTATTCTGGTGAGCATCGAGCTGGCGGTCCTCAGCCAGGCGAGATACCACCTGTTCCTACACCTGCCTCTCAGTGCCCCCTTGACTATGAAAGTATGAATGTTTCATTTACTCAGTTATGGTTCATTGCTATTGCTCCAACAGGTTTCATATGATTCTTGTGATAATTCCACAGGTAATATGACGTTGACAGCCAAAGGGCCCCAATCTTGAAAAAATTACTACCTCTAAGATTAAAAGATGACTTGAAATTTCTATTGAAGAGGTATGTTAGCTAGTGCTATCATCAAAAAATTTTTGGGCCAGGCCCAGCAGAAACAGTAAGCCAGGGAGTTCTTGAAACACACAAGAGCAGTCAGGGTTTCATAACCCCTTACATTGAAAGATCAATCTTGAAATCTCAATTTAGCATTTATGTTAGCTAGTGCTACCAGAACATATTTGAAGTTAATATCCCAGTCCCAGTAGCATCAGAAAACGATACATTGGCTGAATGACACAGCCTGGAGGTGGGGAAAGCATAAGGAGCCCATGTAGTGTCTGAATGGTACAGCCTGAAGGTGGCTGAAGCATGAGGAAACCATTGAAATACAAGAATTTTAAATAGAAATCTAAGATTTTGAATTTGAAATTGAGGATTTTGAAATGGAACTTTTAACTCCCAAGTTTTAGTGGCCCGGGCCCCGGCGTGTGGGTACAAAGGACCTAATCTAACAAGGAGTCACATGTCAGCACAATGCAGAAATATAGGAAAAAAAAGCTGTGATGGCGCTCCCAAGGAAGTAACCCGAAGTCGTGGGTATTGTTGTAAATAAATAAATAATTTATTTTATAGCATAAAGAAATCAAAGAACATAAAGGAATAAAGCAAGACACATTTCGGGAGTCACAGCTCCCTTTTTCAATTGCAGATGGTTGCTGTATGGCTAGGTGACAGGTATGAGGTTTTAAATACATAAAAATGGCGCCAAATCCAGGTGGGCTGGTGACGTCATGTAAGGTGGGTGCCGGGGCCAGGTGTGGACTGGGCACTAGAGACCTACATTATAAAACATTTTCAATAAAGGAGCATGAAAACCACGTAAAACATGGAAAATATGTAGGCAAAGTCTTTTACAGGAGTATTTAGGTGTTTAAACAGAACCGCGATATATTGTCCGTAGTGGCAACCAATCCGAGAGCTGCCGGTGTCCGTGGGACCAATCAGGAGGCAGTAGTAGGAGGCTTTCATCGCTGTGCAGGGTTGCCGCCGTGGGAAATGAATGGAGACGAGCCTCTCGAAGCTGATTGGTCGCTCGCTGTGGGATGGTATGTGGGTAACCAATCCGGAACATGCCGTACATGGTTGTGTACTGTTACGCCTAGCGCTCCGGGTCCCCGCTCCTCCCCGGAGCGCTCACGGCGTCTCTCTCCCTGCAGCGCCCCGGTCAGTCCCGCTGACCGGGAGCGCTGCACTGACATGGCCGTCGGGGATGCGATTCGCACAGCGGGACGCGCCCGCTCGCGAGTCGCATCCCAGGTCACTTACCCGTCCCGGTCCCCTGCTGTCATGTGCTGGCGCGCGCGGCTCCGCTCTCTAGGGCGCGCGCGCGCCAGCTCTCTGAGACTTAAAGGGCCAGTGCACCAATGATTGGTGCCTGGCCCAATTAGCTTAATTGGCTTCCATCTGCTCCCAGACTATATCTGCTCACTGCCCCTGCACTCCCTTGCCGGATCTTGTTGCCTTGTGCCAGTGAAAGCGTTTAGTGTGTCCAAAGCCTGTGTTACCTGAACTTCTGCTATCCATCCTGACTACGAACCTTGCCGCCTGCCCCCGACCTTCTGCTACGTCTGACCTTGCCTCTGCCTAGTCCTTCTGTCCCACGCCTTCTCAGCAGTCAGCGAGGTTGAGCCGTTGCTAGTGGATACGACCTGGTTGCTACTGCCGCAGCAAGACCATCCCGCTTTGCGGCGGGCTCTGGTGAAAACTAGTAGCCTCTTAGAACCGGTCCACTAGCACGGTCCACGCCAATCCCTCGCTGACACAGCGGATCCACAACCCGTAAGCCGAATCGTGACAGTAGATCCGGCCATGGATCCCGCTGAGGTGCCGCTGCCAAGTCTCGCTGACCTTCCCACGGTGGTCGCTCAGCAATCGCAGCAGATTGCCCAACAAGGACAGCAGCTGTCGCAGTTGACCGCCATGTTACAGCAACTTCTGCCTCTGCTACAGCAGCAACCATCTCCTCCGCCAGCTCCTGCACCTCCTCCGCAGCGAGTGGCCGCTCCTAGCCTCCGCTTGTCCCTGCCAGACAAATTTGATGGGGACTCTAAACTCTGCCGTGGATTTTTGTCTCAGTGTTCCCTGCATATGGAGATGTTGTCGGACTTGTTTCCTACAGAACGGTCTAAGGTGGCGTTCGTAGTAAGCCTTCTTTCAGGAAAGGCCTTGTCTTGGGCCACACCGCTCTGGGACCGCAATGATCCTGCCACAGCCACAGTCCAGGCCTTCTTCGCTGAAGTCCGGAGTGTCTTCGAGGAGCCAGCCCGAGCTTCTTCTGCCGAGACTGCCCTGTTGAACCTGGTCCTGGGTAATTCTTCAGTGGGCGAGTACGCCATCCAATTTCGTACTCTTGCTTCCGAGTTATCATGGAATAACGAGGCTCTCTGCGCGACCTTTAAAAAAGGCCTATCCAGTCGCATCAAGGATGTGCTGGCCGCACGAGAGATTCCTGCCAACCTCCAAGAACTCATCCATTTGGCTACCCGCATTGACATGCGTTTTTCTGAGCGACACCAAGAGCTCCGCCAGGAAAAAGACTTAGATCTCTGGGCACCTCTCCCACAGCATCCTTTGCAGTCTACGCCTGGGCCTCCCGCCGAGGAGGCCATGCAAGTGGATCGGTCTCGCCTGACCCAGGAAGAGAGGAATCGCCGTAGGGAAGAAAATCTCTGTCTGTACTGTGCCAGTACCGAGCATTTCTTGCTGGATTGCCCTATCCGTCCTCCACGTCTGGGAAATGCACGCACGCACCCAGCTCACGTGGGTGTGGCGTCTCTTGGTTCTAAGTCTGCTTCTCCACGTCTCACGGTGCCCGTGCGGATTTCTCCTTCAGCCAACTCCTCCCTCTCAGCCGTGGCCTGCTTGGACTCTGGTGCCTCTGGGAATTTTATTTTGGAGTCGTTTGTGAATAAATTCAGCATCCCGGTGACCCGTCTCGTCAAGCCGCTCTACATTTCCGCGGTCAACGGAGTCAGATTGGATTGCACCGTGCGTTACCGCACAGAACCCCTCCTGATGTCTATTGGACCCCACCACGAAAGGATTGAGTTCTTCGTCCTTCCCAACTGTACCTCTGAGGTCCTCCTCGGTCTGCCATGGCTCCGGCTTCATTCTCCCACCCTTGACTGGACCACCGGGGAGATCAAGAACTGGGACCCTGCTTGCCACAAGAGATGCCTCTCCCCCCCTCCCAGTCCCGTCAGGCAAGCCTCAGTGCCTACTCTTGGCCCCCGTCCTTGTGTCACCCTGTCCCGTGCCAAGCTTCACCCTCTGCCCTCCATTCCCACTCCTGCTGTACTCCCTGCCTTTGAGGAAACCCTCCATTCACTCCCGGTGTCCTCGTCCCAGGTAAAGCACTTGTCGGACAAAAAAAGGGGGAGACCTAAGGGGGGGGTACTGTTACGCCTAGCGCTCTGGGTCCCCGCTCCTCCCCGGAGCGCTCACGGCGTCTCTCTCCCTGCAGCGCCCCGGTCAGTCCCGCTGACCGGGAGCGCTGCACTGACATGGCCGTCGGGGATGCGATTCGCACAGCGGGACGCACCCGCTCGCGAGTCGCATCCCAGGTCACTTACCCGTCCCGGTCCCCTGCTGTCATGTGCTGGCGCGCGCGGCTCCGCTCTCTAGGGCGCGCGCGCGCCAGCTCTCTGAGACTTAAAGGGCCAGTGCACCAATGATTGGTGCCTGGCCCAATTAGCTTAATTGGCTTCCATCTGCTCCCAGACTATATCTGCTCACTGCCCCTGCACTCCCTTGCCGGATCTTGTTGCCTTGTGCCAGTGAAAGCGTTTAGTGTGTCCAAAGCCTGTGTTACCTGAACTTCTGCTATCCATCCTGACTACGAACCTTGCCGCCTGCCCCCGACCTTCTGCTACGTCTGACCTTGCCTCTGCCTAGTCCTTCTGTCCCACGCCTTCTCAGCAGTCAGCGAGGTTGAGCCGTTGCTAGTGGATACGACCTGGTTGCTACTGCCGCAGCAAGACCATCCCGCTTTGCGGCGGGCTCTGGTGAAAACCAGTAGCCTCTTAGAACCGGTCCACTAGCACGGTCCACGCCAATCTCTCGCTGACACAGCGGATCCACAACCCGTAAGCCGAATCGTGACATGTACAGTTACGTTGTGGGGATGTCGTTCAAACATGGGCATTGGGAAAGTGGGCTGGATTCTGATTGGCTGGCTGTGATGTCGAGTGAGCCAATCAGAGGGGGGACGTATGGGTTCGGGTATCAAGTCTTAGCCGCCGGTGGCGGTAGAATGTCTTTTGAAAATTTCAGCCAATCGCTGCTGGGCAGGTCCGGGCGGCGACCAATCTTGACCAGCAGCGATTGGTCGTATTCTTCAAAATATAATTGCTGCCGATGCTTCTAGGAATCACCCGTAGAGGATATACACGTCTCAACCCCAATTGGCCGCCGCCCGGACCAGCTCAGCAGCGATTGGCTGAAATTTTCAAAAGACATTCTACCGCCACCGGCGGCTAAGACTTGATACCCGAACCCATACGTCCCCCCTCTGATTGGCTGGCCGTGATGTCGAGTGAGCCAATCAGAATCCTGCCCACTATCCCCATGCCCATGTTTGAACGACATCCCCACAATGTAACTGCACACAGCCATGTACGGCACGTTCCTGATTGGTCACCCACATACCATCCCACAGCGAGCGACCAATCAGCTTCGAGAGGCTCGTCTCCATTCATTTCCCACGGCAGCAACCCTGCACAGCGATGACAGCCTCCTCCTACTGCCTCCTGATTGGTCCCACGGACACCGGCAGCTCTCGGATTGGTCGCCACTAAGGATATTTTTTGCGGTTCTGTTTAAACACCTAAATACTCCTGTAAAAGACTATACCTATATATTTTCCATGTTTTACGTGGTTTTCATGCTCCTTTATTGAAAATGTTTTATAATGTAGGTCTCTAGTGCCCAGTCCACATCTGGCCCCGGCACCCACCTTACATGATGTCACCAGCCCACCTGGATTTGGCGCCATTTTTATGTATTTAAAACCTCATACCTGTCACCTTGCCATACAGCAACCACCTGCAATTGAAAAAGGGAGCTGTGACTCCCGAAACGTGTCTTGCTTTATTCATTTATTTTCTTTGATTTCTTTATGCTGTAAAATAAATTATTTATTTATTTACAACAATACCCACGACTTCGGGTTACTTCCTTGGGAGCGCCATCACAACTTTTTTCCTATATTTCTGCATTCTCCATACGAACCCACCCCTGGGCTCCATCCACACGCTGCAGGCCTGCATACCAAGCTACCACCACCGGCAAAGGATACGCTACCACCTACCCGGGTACCTACCTACACCGGCTAAGAGACCTACACCGCACCCGGCGCCACCTACGCTTTTTTCCAGCATATACTGCATGTCAGCACAGTGACAGAGCCTGGAGGTGGCATCAGTAGGAGGAGACCATATAGTGTCTGAATGGCACAGCCTGGAGTTGGCTGAAGAATGAGGAGACCCCAAGGCTTCACAAAAATTGTCAGAATACCACCTGACATTCAATATAATAAAATGATAGATACATTCTCTAAAGAAAAGGATCCTTCATTAGATGACAATATGAGTATTGTGTGTTCCAGTGACATTAGCTCATCGGAGGAACAGGAAAAGATGATGCAACTTAATTCTGCAACTGAAGAACCACAACAAAGAATGAATGACTTAAAGCCTACTGGTACTGAGGAACTTAAAAATGGTAAATCTACCACCTGGGATAATCATTCAATTCCAACAGCCAGTGGTCAGTATCCACAGTTCCCTGTTTCTGCTAGTCCAAGTTCCCTGTTTCTGCTAGTGGCAATATTCCTTTTCTTCCTGGTCTGGTATTAACATGGCAATAATGCTGGGAGAGTATATATTGCCTGACTGATGCAGCCTGGAGTTGGCAGAAGCATAGGGAGATAAAATAGTGGCTAAATGAAAGAGCCTGGAGCATCAGGAGTCCTGAAACTGACCCAGTGACAGAGTGGTGCGGTGGGTGGCAATACCAGTACCCGGTGATGAAGGTGGCTGGAATGTTTGTAACTGGGGAGCTGTGGCTTAAATCTGTTTGGCACTATCCATATTTGTGCAATGTTGGTGTAGCACCATGATCAATCTACTCTGTTTAATCCGGCATGGATCAGCCAGGATTTCCACCCACCAATGCAAGATTCATCTTCACAAAAGGTCAGTCCCTCCACATTTTTTGTGGACAAATGAGTTCTCCTTGGGGTGACTATGGCCCCCGCCGCACTAAACACCCACTCTGATGCCACAGTACTGGCTGGGCAGGACAGCTTTTCCAGGGCAAACTCTGCAAGTTACGGCCACAAATCAAGTTTGGCTGCCCAGAAGTCCAGTGGATCTTCAAGGTGTGTTAGCATAGGCATGTCAAGGTATGTCACCACCTACTGGTTCAGGTCCTGCTCCAGGTCTACCTGCTGCTGATGAGTTGCTTCACTATGCAGGTGAAGAAAGGTATTCATCAGTGACTGTAGACTCAGGCTGCTGCTGATGGAGCTGGTACTGCTCCTGCCACCCCACCCCTCCCCAGCATCCATGGCAGTGGAACGTAAGCACAGAGGGCCCTCCAAGTAAGACCTGCTAGTGGATGGATGATGGTGCCGATAGGCATCAACCAACTGACTACGTAGGATCACTCTGTAATAGGTCAGTTTGTCCTCCCTCTCAATAGGTGTAAAAAAGGCACCCATTTTGTGCTGGTAGCGAGGGTCCAATAAGGTGGAGACCAGAAGTCATCCCGCTGCTGAATGGTGACAATTCGTCTGTCACTACGCAAGCAAGTGAGCATGCATCGTGCCATTTGTGCAAGTGACTCGGAGGGACTCACTGCCTCCATCTCCACTGCATACTGCCAGGGTGTGTCTGTGTCCTCTGTCTCGCCTTCCTCATAACCCTCTAGCTCCTCTAGTTCATCATGCTCCTCCTCTCCTGTCAGTTGACTAGAAACACCACCCATCTCATCAAACCTAAACTGTGCTCCACTGTGTCCATCATCCTCCTCCTCCTCCAATTCAGGCCCCACAGAGATCATGTGGCCTTGAGATGTAGGTGCAACGTCTTCATTGCCCTAACCAGCCATCGTTTCCTACACTCGTTGTAGGAAGTGAAGCAGTGGAATGACATCGTTCATCCCATAATCTTGGCAACTGACAAATAATGGGGCTTCCTCAAAGGGCCTGAGCAAACAGCAGATGTCACGCATGAGCTGCCACTGGTTCACATTGAAGTTACACACAAGATTACCCCTATCCGCTTGGATCATAATGAAATCGGTGATGGCTTTTCTCTGTTCCTACAGTCGGTCCAACATATGCAGGGTGGAATTCCAACTTGTGGCAACGTCACAAATCAGACTATGTTGGGGGATACCATTATGATGCTGCAGCTCAAGAGGGTGTGCTTTGCGGTGTACGAGTAGCTGAAGTGCATGTAAAGTTTCCTTCCGATTCTTAGCATGTCTTGCAAATGGGGGAACACTTCAGGGACTGCTTGACAACCAGATTTAAACATGTGTGCCATGCAGGGTGCATGGGTCACCCTTCCTTGTCGCAGCGCGGCCACAATGTTCTTCCCGTTGTCGGTCACCATGGTTCCCATTTCCAGTTTTTGTGGAGTAAGCCATACTCCGATTTCTTTATGAATGACTTAGCAGTTCATCCCCTGTGAGACTCTTTTCGCCAAGGCAAACCATGGGAAGAACAGCCTGACACTGCCGTGCCCTGCACACATGGTATGCTGAAGGGCCACTGAGACTTGTCTGTGCAGTGGAGGCTGAGTACATGGTGGAGGATGAGGAGGCAGAGTCGCACACTGTCACAGGACCAACAGGCTGACAGCGTGGAGGAGAAAGCGTCGTGACCTCTCCAAATTGGGGTTGTGCAGCAACCACATCCACCCAGTGAGCCGTAAAGGACATATATTGTCCCTAACTGTAGTTACAGCTCCAGATGTCGGCGCTGCCGTGCACTTTGGTACACACCGACAGGCTCAAGGACTGGCCCACCTTCTCTTGCACAAAATTGTGCAGGGCTGGTACTGCCTTCTTCGCAAAGAAATGATGGCTTGGTACTCTGCACCTTGGCTTGCCACAAGCCATCAGTTCTCTTAAAGGTGCAGAGTCCACCACTTGAAAAGGGAGGGACTGCAGCACCAGCAACTTAGACAGTAGCACATTCAGCTTCTGCGCCGTTGGATGAGTGGGCCCATACTATTGTCTCTTTGACATGACTTTGTGGATGGATTGTTGGCGGAATGGCTGACTAAAAGCGGGAGAAGCGACAGAAGGAGGGTATGACAAACAGCTCCCTTCGCCTGAGGTAGTGGAGCCTTGGCTGGCTTAAGGAGTGAGCGGCTGGTGATGCAGCAGGCTGGAC